>NW_022196475.1:0-464400 GCF_008641045.1 Pistacia vera
AAAGAACCACCGTTGAAGTCCCCATCTACGTTGAAAATTAATCCCAGGATTAGCGATTGCGGTGTCGTTTTGTCACCACTTGATTGTTATTAGGTGGAAAAAAAATCTTAAAATAAATCATATTCACAGATCCCCAGGCCATGCACTTGGGATTTAACCCTGCGTGGCAAATCTTTAGGCGCCTAGGTAAATAGAACCAGTTCAACCATTCTTATAAGGCCAAGTGTATGTCACATTCATCTAAGCGATCACTACAAATAATGCGTGACGTCTTAACACTTGAACTTAAGTCAAGTCATTAACACTTGAAGTGGTTCCTGGCGGGTGAGTAAGTACTGAGGAGAGATTTTCTGAATTTGTTAAGATATAATCAAATCTAAAAATGAGTCACAGATATCTTCTGTTTGTTTTCTAACAGTTAAAAGTAAATGATTATAAATACATAGGCTGTTGCTATAGTGTATAATTCATTCATCATTTTCACTGGTTAGTGATTTCAAATTTATGTTCTCTTCATTCCATGTATTAATCGTCTCTGCAAGTTCAATTTTTTTTGGTTAACTAGTTTTATTTAGTAATGATTTACAGGAATTTTATTGCGGCTTGAATCAGGTTATTGAGTGCTGAGGCTTTTTCCACAGATCGAGTGTAGTAGAGATGGCAACTGTCACTGCCTCACAGTTTGTACCCGGAAGTACTCAACTTTATGGAACATCTGGGGCTGCAGTTGAAGCCAATTTGGTACGGATGGGCTTGAGGAATCAATCTATGACTCACAATGGCTTAAGATCATTGAACGTGGTGGATAGACTACAAATGAAAATCACTTCCAAAGCAATGCGTAATAAAGCTGTGAAGAAAGTGCGATCAACAGCAAGTGACATTCCCTCAGGAAAAATTGTATGTGGACAAGGGATGAGAATAGTAGTTGTGTCGGCTGAGGTTGGTCCATGGAGTAAAACCGGTGGCCTTGGTGATGTCACAGGAGGACTTCCACCTGCGCAGGCGGTTAGTAATTATATCTTGTTTCGTCTCGTTCTCTGTAATGCAACTTTTCAGCTCCATGGATTATAAATCTTTTCTGATGTTAATGCCTGATTATTTTTAGGCTAATGGGCATCGTGTTATGACTGTGTCTCCCCGATACGACCAGTACAAAGATGCATGGGATACGAATGTTTTAGTTCAGGTAAATTCTCAATCTCTAGAAATGACCTTTTCTCACTCGGTAGTTTGTATCCTGGTCAATTGAATGCTGCTTCTGGCTTTTTTCCTCAAGTAATTTCCTTGCTTCTTGCAGGTTAAAGTTGGGGATAGAATTGAAACTGTTCGATTCTTCCACTGCCACAAACGAGGAGTTGATCGTGTCTTTGTTGATCATCCAATGTTCCTTGAGAAGGTTTGATACTTAATTTTCTTGATGTTTAAAGATGTTTTGATATTTATAGGACTAAAACGTTCTATTAGTCCTGAATTTTTACCTTTCTGAATACAACAGGTTTGGGGAAAAACTGGAGCCAAAATATATGGCCCAAGGGCAGGACAGGATTACAAGGACAACCAACTTCGATTTAGCTTATTATGCCAGGCAAGTGATCCTATTTTCTCAATTGTCCACTTTTTTCAATGGTCATCCTTTTGATTAAAAATCAATGGAAGTAGCTAAGCTGGCTTGTTATGGCCATGTCATATCCGGGGAACTGATGAAAATGAATATGCACTTCTGTTTGTGTCTAATTTTTTGGGTCAATCCTAGCTCTTCACATATTGTGATTTGTGAATATACAACTCAAATTCAATGTTTGTTCCTTTCAGGCTGCTCTAGAGGCTCCCAGGGTTCTGAACTTAAACAACAGTGAACATTTCTCAGGACCATATGGTAAAAAATCTCTTAGGTGAATTTATATTTCCTTTCCGGAAGCTATATGGTCATTTGCTACCTTCTTGCAGGGGAGGATGTTGTCTTCGTTTGCAATGATTGGCACACTGCTCTGCTTCCATGCTACCTGAAATCCATGTACCAATCAAGAGGCATTTACAAAAATGCTAAGGTAATAATTTGACCTTAGCATTTGGGGTTAATCTCTTAGACTTCTGGGATTAATGCCATTGTTCGGTGAATTAATATTGTGCTTGTTTATGATGGCAGGTTGCTTTTTGCATCCACAACATAGCCTATCAAGGCAGGTTCGCTATAACAGATTTCTCTCTGCTCAATTTGCCTGATCAATTCAGGGGATCTTTTGACTTTATGGATGGGTATGCTTTCTAGAGCAATTTAATTTTCCATAATAATAGAAAGGTCTCCATTTAATATAACTTTTGTCTGTTGTTACACTGGCCATGCATTAAAGGGATTTCTTTTGTCAGTTATAACATGCCTGTGAAGGGAAGAAAGATCAATTGGATGAAGGCTGGAATATTAGAATCAGACAGGGTCGTGACTGTGAGCCCCCACTATGCTAAGGAACTTGTTTCTGGGGAGGATAAAGGTGTTGAATTGGATAATATTATTCGTAAAACGGGCATCACCGGCATTGTGAATGGCATGGATATTCAAGAGTGGAACCCTGCAACAGACAAATACATCGATGTCAAATATGATGCCACCACTGTAAGTGCCTTTGAAAAGATTTTACTTCCCACATATATGTCAGTGGCATGAAGAAGTTTACTCATTGAAATTTTTATTTTCAGGTTATGGAAGCAAAGCCTTTATTGAAAGAAGCCCTTCAAGCAGAAGTTGGGCTGCCTGTTGACAAGAATATCCCGGTGATAGGTTTCATTGGAAGACTAGAAGAGCAAAAGGGTTCAGATATTCTGGTTGCAGCTATTTCAAAATTCATTGGAGAGAATGTTCAGATAGTAGTCCTTGTAAGTTCCAAAAAAGAATAAATTTTTGTTTCTTCTGCAGCACATAAATTAGAATTAAATTTTATGATGTCTTCATTTTCTCAGGGAACTGGGAAGAAGCACATGGAGAAACAGATTGAACAGCTTGAAATAAAGTATCCTGATAAGGCTGTAGGAGTGGCAAAGTTCAATGCTCCCTTGGCCCATAAGATTATTGCTGGGGCTGATTATATGTTGATCACTAGCAGATTTGAGCCATGTGGTCTCATTCAGTTGCAAGCCCAGCGATATGGAACAGTAAGCCTCCTTAGATTCCTCTTTGCAACCAAAATTTTATTCACTTTTCGAGGCAGTAGGTCAATTAATCAGTAATTCTTCCACAGGTCCCCATTGTTTCCTCCACTGGTGGACTTGTTGACACTGTCAAAGAAGGTTTCACTGGATTCCATATGGGAAGCTTCAATGTTGACGTAAGTGATTGACTATTACTGAAACTGTAACACACAACTTCCTATTTGTTCTACCTTTACTGATAGATGATGGATTGTGTTTGTCCCCTCGGAATACTTCCAGTGTGAGAAATTGGATCCAGCTGATGTTGATGCAGTAGCAACAACAGTGAAGAGAGTTCTTACAGCATATGGTACCCCTGCCTTCAAGGAAATGATCAAGAATTGCATGGCCAAAGATCTTTCATGGAAGGTTAGTATATTACTGAGTTGAAAGCGAGTAATATCTTAAAAGTAAATGACAATTATTTCTTGGGTTGAAATAAAAAATGGTTCTTGGTTTTAATACAGGGACCAGCCAAACTGTGGGAAAAGATGTTACTGAGTTTGGAGGTTGCTGGCAGTGAAGCAGGTTCTGAAGAGGAGGAGATTGGTCCTCTTGGCAAGGAAAATTTAGCCACTCCCTAAGCACCCCGTTTAAAATTATGTGCAAGTAAGCTAATGCGTGATGCGGCTAGGTAGAATTAACTCATTAAGCTTAAGTATCTCTTGTTTTTTGGGACTTCATCGGGCTATGCTAAATAAGTAATAACTGTCACGCCCTCTTTCAAGTTGATGACATACGTGGTGGAAACTTAAGAGCTGGTGTGCAATGCAAGGGAAGTATATTTTTGGAGGTGAATGGTGTTTGAACTTTGAAGCTCTAAGTTTTCTAATTTATTTGCTTCCCCTTTCTTTTTCCCTGATTTTATGTCCGCCATGGTTGTCAGCTTTCCATACTTTTTATGCCCTCAAATTACAATGTGGAAAAACTGGAAAGACCCCAGTAGCTGGACTCCAAAATAGAGATTCAATCATTGTCCGGAAAGTATTAAAAATGAGAAAAACTAATTTCATACTAAACTAAAAGGACATGGGGTTGGCCTGATAGACAACGAGGTGTGCTTTCCTCCTTGATTTTCTAGATTTAAATCTTGGGACTATCTATCTTAATGCATAATTATGATTTATCTAGTTTATTGGGATTGTAAGGTATTTAATGGATCCCAATGATTAATTAAGATGTATAAACTGGTTCGAATACTCCGATTATAAAAAAAAAAAAAACATTATTAAATCATTAGGCCTGTGATCTGATAGTAAGAGTGTATTTGGCTTATTATTTCTGTCCATATTTTAATTCCTATTCTCCAAATAATGTTTGGTACATTATTCTAGAAATGTTATCTTATTTTTTAATTACTTTTAGATTCCATAAGGTTATTAATTTCATTAAATACCCCCTAAAAAAAGTTTAAAAATTAACAAAAACACCCCCATGACCCATATTTGTCAGATTTCGGCAACCACCGTCGGTGGTAGCCAGAATTTGCCACAACGGTGAATTACCGACTGGAACTGGCCGGTAATTCATCGATCTGGCCTTTTCCAGCTAGATCCGTGCTGGATCTGGCCGAAAAAGGCCATAGCGAGGCTATATTGGTCAGATCCGGCCGGTATGTGTGGTTATACAATTTTTTGGTCAGATTCTGGTGGTGGTGGCCGGAATTTGGCACTGCAAGTGGTGGGGGTCTTTTTGTTATTTTATATATTTTTATATATTGGGGTATTTATTAAATTAGCAAATTTAGGGGATTTTTTTTATAAATTTTTAAATTTTACCTCATAATAATTCTATTTTTAATTATCTAATACTATCCCCCAAAATCTTATCCAAAACAATAAATCAAATATATTCTTAACCATCCAAATAGATTATACAAAGACTTTACCTTCAAGTCCCGTGACGTGGTAGGTTATCATATTTATAACTTATTTGGACGGGTCAATAATGATAACATCCTATCCCAACATCCATCATTTAATGCAAGTATTTAAACATTATGTATTCTTTTTCCTTTGTTCTGGTACTAATTTAAATCCTTAATTACAACATTATGCTCCGTCCTTGCAAAACATTAACTTGTCTTGCCCAATTTAATACATCAGAACTTTGGATTAATTGAAGAGACACAAAATCTTACGTAATCAGTCAAAGGTAACGTTACTCCGAATATGTATCATTAGGTGTGAACGTGTTTGATTGATGAATCAATCAGTTATTAAAAAGTAACGGCGGAGATCACTTCATCAAATAGGTTAGGTATATTTCGCTTTGCTTCATAAGAATGCCATTGCCACGTGTGTTGTGCTGTTCGTTCTGTCGTTTTGTTCCGAAATCGTTATTATAAATAATAATAGAAAGAATGGTAACCATGTGAAGGTTGTCGTCCGGGGCCCATTCCCACAAAGCAAAACATCCGACGATCCTCAAAAGATCAATCTAATCACGCTCCTTACAATACCTTCACGGCTTCACATATTAACGCCGCCTTTTAACGCTACATATAAAATAAAAACTGTCCTACTTTATGCTATCGTACGCCGAGTGCACAGTTCACACTCAACTACAGAAATTATATGATTGTGGCTATTAATGGTGGTGGTGGGTGGGTTTGACAAAGTGGCGGTAGTGATGTCGTATGTATGGAAGGTTGTGATTTTTTAAGAGAGGGCAATGAAGAGGCAGTGGTGATGTTCTAGGCATACAAAGTTGTTTTCTTGATAAAGACCTAACAGATACTTTCTAATTTTACTAGAACCAATGACTTACGCTAAACCTCATGGACCAAAATGGATTTGCCTCGGGAAAAATAATTTGAAATGTTATGTTGATTTTAACCAGGTAGTCCATAAAAGTGTTAAAACTAAGATTGATATTGCCGTATTTTTCAACACGTATTATTGATAATGCACCGTATTAAACCCGTATATACCCGTACCGTATTTTTTCCGTATTCGAATTTTATGGCCAAATTTTTATAAATGTATTTTTCACCGTTTACCGTATTATACTCGTATAATTCTCGTACCCTTTTTTTGCCGTACCCGTATTTACTAACTAGGCTTGGGATTGGTCCTAAGGGCCTATGACTGGTCCCAACCAAAATGGGCCTGGTCCCAATTTGGGACAAGACTCATTGGGCCCAAACTCGGGACTGATTGGGCCCAGTCCTTGCCCACCTCTATATTTGACTATGCACATAGACATAGGACATACTAAAGGCAAAACCCTAAAAACAAAACTAAAAAAATTGACACAAAGAGTAATCATCTTTTGAACCCCAATGTATCCTTAAAGAGATAGCTGAATTCATACAAAATAAACAAGCAAAAAGTAATGAAATGAATATATCTGGTGCAATTAGTGAGCTAGAGACGACAGACTCATAAGATCAAAGTTTAGATTAAACATACATTATATGGAAACTCTAGAAATATCCTTACAAATCCATAGACATATATTACACACATAACATAACAATAATCGCTATTCTTAAATAACAGAGGAACAAATTAAGGAGACAACTAAATTGTTTCATGATATGTGCAAATCTCCTTTTGAAAGTGCTGTCTTTAAATTAAAAAACAACAAATCAATACAATCCCATCCAATTCCAGTATTTTTAGAAGAACTATAATCCAAAACAATTGTACATAACAAAACCCAAACTGATTTATTAAATGAAAACAGTTTTTTGTTTTTTGTTTTTCGCTTTGAGATCAAGTCTCATGTTTCTTTGTCTCTTGAGCAACAGCAAGCAAAACCCAAACCACTGATTTATTAAACGAAAACCCAAACCTCAAATTTATTAAACGAAAGTATAATATCATATGCTCTGAAAAAGTACCTTTGCCGGACACAATTGATTGGAGAACTATGCAAATGGAAGAGAATCGAGAGACATCCGATTCGAAGTTAGATTCAGCCGAAGAATTGAGAGGCACAATTTTTTGTTCTTCTTTATCCCTAATCCCTGAATCAAGATATCGAATGCTCTTGATCCTAATCGCATTTTTTTTCTTTTATTTGAAGCATAAAATATCAGAAAAGTCCTCATATTATCCTACAATTTTTTTAAGTTCCGGTTCTCGGTTCCACCCTTCCAGGAACCAGAACTGCACAGTGTTGATTCTAGTTTTTGGGAACCAAAACCAATCCTGTGACTTTCAGTTCCAGGTAAGAACCAGAATTGACACCCGAGTACTCATCGGTTCTGGTTCTACCTTATTTTTTTGCCCACCCTTAGTAATCACAACGTTATTCAATAGGGTAAACGACTTTTTCCTACCTAAGGTTTGGTCTAGTGACACTTTCCGACCCAAAAAGTTTCAAAATACAACTTTACTACACAAACATTATGTTCCATTAATAATTTTCATTAAATACAGTGATATCATTGTGAAGACCAAAACACCCTTATCTCTTCTTCTTCTCTTCTTAGCCGATGGTGGGAAGAATGGCTGAAAAACCTGTAATCAACCAATAAACACACTAGCACTTTCAATAACCTAATCTCCTGTAAAAAAACAACTTCAAATCGATCTCCAATCAAACTCAAATTCAACAAACAAGCAAAACCTTAAGAGAGCAAATGGAAGGCAACCGGGTCAAGTGTGTTGGGCGTTTTGTAGAGGGGATATCAGTGGTGTAGTTGATGGTGTCGGGGGTGATTTTCGATGTTGGGATCAACCAAAAATAGGCTGGAAAAAGGTGCAACAATTGCGCAAAACCTTAGAGGTTGGTGGCAGAGATCAGTGGGCTATTGTGGTGGGGGAGGTTTAGGGCTTTGAAAGGGGGACGTTGATGAATCTTAACGGATTCGGTCAATCGAAAAAGATTGAATCACATGAACCGAAGTATGGGTAGTGGTCGACGATTGGTGGTGCAACAGGTGGAGGGTGATGAGGGTTTTGTTGTGTGGGTTGAGTGAGTTAGTGGTGTTGAGGCCGACGACGTCACGGAATCAAGAGTATAAAGTTTGGTGGGTGGGCATAATGTTAATTGACTATTTTACCCTTATTTATAATGGACTTTTGACCATCCTGTCCTTCTTCACAATGAAATTCCCTAACGAATTTGTGCCGGTGAATAGTGAAATTGTATTTTGAAAATTTTTGAATGGAAAGTGTCATTAGGCCAAACCTTAGTGGGAAACATCGTTTACTCTTAATAATCTATAAGATTAAGTATTACTTGAACCAAAACTCTTATAACAAATTTTATTATCCCCTAAAGTACAAATTTTTACTATGCTCGATATACAATAGATGGATCCTTTTTCTAATAAGGATTTGAAGTTGTAACCAAGTATCGTTATTGGTTTAATACCTAATTGTAAGTAGAAGGTTTCTCTAACGTTTACTAATTAAGCACAAAACTATGGAACTTAAATTGCCAAAAGAGGAACAACGCTCGATATTTATATATGTAAACCAAAAAGATGAATTCTCCTATGAACGTGGAAAAATATAGTAAATTTAACCATCCGAATTGGTTAATCAAAACATAATCTCAAGAATTTCCAAAATCATTTATTTTTTGGAGATTATATAATATGTATTATTATGATATCTAAATATACTTAAACTCTAACCAATTGTTGGTAGTTATGGTGTAATCTCTTCAGCATTTAAATATGAGCATTACTTATCATAAACTTTAAGGCAACGAAGATAAGATTGACCACATTAGTTTGATTGTAGCTCTCACTTTTCTATTCACTTCCTCATTTTTGTTAGGGGTGAATATGAAAGTTCTCAAAGGTTCGCAAGAGTTCTTCGTCAAGTGTCTGTGGTTCAACTTCAAATGGAGTTGAAGTATGATCCTCCAACTAAACCGATTCGTCATAACCTGAACCGCCTAGTGGTCCAAATCCAATTGGAAACTGGTCTCCTCCAGAAAGGGTTCAAACTAAATGAGAAATTAAGAAATTTCTCAATATCAAATATGTAATGTAATTGGAGATTTAATATCTCCTTTGTATATCATTAGACATGTTACTTGGCCTTCTAAAAATAAAAAGTAAATAAAAGATAGATAAAGAGCATACTTTAATAAATATTTACTAGTTTTGTATTATTGATATAGTCGGTGGTGGGCTGTGTCATGTCGTCCGTGCCTAAAAATTCAAGGTTCTCATGTGTGGGTGTGCCGTGCCAAGGCCATAGAAATTCGTGCCGTCAGCCCACCAATATGAAGGCCCACGACATGGCCTGCTATATATCGTGCCGTGTCGTGGTTGCTTGCGTGTTTGTGGGTCGGCCTATAAGTTTTTTTTTAATATTTATAATATAATAATTTTGATTTATTTTAATAATTATTTAAAATATTGTATATTATATTTAGTGACATTTTGTATTTATTCTTAAAAATATATATCTATGAAAATAAAAAATATGAGACTTAAAATATTATGAATTTCACACTTTTTATTACTTAAAGTTATAATTATAAATTATAAATAAACAATTAGAATTATGACTTATTTTTTTTTTTTATTTTTATTTTTTTGTGTCGTGTCATGCCAGCCCACGTGTCTTTTTTAAGGCCCACGACACGGCCTACTGATCGTGGGCCATACCGTGTTTTTTCATGCCTGCCATGGCCGGCACGGCCCACCACCAACTCTAGTTATTGATTATGATGTCACAATATATATATATTACACAATATTATTCTATTTTGTGAATGATTTTGATAGATTGCATACAAAAGAACATATATTTAATTTTTTTTTTTTTTTAAGAATGATATTATGCTATTGTGATTTCAATTTATACATTTATATATTACCTATAATAAATACATGTAATGTTATATATATAGTTTATATATATTCTTGCAAAATAAATTTGGGTCCAAAAAAAATAGAGTAAAAAAAAAATTCATAATCATAAAATAAAATAAATAGTATCCAGAAAACTATAATATAAATATATGTTATTAAATGAGTGAACAGTATTCTTCAAGTAAAAGCCTTATTAAGGCATTTGAATCAATCTTTCAACTGAAATTGATCTCTATAAATCATATCAGATATACCATTATGAATTATGATTTGCCATTTTAAATTATTAAAACCTCAAGCCAAGAAATACCAAACCTGATATTCTCTCCTGCAAAACAATCTATATCCATTTATTAAAGAAGATTGACTTGCTCAAACTCAATTGATTTAAATATTATACTAAAACTTTTAGGGGGAAAAGTGTCTTAGGCCAAACTTGAGTGGAAAAAATCGTTTACTCTATCAAATAATCTATAAGATTAAAGTATTACTTAAATCAAAACTCTTATAAAATGTTATCACCCCTACAAGGAAAAATGCATTTCTTGATGGTTATTACCTCGTCAAGAAGGGGCTACAATGACAGTCAAAGCCAAACCTTGAGTGGAAAAAATCGTTTACTCTATCAAATATCTATAAGATTAAAGTATTACTAAACCAAAACTCTTACAAAATTTTATCACCCCAAAGGAAAAATGCCTTTCTTGATGGTTATTACTCGTCAAGAAGGGGGTACAATGATAGTTTTTGAACTGTCATTGTAGCCCCTGTCAAGGAAGGGTCATGACAGTTTCAAACTGTCAAGGACCTCTTGACAGATCTTACAGTTCGATAACTGTCAAGGATTTAGTAGAACTTGAACCAAATCCTTGACAGTTAGCTAAATCCTTGATAGTTCAATAACTATCAAGGATTTAGCCAAATTTTCAATTTTTTTTTAGAATTTTAGCCAAATTTTGACGGTTTTTACACTGTCAAGATTTCGTTTGTTAACTTTTTGTTAAATTAATGAAATTTCTTTATTACTACGATTAAATTATAGAATAGTCGAATGAAATGCTTCATAATATTATGACCATTCAACAATATGTAATGAGACATCGAACAATTGATCGAATAATACATATGTATTATTTGACCATTCAACAATATTGAAATAGACACGAACATTGATCGAATAGTACATATATTTATGTTGCTTTAAGTAAAAATAATTGAACGATATAAATTTTACAATATTGCATAAACAGTAATGAAAAATTTGATACATAGTTTTTGCCTCATTGGCCTCTTTGCCCTTATTGGCCTCTAACATCAGTGAAACAACAATATATAACTAAAGAAAGTTTGTTACGTACATCGCCCATTCTGCTTTGACTTCATTAACCTCCGCATTTTCGTATATTTCTTTCCCCATGAACTATAAAAGTAAACACAATAAGACTAATCAACAAATATCAACTATATCTTATTATTCAAAACAAACCAAACCCAAAAAAAAAAAAAAAAAAAAAAACTTACATTGTTTTTCAGTAATGCCAACCCATTCTCAAGTATATCTCTCATGTATCTCATTAGATAAAACCCACATTCAACGCATCCCAGTTGAATAGGTCCTTACACAAAATTAATTCGGAAGTAAGCATTAATATTCAAAAGGTAAAACAATATTATAACTGAAATTTAATTGCTATTGATAATAACAATTCTATGCACCAATACTTTTTACCAAGAGATATTAGCCCTTTTTTAGACACCTTCCAAGCAGAATGGATTAAGATACCACTGTGAAAGTTGAAACAACTTCTGAAATTAACACATAGTATTTGATATTATATAGAGCTTAAAAAATGACATAAGTAGAAATACTAACTTTTGCATTACTTCCTGTAAATCCTACCCAATATCTCCCCTCAAGGAATCAAGATAGTACATAGTTAAAGTCTTCATGTCAATAGCAACAAGAACCCAATGAAACCTATGAACAAAATTGCATAAGTACCCAACACAACAACCATAAAGAAGCAATAGAATAATCACCAAACAAGAGTTTATCAGCCCAAAACAAAAACAAAATAAGATTTCAACATGAAGACAATATATTATATTCAGATTCACACTAGAGTATACAATCAACAATCAAAATTCATGTTTGGGGATATGATCTTATGGACTGAAATCAGACTATGTATATGGCACAATTTAGCAACAAATGCACTCTCAAAATGTTTGAATCCTAATGTCAGAATAATTAAATATAATCGCAAACATCATGGATGATCAAAATTGAACTGAAATTGATGAAGCCATATTTATACAGATTTTTCACTAAGAAAGCAAAGCAAAAAATAGATTCTTCACACGCAAATACATGCAAGCGCCAACAACTACCCAACTATCCCTTCAAACACAACTATTGCTTAAATGTTTAAACCCTCAATATCCCTTCAAACACAACAACTAATTACCATTCCACACCTGATTCTTCACATGCAAATAACACCTAACCACCCTCAACTAACAATTATCAACAACAAAAGGAAAGTAACAGACTATAGTCCCAGCAATTCCTTCCACTAGCCACTTGATTCTTCACACGCAAATAACACCTAAGCACCCTCCACTAACATTGTTTTTAAATCTAAAAAACAAATTATTCAAACAAGATTAAAAGTAAGGAAATCAACTAATTACTAACACTGGGTTGTATGGCACTATAATTAAATTCTCGTTCTTCACACTTGCCAACCGATTGGCAAGCAACTGTGCCCTTTGTGTTCTTCTTCCCATGGCGTTAGTGCTGTCTGCTATTGACAATGAGTTGGGACTCATGAAATCAATTTCATTTACATTGCCCCCATTACCCTTCAATTTCTCAAATAAAGCTCTGCCCTAATTCAAAAAATACCAAAATTACAAGAATATGCAGTATAAACCCCAATGAAGATTAAATCATAATCACTACTATAAGCAAACAACTTACATTATATAATCTGTGATGCATGAGGCTGTCAACTCCTCCATATCAAGCACTCTTTCAAAATCCTTCTTAGATACGTAAGTATATCTCTCATACCCGAACAAATTGTCATCTTTTTGCACATGAAGTGTTTACTTAACAGGTAGAAGACGATTAACCATAGTTGAGAACATCTTCAGAGAAGGATTGTTCTGCACTCTATGTTTATTGAACACCACTAACTGTCGTGTTTTCTTCTTTCTCAATGGTGTCACATCAGCCTTTCTCTTCCCAAGGCTTGTGTGCTTCTTGTCCAGCTTCATTTGTTTAGGCTCTGACTTAACCAGTGTAATTGCCAATTCATTACCCACTAGGTCAATGTCCTCAATCCCCATATCAGAATCTACCTTGTTGTACATAGATTCTGATCTCTTAGCCACTTTTTTTGGAGTTGTATACTTCTTCTTCTGAAGTTTCTTAGAAACCTAGTAGACATTATAAAACAAGTCAATAGTATAACATAATATTATGAATTAAACACAACTAATTTGGAAAAAGTAAGTAGATGATTGTAGTTTTTACCATGTCAACTGCTCGTAATACAAGTTCCTCGGGCCAAAGTAGACGATGGCCAATAGAATCGCTTACTTTCACCAAAAAAATTTCATCATCCGGGAATGGGAGAGATGGGCTCCCATCAAACGCCACATCCATGGTCACCCATATGTTAGGACCTTCATATTCTATAATAGTCCCCTTCACCACAATGTTTGGCGGGGAATCCACGGCAAGGTAACAAGTATTATCCTACAATAATAGAGTGGCAAAAAATTAATGTCAAATAAACATGACATTTATATCTTGTTAACCAAATGGTTAGATCTTACCACTACGACCGATTTGGCCAATAAAGCATTGCCCCACGTCAGATATCAAACTCCTATTATTCAATTGATTGGACATTTTCTCAAATCTCTCCTCCAAAGCATTAAACTTCTTAATAAATTTATCTCTTTCCCTTGTCATCATATCTCTAACTTTTTTTGGAATCTCAAAGCACACCTCATGGGTGATAAACTTCCCCATATCTCGTACTAACCCTAGATGTTCTTTGGTGCCCAATGCTTGATTGAGTATGCCATTTTTGCCATCTGTTTTCAATGAACCAGTCTTTGCCTTAGTCTCAAGGTCACTCTACAAATAAGACATAATAATTAAGCTTGTTTCTGAAGCCCACAAACAAAAGTGTATTAAATTTTATGATAACATAATTCATCACTTACAATCTTCTCCACCCTCTGAGCCACTTCTAAGTCATAACCTCCACCTTTTCTTTTTCTAGCCAATTTTCATGTCAAGCTTCTATCAATTTCCTCTTCAGTCAACTCAGTCTCTTGTTTCTATAGAAAATTAATCACAAAACATGGATATTAACAAAAATATATTAGTCTTGTAATAATACGATGTTTCAATAAGATTAAAATGCTTACAATTTCTTCAATAAGATTAGCGTATCCCTTCCGGGACAATTTGTGGTTGTATTTGTTCTTGGCTCGTTTTTCCTTTTGCTTAATGCTTAAAGTTTGGCCAAATAAATACAATGGTTTGTGACATCCAACTAGTTAGATACATTTATTAAAGTAGTTAATCATTTGGAAAAGTTCACCTTAAAGTTTTTCGATGATCACTTAGCCACAAATACTTCCCAGTGACTCTTCCTAATGAAGTTATATTGTGGTGGAGGTCTCACCAATTTACTCCTATTATCCGCAAAGGGAATAACAAAATGCTTGTTCAGGGTATATTTGAACGACCTCCACTTTACTCCAATGTCCTGAAGCATTTTCTTTCGACTCCTAAGGTTGACCCCAAAATGTTCCTACAAAAATAGTAAGTATTAAGATTCATGACATATAATCATTGTATTATTCTAATTTAGGTACAAGTTTTAGTACCTTACACACACAAAATCACATATTTTTCCCTTTAAGTCTTTTGGCACATGTAGCCAGTCATCATAAATAATAGGAACCATAGTTCGAGCTACCATCCCTTCAAATGTGGCTAACTCTATAGCCTCGGGTCCAATAGGAACACCTCTTTTGTTATACTTTATTGTCAGTTTTGTTTTAGGCTTGCCTTTCTTTGTTGGGCCCCTCTGTTTTTTCCTCTCTAGTTTTCCATCTTCTTGTTTAGGGCTACCTTCACCTTCATTTTCATTTGAAATGTCTTCTTTTGGTGGATCCATGTCAAACAAAACTACTACAAAAAAAGCCCGTCCAAAAAGTCTTCAAAAACCTGAAAATTTCAAATGTAGTGAATATTAGTACAATGTAATGTATGAACAATACAATAATTGAAATTATAAGAAATTAAAACAATGCAATGCATGAACAAATGAATTGAATTAATATCTTACCAAAAATTTAGACATTATATGAATTTATTCAACCCAAATGCCTTTAGCATCCAGGCGTGTATACAAAAAATCATCGTTATCACCACCATCAATAAACAAAGAAGCTTGTGCATCAACTGGGCTTTCAAATTGCATGTGATCATCAGTCTCATTATTCAAATCGGACTTATACATTCTCTTTGGCATCATAGTAACAACAGCCCAATTTTCATCTAATTGGTCTGCTGTGTAAAAAACTTGTTTAGCTTGAGAAGCCAATATGAAAGGATCAGATTATGACCTAATCTATTTGTAGAAAACCCAGATCATCTACTTCACCATTACTATCGAACCAATAACACTTAAATACAGGCAGATTAAACATGTAATAGTCAAGTTTCCATATTTCATCTATAACTCCATAGAATGATACATCACCGTATATAAGATTCTTATCCTTAGCACTTGCAATTTGCATTGTATGTGAGACTAAGCTAACCCCACTATATTGTGTAACTTTATCAATAGCATAGGCTTGTGTGTGGAAATTTGTTAATAACATAACCCAAGAACTTCATAACAAAAGGACGAGGTCCTTGTGCTAGCCAACACAAAGTGTCTGATATCTCATCACCATTGGCCAAAGAAATTGAAACTTGTTTAATAAGTAGCCAATATCACATAGTGGCATAAATTAGTTAAAGAAGACTAAAAAAATGGGGAAGCTTGATCCACCTTATCTTGTAGCCAATGTGCAAAGATGCGAATGTGTTGAGCTTGTAACCATTTTCGGTTTCTAGATTGACGGTGATGTTGTTTCTTTAACATTTCCATATGTTCCCTATATAAATGCAATTGAATTACTCAACACAATTAATTGAACTATACAAAGAAACTGAAATGAGAAAGGGATAATCGTTACTCAATATAAGGCTCAACTTCAACTATAATATTTGATTATCCACAAGTGTCGATTGACCACCCGGTAAAAGCTTACCAAAACATGTTAATTTGTCAACAAAAGCATTTGGATCACCAATTGGTTTGACACTGTCTATGTAATATGAGCAAAACTCTAACACTTCTTTTGCTACATAACACTCTGCAATGCATCCCTTTGGCTGATTATGGTTCCTCACATAACCTTTAAATGTTTTCATATAGCTCTCAAAAGGATACATCCATCTAAAGAAAACAAGTCCACATAGCCTAACTTGTCTAATGAGATGCATTGTCAAATGTATCATGATATCAAAGAATGAAGAAGGGAAATATTTCTCTAACAAACACAATGTCACAACAACATCACTTTGTATCTTGGTTAACTTGCCCACATCAACAACCTTACTACACAGTGCATTAAAGAAGAAGCATAACCTAATGATAGCATATCTCACATTCTTGGGCAAAAGAGCTCTAATAGGTAATGGTAACAATTGTTCCATAAGTACATGACAGTCATTAGATTTCAAACCAAGAATCCTTAAATCATTTATCGAGACAAGGTTCTTTATGTTTGAAGAATACCCTACAGGTACTTTGAGATTTGCTCAGTTTTCATAAAACTTTCGCTTCCCCACTTTATTCATAATGTAACATGTTGGAGATAACCAAGTACATTTCCCTCGAACTTGTGGTTCTAGTTCTTTCCTGATCCCCATATCACAAAGATCTAATCGTGTGTTAAACCCATCTTTCATTTTCCCCAGTATATTCAACAATGTACCATAAATGTTTTCACACACATTTTTTTCAGTGTGCATGACATCTAGTTGATGACAAACATACAAATGTTTCCAATATTAAAGTTCAAAGAATATGGATTTCTTCTTCCATAGTTTATGTTTGTCGTCTTCACATAATTTAAGTTTTTTCAGCAAGTTCTTTCCCCATACATTTTCAATGCCTTCAAGTTGTCTCAACAATTCTATCCCACTCAAAGAGTCATTGGGAGAACCAAGCTCTTGAACACCATTGAAAGCTTTCTTTTGTTTCTGGAATGGATGATTCTTAGGGAGGAATCGCCTATGAGCCATATAACAATTCTTCTTGGAATTCTTCAATCTACGAGAGGATGTACCTTCTGCACATATTGGGCAAGCATAATAACCTTTAACACAACAACCGAAAAGGTTTCCATATGCGTGGAAGTCATTTATGGTCCATAGTAACACTACTTTTAAGGTGAAATACTCTTTCCTATAAGCATCATAAGTTTCAACACCGATTTCCCATAATTGTTTTAAGTCCTCGATTAGAGGTGACAAATATACATCAATATTGTTCCCAGGTTGTTATGGACCCAATATCAATAACGTCAATATTATGAACTTCCCTTTCATGCACAACCAAGGTGGGAGGTTACAAGTTACAAGCATCATCAACCAACAACTATACTGACAACTTAAAGACCTATGTGGATTGAAACCATCCGTTGAAAGAGCCATTCTAAGATTTCTACTTTCCGAACCAAATTCATCCCACTTATCATCAATAAGTTTCCAAGTGGGTGAATCCACTGGATGTTGAAGTTTACCATCATTCTTATTGTTACGTCCATGCCAAGTTAAGTCATAGGTAGTTTGAGAAGATTGAAACATCCTTCTAAACCTAAGGATANTGCATTTGAGATGATTTAATGGAGTGGTCTTTGTTTGGCTACACAAGATTTATATTTGCCTGTGATTGATTAATACTTCTATAATCATTTTATGTATATAATGATCGACCTTTACATGTGACAGGAATCGTAGAAGTTGGCCCTAGTAGAATCAACTAGTCTGGATCAAAAGCAAATAAACAATTGGTTTATCAATCAAAGGAAACGGCATTGGAAGCCGTCGAAAGCTATCACTACAAGAAAAAAAGCCCTTCTTGACAAGTATTACCTGCCAAAAAGGGGTTTTTTGACATTTTTTGAACTGTCATTGTAGCTCCTATCAAGAAAGGGTCATGACAGTTTTTAAACTGTCAAGGACCTCTTGACAGATTCTTGACAGTTCGATAACTATCAAAGATTTAACTGAATTTTAACTAAATCCTTGACAGTCTTCGAACTGTCAAGAGTTTTTAACCGAAAAAAAAAATTGAAAAATAATAATAAAAAAAATTTGTATTAATAATAATTGCATCATATGCAGTTACAACATATTTCATAATATTATATAAATTGATTGAGAAGTTAACCTTAATACAAGGCTAAACAAAACAATACAAATTCAAATAAAAGAATAGAATGATAAACAAAACAAAAATAAATAAATAAATAACCCACATGCATGCATTGCTAAAGGATTTTTAATCTCATCACTGTAATCTTGCAAAAAGTACTCAACAAGAAGAGGTGCGTGGACTAAACATTAAAGGGCACTATTCATAAAGCAAGTATTTCCCAGATTATGTAATCCAGCGAAACCTCCCCTCTCTCCTTTTTTAACAGTGTTATAAGAGTCGTATCCATATTTGTTAATGCTGAGCCCAAAGAACTACCCTGATACTGATTAAATCTATAACCTATTGAGTGACCATTTGACATGGTAGGCCCCCAGCAATTATTAGGGATGACCTTGATGGTTCTAGGGGTACCAAAGCTAGTTCATTTCCGGTGGAATCCATGTCAAAGCGAGAAGAATAACCTCCATCAACTTGAACCTCCAGAAGAATCTGCAAAGAAAAGGATACATCAACCATACAGTTTATTAAAAAGAGATTTCAAATGTGTATCGACATTTAGATAAGTTTAACAGCGAAGACCATCATAAAGAAGTTGCCACAACAACAATTTCTTAGTTTATCCTGACAATTTCAAATAAAATCCAAAATCTTAAGCAAAGTGCAATAGACTTTAAAAGTTAAAAGGACAATCAAGAAAGTGTTTATACAAAATTGTATGAAGACAAGTAGACAACTCTTAAAAAAATAATGTTAGTACAACCTAATTTCCAAATACCACTCCCGTACCATTACGAATATCCAAAGAAAGAAAACAACTATGATCAAGTTTTGTCCAAAAATGTTCACCTATGTTCTGATCATTTTTCTCTTTTGGTTAGGGAAGTGGGGGTAGAAAGATGGGATGGATGGGGTGGGGGCTTGTCTAAAATTTTAATATTATTCAAAAAAATATAAAACTTAAAACGCTCAATACTTCTCACATTCTACATCCAAATTTCCTTTTATACGCAAGCATGAGTCTCAACTTCTACATTTCCAGATTCACACATTCTATCCACATATCCCAAGGACCTACATTTCCAGATAAAAATATATAGCAGAGCAATATAAACCAGTTACTACAAAAGTTCTCAGCAAAGAACTATTATTATCATTGTTCAAAATGAAAACTAAATGACAACAAAACACAGATATTGAAACATTACACCACAAGACCACATCTATGTATGTCTACTTATTATCCATTATCCAGAAGAGATAGTCACCCCAATCATAAATAAAGAGCAAGTTCAGTAAATTACAAATAATTCACATTTAGAATGAAAATCACAACCAGACATACATGGCCATGGATCCACAAAAAGACAAAAAAACAAAAAAAAAACATGGAATTTTTTATACAATCCCTTTTCTTATCTGCAAGATAATTTTCTATCCAAATAACACTTCAAATATTATAAACATAAGCAGGATACTCACATGTTGGTCCTAGAATCAATCAAATTGAGAGAAAGTGGGTAAACCTCTACTCTCTTCTCACTGGTCATGCCCTCACAAATCATCTTTCTTGGCAATGTTGGGCCTCCTTTGTACCTAAAATTTAGAGATTAACCAGTTAAAAAAACATAAGCTTTGTTATTAATGAAGAATTCGTACTAATGCCTACAATATCACAGAAAACGAACATTCTCACTCTACAAATTTGGACAAGCAATTCCATTCCAAAAAACTAGCTTTACACATACATCAGCATAAAAGTTGAATATGAAATAAAGAGCTCTTTGTAAAGAGTAAAAAATTATCTTGGCAAAGGAGGTTGGAGTTGGACTGTTATTTTGATCCCCATTTTTCTATAATAATGGATTATTGTAAAAATTTATTTTGATCTATTATATGATAATATAAAACTATGTATTCTTTCATAGGCTACTTGGTGAATAGAAACCAAAACAATTAGTCCTAATAAGTTATAGAATCTAATACAAACAGAAAACACTACAATACAAAAAGTTTGGAGAGCTTTGAACATGATAAAAGACATGAAAGATGATGCAGATGCCATCAAATTGCAGAAAAAGTAATCATCCAATACATGGTTAGAGATTAAAGTTACAAGCAAGTGCGTTCTAGATCCAAATTGATTAAATTCAATCAGTTTGTTTTAGATTAAGCAACTAAGCCCTTAAGGTAACAACATAACAGATATCTAACACTGAAAGTGCTCCAGAAATATTGACATGGCAACTAGAAATGGAAAATCCAGACTATAAAAAAATACTCAAGTTACTTCAAAACACAGAAGCGAAGAGAAGAAAATAAATTTTTGAGAGTGAATTGTCTCACTGAATGTGCATGGCTATGCCAAAGTAAGCCTAAAAAGTATATCATATAATTGTGTCAATGCAAAGAAACTTTTAAATAAACAAAGAACAAATTAGCATACCAAACCAGTGCATTTTGTTTAAGTTTGAAAAAGCCCCTGTCAAGAAGGCCCACTGGGCTGCTGCCAGTATAAACCACAAACACCCAAGCAAAGAGTCTGTCCAGCGTATATTCAAAGACAAGAAAAGACTTATCACAATGTGACATTATTCTCACATTAAATCAAAAGACTTCTCACAATACCATACAATGGATTTTGTCATCTCAAGAACATCAAACAAAAATGTGTCATCTCATCATAATTTCGACTACCAAATGAGTATAAATTAACTCTAAACTCAAGAACTTATAACAATACTATACTACATAATATGTATTTTTAAACTGCTGACCTAAAAAACTGTCTAAAGGCCCTGGACTCCTAAAAAAAATACAGTGTAAATTTATTTTTATATATAAATAATGTGAATCATTATACTTAGGACTCATATTGATAGATCCCAATCAGAGTAATTTGAACACACAAAGATAATTCTCTTAGGGTGAGAATCAAACCACAATAATTGATAACTTTTTCTCCCCCTTTTCATTTCCTTTGTTCAGTTTATTATACATCCTACTTGCTGGAGTATTGGGACCGAGTCTTTAGGAGACTCAACTTCCCCTGCCCCACGATCTTCTTCAACAATAACTAGAAACATGGAAATAACTATAATTCTGGAAATAGGAAATAGCTTAACTAAGTCTAAACAAGTGGAATTAAACAAACAAATAGGAAATGAAGGCTACTGGACTGGACTGGGCTGATGATATCAGTCCAAGTAGCGTGGGTTGGGCCGTAAGGTCCGTGATGACCTTCTAGGCCTAACACATATTTACCATTTTTTTGGAAGAGAAAAGTTTTTTCTCAGTACGACATTATCAATCTCACAGTAAATTCAAGAAGTTGTCACAGTACTATACAATATATATAGTTGTCACAGTACTATACAATACATATAATCCGTTTTTTTTCTTTTTAATTTTAAATTACTGACCTACAAAACTGTCTAAAGGCCCTCGAATCCTGGGCAAAACCAACCAAAACAAAGGCACCGAAAAGCAGAAATATTCAAACTAGTGTGAATCTGGACACAAAGAAAACAACATAAGAAAAGAGGAAACTCATTTTTACACACAGTACAGATATAATAGTAATAATAATAAGCGAATGCGAAAACAATGGATTGAAAAAGTCGTTTTACACTACAGATCCAATCAATTCATATTTAACATATGGAAATCATAGTAAAAAGCAATGTGTGTTTATGAATGAGAAGGCTATATAACGATGGAATAACTGTAATGTTTATAAACATAAAAACAAATACAAGACAGGTTCATCCAAGGAAGAAAACAACATTCTTACAGGTGATGGTTTGCGGCGGCGGAGGTGGTGAAGGACTTCACTGTTTATTGGCTATTGGGAACTGAAGAAACAGGTAAGGAAGAGATTTGGGCGCTTTAGTGGAGGAGATTTAGGTAATTTAGTGGAGAAGAATTGGGTTTGGGAAGTTTTTTCTTGCCCTAGGTTTGACTTGGTCGAAATGTGGGGGAAAATGGGTTTTGACAATGAACTTTGGTGTTTGGGCAGGAAGAATTTGCCTTAGCAAAATTTTAGAGGGGAAGCCTTAGCCAATTAAGTTTTTTTTTTTTTTTTTTTTTTTTTTTTTTTTTTTTTTTTTTTTTTTTTTAACTTAACCTCGACTATTAATCACTCTCAAGTGTTAAAGAAATTAACAGTCAAGAAGTGAATTTCATTTTCTAAAATTCTTGACAATAAAAACTGAAGGATCAGACTATAAAATTAATAAATAAAATTAAATAACTTATTTTTTACAAACTTTAACTGTTAATAACAGTTAAGGATTTGCTAAAACGGTAAAACAGTTGAAAAAGGGTAATGATTTATTTCTACTAGTATACTTTAGAATATATATAATAAAAACATACATATTAGCATATGAAAAATAATTGGGCCAAATTTTCTTTACTTATAAAATATAATTCTTTACATATACCAAAATAACAAGTACAAACTTTAGCAACGGTCGACAGTAATGTCAATTCTCTCCGCTTGTCGACTTCCTTTCGACCGCTGCTCACTATTTCCTGCAAAACATGAAAAAACAACGGGTGAACACAAAATGCTCAATAAGTAAATCCCTTATCTTTTCTCTTTCTTTGGTTCTTTCCTTAATTCCTTCTTCTTTCTTTCGTTCCTAGTTCTTTTTGTTTCTAATTCTTACTGTTCTTTCTTTCTTCCTAATTCCGCTATTCTTTCCTTCTCTCTGTTCTTTCTTTTTATTCTTTCTAACCATAATGGAATTCATGGTAATATGATGAATGAAATGCATATGCAAATGCATAAAAATGCATTTTTTTTCTTCTTTTATTCTTATATTTCGTTTCTTTTCTTTTCTTTCTTCCTGTGTTGCTTGCTTAAGCTTCTCTTTCTTTCTTGTTTTTTTCTTTTTCTTTTCTTTGCTTGTTCAAGTTTTCTCATTCTTTCTTATTTCTTGTTCTTCTTATTCTTTCTTTTATTACTTATCTTTTAAGTAATAAATATATACAAATATTTACATATGGAGGCTCATGCTTAGAATTCTTATTTAAATGCACTCATGAAATGCAAATATGTTGCATAAAATTAAGGTTGTACTCATACTCATGCCTATTTAGGCATTTATCAAACAATAAATGTGCATATACAAACTCTACTTTAACTACAATTCTATTGTTTCTTAAGCCACCAAAATGAGAGTAAAACTCTCTTGTATCATACAATCCCTATCACGGCAAACACTCCCAAACTTTCTTAAACTCTTCCAATTTCAACCAAACTTCAATCTACATCATACAATCAAAAACACTTTCATACTCAAAATACTCAACAACAAAAAAAATAATCACAATGTCATCTCAATTTCCCAACAATCATAACATACATGCTTAAAGAAATTTCTACTCAATTGATTTCTTAAACATTAACTTAAGTTGAATTTTGAATTGGATTACTTACCTTATATTGAGTAGTCTCCACTAAAGCTCTCATTCTTGCTGGACTCAAATTTCTTCAACCCTAAGATAAACTATAAAAAATTCAACTTCTACACAAAGAAATCTTATATAGAGCAAGAATTCTACCTCTTGTTACCTAGAATCAAAACCTTGTCAAAATTCACTCAAAAGCCCTCAAAAATCCTTGGAAAATTGAGTGAAAAGTTGAGAGAAAATGGAGAAGGAAAGTGGCGGCGGGGAAGAAGAGAAATAAGGGGTTTTTAAGACTAAACCCTTAAATATCTCATTTTAAAACATACTTTCTTATTTTGCCCTTACACTTTCTTGAAAATTCCACTTTGTCCTTAGTCAATTACCATAATGCCCTCATTTTTATTGCATCTCCATGAAATTCTATCTCTTTTCACTCCCCACAATTTCAACTAATTTTGAGTGAAAAGACCATTTTACCCTTAATGAAGTTTAAGGCATTTTCTCCACATCTCTCAAAATAACTTAACCAAAATCAACTAAGGGCTATAAAAACATAAATTAAATTACATACCTCCGTGTGGGCGTTACAATCTCCCCTCTTATAAGAATTTCGTCCTCGAAATTCGAACAAACAACTTCGGGTAACGGTTCTACATATCCTGCTCCACTTCCATGTAGCTTCTTCAACTTTATGATTTCTCCAGAGGACTTTCACTAAAAGGATACTCTTGTTCCAGAGCTCTTTAATCTTTCTGTCCAAAATCTATACTAGATGCTCTTCATACACAAGATCTCTTCCAAGTCTACATCCTCTGTGCTCAGAATATGGGAGAGATCACTTATATACCTTCGAAGATCGAGACATGAAACATTGTGAACTTTGTCTATACTGGGTGATAGTTAATCTGTAGGCCACCTTTCCTACTGCTATAACACCTCAATGGACCAATGAATCTTGGTGCTAAATTTCCTTATTACTGAAATGATCACCCTTTGTAGGGGAAACTTTCAGAAAAACTTTGTCACCACTTCAAACTCAACTTCTTCTTTTCAGATCAGCATAGCTTTTTTGCCTATCTTGGGCTTGTTCATTCTGCTTCTAATCAGTTTCACATCTTCTATCATTTTCTGAGTCATTTCTAGCCAAGAGCATATTTAACTCATCTTTCTTGCCCATCTCATCCCAATACAGTGGAGATCTATACCGTCTGTCATACAAGGCCTCGTAAGGAGCCATCTTAATTTAGACTGGTAGCTATTATTATAGCAAACTCCACCAAGGCTAACATCTCATGCCAGGATATGTTATAATCCATACAACATGCTATCAACATGTCCTCAAGCACTTGATTTGTTCTCTACGTCTGGCCATCTGTCTGGGGATGATAGGCGATACTAAAAGCCAACTGGTACCCACGTTCTCTGTAAACTCATCCAGAAAGCTGAGACAAATCTAGAACTCTGTCTGATACTATTGTCTTGGATACACCATGAAGTCTCACTATCTCTTAATATACATCTAGGCCAATTGATCCGAAGTGGTACTCTTTTTTACTGGAAGAAAATGGGCTAATTTAGTCAACCTGTACAATCACCCATATGCATTGTATCCTTTCTGCACTCTAGGGAGACCTATATAAAATCCCTCGAGATACTCTCCCATTTCCATTCAGAAATACTAAGTGGCTGAAGCAACCCTGATGGCCTTGGTGTTCTGCTTTCACTTGCTGACAAATCAGGCATTTAGCTACAAATTCTGCAATATCTTTCTTCATACCTGGCCATCAATAGCCTTTCTTTAAATCTTGATACAACTTGGCTGCTCAGGATGAGCAGTGTACGGTGTGTCATGAGCCATAAGGATTCTCTTTCTAATCATCTCCTGAAGAATTCACATCCGATCCTAAACGAGGACTATCCAACAACTGAAACTCTGATGTTGCCCATGCACTTGCACACTGTGAACTATTTTCGACACCACTCATTGGTTAGTTGCTTTTCTTATTTTCTTCTAGTAAGGTAGACTGAACCTCTAACCTGGCAATCCTTCCTGGTATGACCTCAATCTGTTTTTCACAAACTCTTCTTAAATTCTTTCTGTTTGAGTCGAGATAAATAAGCTTTTCTGCTCAAAGCATCGGCTACTACATTAGCTTTCCCCGGCTGATACTTAATCTCACACTCATAATCTTTAACCAACTCTAACCATCTTCTCTGTCTCATATTCACTCCTTATGAGTAAAGAATACTTAAACACTTATGGTCGGTATAGATATTACTCTTGGCACCAAAAGGTAATGCCTCCAAATCTCAAGGCAAAGACTACTACTGCCAATTCTAAATCATGTGTAGGTATCTTGTGTAATGCCCCACTTGAGGTACTAGTTAAGATTTGCTGTATGGCTTAAATGTTCTTAGATTCAGCTTTAATCGAGTTTGTATGTTGAGTTGGTTGAGTGTTGTGAAATGATTAAGATTTGAGGAATTTTGGAGTTGCAGGCGTCGCCGAGGCGAAGAAGAAGCTTCGTCGCGGCGAAGAGTGTTACAACCAGGTGTAGCTGCTGTAAGTTTTCGCGGGGCGAAGAAAGTTCTTCGCTGCGGCGAAGAGTCAGCTGAGTTTGATTTTTAAGTTTTAGACATTTTCTTCCCTAAGGGCAATTTGACCATTCTACCCCTAATCAATAGGAAAAGTGGGGAGTAAAATGTAAGGAAATTTCATGGAGAATATGTTGGTATGGTGGTGTGATTGTAATGAATCAAAGGATATAGATGGATTTTCCAAGGAAGAGTAAGGGCAAAAGGGAATGCTTGCCCATAAGTGAGTTAAAAGGATTTAAGTCATTGCAAACCCTTCATCTTCTTCTCCACCGCCATCTCCTTTTCTACTTCCTCTCAATTCCTCTTTCATTAGTTCAAGGATTTTTAGAGGGCTTTTTGGAGTGATTGGGGTAAAAATCAAGCTAAGGCATCCTAGGTAAGGATTCTTGCTTTGGATGTGAGGTTTTGTGTGATATTTGTATATTAAAGTTGTATGGTTTCATTATTTAAGGGTAGGAAAAGTCAAGCACAAGAGGAAAAGAAAGTACTAGTGAAGTTCTCCGTTACAAGGTAAGTAAATCCCCACCCAAGTTAAGGTTTGAGAACTTTTTGAGTAGAGTTTAATAGCAATTTGTATGTATGTTAAATGCATGTTATATGCATGAAATTGAGATGTTGTGATTGAATAACTTCATTTGAGATTAAGTGTGTATGTGTTGAGAAGATGTAGTTGAGATGAGGTTTGGAAGGTTTTGAGGAAACCTTTTTAGAAGTGTTATTCCTTGGCAGGATTTATAGCTATGTGAGGGAGTTTTCTCCCATTTGGGATGGTTAGAGAAAGAAATAGAGCTATTGTTATAGTATAGTCTTTATATGCACTTGAGTTGTTCGATGAAATGCCTAAGAGAGGTTTGAGTATGAATAATAAGCCTAAATACTTGCAATATTGCATGTTGGCATCTCATAAGTGCATTAATGGAGATGAACCGTCCATATGCCTTAATTGTGCCTTGAGGTGTGACTTAAGAAAGAGTAGAAAACTTTGTGAATGAACTACTCTAAGAGTAGAAAGAATAAGAAGGGCTAGGGGTAGGTGCTTTGTGATCTCCACCCGATAGTTATGAAAACGGGTAGGTGCTTTGTGACCTCTACCCGATAGTTATGAGAAACGGGTTGATGCTTTGTGATCTCCACCCAATAGTTATGAAAGATGGGTTGATGCTTTGTGATCTTCACCGAAAGTCACGAAGAGTGGGTTGGCGCTATGTGAACTCCACCCAGCCGTGCCTCCGGCAAGATGAGGCCATGACTTATAACAGAGGTTAATAAAAAGAAAGTTGTGTGAAAGAGAAACAGAAACATAAATAGTGTAAGGAAAGAATTAAGAGAAATAGTTACGGGGATAGACAAGTAGAGGACTTACTTACTGAGCATTATTTTGTGCTCACCCCGTTATTTTTCCTTTGTGGTTGCAAGATCTAGGTGATGTTGCAGTCGGTTGGATGTCGGCAAGCAAGGAGCAATAGCCATACTGTCCCTTGTTTTGAATGGCATTTTGTAAATGATACTCTTTTGTACAAAGAATGTATATACATAATACAAGACAAATTTTTGGGCCCATTTACTTTGATTATTCTAGTATACAATAGTTATTACATTTTTGGTATCAGAGCAAAGATTTTGGGAGTGGACAGTGTACTATTCTCATTGTCATGACGTCCGCTAGCTGACTGTGTGAGTTAATTCTTTCCTCACTCTAATTGTTTCTCGAGTTGATTAATGTGATTGTTTTATAGATGGGGCGTAGTTACCGAAAGCGTGGTAAGGGTGTGGTGAATGAAGGAGAACCTTCTAACCCACCAGAGTCTACGCCCCCTCCCTTGGATGAAGCTAGGGTTCAGGGAATCATACAGCAAGTTATGGCAGAAACCCAAGGGAGAGTTGTAACCCCCGTGCAGGTACCACCGGCTCTTAATGTCGAAAGAGGACAACTGGTACCTCCCCCAGTACAGAACAGAGTTGAACCGATTTACGGTCTTTCTAGTCAACATCAACCCTCAGAGTTTCAGGGTACTACGGATCCAGTAACAGCAGAAGAATGGTTTAGGTTTGTAGAACGTACCACGGGTTTATTCCCCATGATAGACCGGGAGAAGATCCGGTATGCAAGTTTCTTGTTTTGGGGTGATGCCTAAATTTGGTGGGAATTAATGGAAGAAACCTATGATGTGGCAACGATGACTTGGGAAGAGTTCAGGCAAGAGTTTGAGGCCGAGTATAGATCAGAGGACCAAGTTCATGAGAAGGTCCAAGAATTTGTTAGCTTATAGCAAGGATCGGGTACCGTGAAGGAGTACTCGGTGAAATTCAACTCTCTTACAAGGTTTGCACCCGGAATAGTTAGTACTCCGGCATTGAGAAGAGATAAGTTTGTGCACGGGTTGAAGCCAGAGATAGCCCGGGATATAATGACCAGTTCTGATCCCCCTCAAACTTATAGCTAGGCCTTGAGGCGGGCAATGAAGGCAGAGATTTTCGAGAATAAAATTCCCCCAGTAGGTTCCTCGACAGGAGGACCAAGTGAGCCATCTTCCGCCCCGCAGAGAGAGAAACAAGAAGGTGTGAAAGGCAAAGAAATGAAGAATCAGAAGAAGAAGTTTCAGTTTAAACAAAATAGAAGAGAGTGGAAAAATAAGCGACCTCGGATGGAAGGGTTTCCTCTTTGCCCTAAATGTGGGAGGAACCACCCAGGAGAATGTCCGAGGGACCAGAGAGTGTGTTATAGGTGTCGACAGCCAGGGCACATGATGAGAGATTGTAAAGCTTCACTTCCACCACCCGCATAGAGTTCTGGAGGTACTACGAATGCCAGGGTGTTTACAGTGGCACAAGGTGAAGCAGAGGCCAGTCCATCAGCTGTTACTGGTCAGTTATTATTTCATTCAGTTCCTTTATATGCTTTAATTGATTCAGGAGCCACTCATTCCTTTATATCGTATGGGATGATTGAGAGGTTAGGTTTGAAACCTATTAGAGTGACTCAACCCATTAAGATAGAGTTACCCGATGGGGTTAATGTTCTGACGCAAGAGATGTTTTCAAGAGAGTCTGTGGTGATCCAAGGTAGAAATTTAACAGTGGATCTAATAGTTTTTGATATGCCCGACTTTGATGTGATATTTGGCATGGATTTCCTAGGGAGGTATGGAGTAAAGATTGACTGTCGGAAAAAGAAAGCGAGATTCAATCTCGATAGTGGAGACAAGTTTAGTTTTGGAGAGGGTCATCAGTTGAGTATGCTGATTAGCAGTGTGAAGGCTAGAAAGATGTTGAGAAAGGGGTATTCAGGATATATTGCCCATATAGTGCAGAGTGGTGATGTTCCACAGCCAGAGATTCAGAGGGTGCCAGTAGTTTGAGATTTTCTCGATGTGTTTTCGGCAGAGTTACCAGGTTTGCCTCCAGAAAGGGAGGTTGAGTTTAGTATTGAATTAGCACCCGGAACAACACCAATATCTAAAGCCCCTTTTCGAATGGTCCTAGTTGAGCTTCAGGAATTAAAGAAGCAACTCCAAGAGCTTTTAGATAAAGTCTTTATCCGACCGAGTCATTCTCCCTAGGGAGCCCCAATCCTGTTTGTGAAAAAGCAAGATGGGTCACTACAGATGTGTATTGATTATAGAGAGTTGAATAAAGTTACAGTGAAGAATAAGTACCCACTAACCCGAATAGATGACCTTTTTTATCAGTTGAAAGGAGCGACAATGTTCTCCAAAATTGATTTGAGGTCAGGGTATCATCAGGTAAGAGTGGTTGAGCAAGATGTGGCTAAGACTGCCTTTCGTACAAGGTATGGGCATTATGAGTTTGTAGTGATACCTTTTGGCTTGACTAATGCCCCTGCAGTTTTTATGGACTTGATGAATCAGATATTCCATAAGTATTTGGATCAGTTCATTGTTGTTTTCATTGACGATATCCTGATTTATTCTAAGTCGAGGGAAGAACATGAGGAACACTTGAGATTAGTATTGCAGTGATTGAGAGAAAAGAAGTTGTATGCAAAATTTTCCAAGTGTGAGTTTTGGCTTAATCAGGTGATATTTCTGGGCCATACTGTGTCTAAGGAAGGGATTTCAGTGGATCTGAGTAAAGTTCAGGCAATCCTTGAATGGCAGAAGGCGAGGACAGTAAAAGAAGTCAAGAGTTTCTTAGGCCTAGTAGGTTTCTATCGGTGATTTGTAGCAGGTTTCTATCGGCGATTTGTAGCAGGATTTGCCCAGTTGGTTAAACCGTTGACAGCTCTTACCAAACAGCAAACTCCTTTTGTATGGTCAGTAGCATGTGAGGAAAGCTTCCAAGAATTGAAGAAGAGGTTAACAACAACTCCTGTGTTAGTGTTACCATAGGAGGGTGTAGATTACGATATTTATACAGATGCCTCCCTACAGGGACTTGGCGCCATATTGATGCAGTTAGGTAGGGTTATAGCTTATGCTTCTCATCAACTGAAAGAGTACGAGACAAGATACCCTACGCATGACCTAGAGTTGGCAGCCGTGGTCTTTGCCTTAAAGATTTGAAGGCATTAACTTTATGGTATAAAGAGTAATATCTACACAGATCATAAGAGTTTAAAGTACTTCTTCACTCAAAAGGAGTTGAATATGAGACAGAGAAGGTGGTTAGAGCTGGTTAAGGATTATGAATGTGAGATCAAGTATCAACCGGGGAAAGCCAATGTTATAGCCGATGCCTTGAGTAGAAAAGCTTATCTGTTCCGGCTCACTCAGCAAAAAGAGTTGGTAGAAGAACTGTGTAGGGAACAGATTGAAGTGTTTCCAGGAAGGATTGCCAGTTTAGAGGTTCAGTCTAATTTGCTAGAAGAAGTCAAAGATAAGCAAGTGGCCGATGGGTGGTGTCAGAAAATAGTTCAGCAAGTGCATGAGGGTAAGATATTAGAGTTTCAAGTATTAGATGGAGTCTTCTATTTCAGAAATCGGTTGTGTATTCCTTCGAATGATGATTTGAAAAAGAGAATCCTTATAGAAGCTCATGACACACCATACACCGATCATCCTAGAGTAACCAAGATGTATCAAGATATAAAGAAAGGCTATTGGTGGTCAGGTATGAAGAGAGACATTGCAAAGTATGTAGCTAAATGTCTGGTTTGTCAGCAGGTGAAAGCAGAACACCAATGGCCGTCAGGGTTGCTTCAGCCACTTAGTATTCTAGAGTGGAAATGGGAGAGTATTTCGATGGATTTCATCACAGGTCTCCCTAGAGTTCAGAAAGAGTATAATACTGTATGGGTGATTGTGGATAGGTTAACCAAGTCAGCCCATTTTCTTCTAGTAAAGGAAAGCACCACTACAGATCAGTTGGCTCAGATTTACCTTAAGGAGATAGTCAGGTTACATGGTGTGCCCAAGACTATAGTGTCTGATAGAGATTCCAGATTTGTTTCAGCTTTCTGGACAAGTTTATAGATACATTTGGGTACCTGTTTAGCATTCAGTACTGCCTATCATCCTTAAACGGATGGCCAAACCGAGAGAACAAATCAGGTGCTCCAGGACATGTTGAGAGCTTGTTGCATGGATTATAAAGTATCCTAGCATGAGATGTTACCCTTAGTTGAGTTTGCCTACAACAATAGTTATCAGTCTACAATTAAAATGGCACCTTACAAGGCTTTGTATGGTAGACGATGTCGATCCCCACTACATTAGGATGAGGTAGGTGAAAAAGATGAGTTGAGTACCGCTCTTGGGCCAGAGATGACTCAGAAATTGATAGAGGATGTAAAGTTAGTCAGAAACAGAATAAAGCAAGCCCAAGATCGTCAGAAGAGTTATGCCGACTTGAAGACGAAAGAGGTGGAATTCTAAGTGGGCGATAAAGTGTTTTTGAAAGTTTCCCCATACAAGCGAGTGATGCGCTTCGGGAACAAAGGGAAGTTGGCACCGAGATATGTAAGTCCATTTGAGATATTGCAAAGAGTGGGAAAGGTTGCCTACAGATTAGCACTTCCACCTAGTATGGACAAAGTGCATGATGTTTTCCATGTCTCAATGCTGCGGAAGTATGTAAGTGATCCCTCCCATATCCTGAGTGTAGAGGACGTTGAGTTAGCAGAGAACCTCGTGTATGAGGAACGTCCAGTATAGATTCTGGATCGAAGGATTAAAAAGCTTCGGAACAAGAGTATTCCGCTAGTGAAGATCCTTTGGAGGAATCACAAAATAGAAGAAGCAACATGGGAGGCAGAATGAGACATGCAAAATCGGTTCTCGGAGTTATTCGTGTGAATTTCGGGGATGAAATTCTGTTAAGGGGGGAGAATTGTAATGCTCCACTTGAGGTACGTAGTTAAGATTTGTTGTATGGCTTAAATGTTCTTTGATTCAGCTTTAATCGAGTTTGTATGTTGAGTTGGTTGAGTGTTTGCCTTGAAATTGATTAAGATTTGAGGAATTTTGGAGTTGCAGGCATCGCCGGGGCGAAGAAGAAGCTTCGCCGCGGCGAAGAGGTGTTACATACATGGTGTAGTTGCTGTAAGTTTTCGCCGAGGCAAAGAAAGTTCTTCCCTGCGGTGAAGAGTCGGCTGAGTTTGATTTTTAAGTTTTAGACATTTTCTTTCCTAAGGGAAATTTGATCATTCTACCCCTAATCAATTGGAAAAGTGGGGAGTAAAATGTAAGGAAATTTCATGGAGAATATGTTGGTATGGGAGTGTGATTGTAATGAATCAAAGGATATAGATGGATTTTCCAAGGAAAGGTAAGGGCAAAATGGGAATGCTTGCCCATAAGTTGAGTTAAAAGGATTTAAGTCATTGCAAACCCTTCATTCTTCTTCTCCACCGCCATTCTCCTTTCCTACTTCCTCTCAATTCCTCTTTCATTAGTTCAAGGATTTTTAGAGGGCTTTTTGGAGTGATTGGGGTAAAAAATCAAGCTAAGGCATCCTAAGGTAAGGATTCTTGCTTTGGATGTGAGGTTTTGTGTGTATATTTGTATATTAAAGTTGTATGGTTTCATTGTTTAAGGGGTAGAGAAAAGTTAAGCAAGCAAGAGGAAAAGAAAGTACTAGTGAGAGTTCTCCGTTACAAGGTAAGTAAATCCCCACCCAAGTTAAGGTTTGAGAACTTTTTGAGTAGAGATTTAATAGCAATTATGTATGTATGTTAAGTGCATGTTATATGCTATGAAATTGAGATTAATTACCCATGTTGTGGTTGAATACACTTCATTTGAGAGAAGTGTTGATATGTGTTGAGAAGATGTAGTTGAGATGAGGTTTGGAAGGTTTTGAGTAAACCTTTTTAGAAGTGTTATTCCTTGGTAGGATTTATAGCTGTGTGAGGGAGTTTTCTCCCATTTGGGATGGTTAGAGAAAGAAATAGAGCTATTGTTATAGTATAGTCTTTATATGCACTTGAGTTGTTTGATGAAATGCCTAAGAGAGGTTTGAGTATGAATAATAAGCCTAAATACTTGCAATATTGCATGTTGGCATCTCATAAGTGCATTAATGGAGATGAACCATCCATATGCCTTAATTGTGCCTTGAGGTGTGACTTAAGAAAGAGTAGAAAACTTTGTGAATGAACTACTCTAAGAGTAGAAAGAATAAGAAGGGCTAGGGGTAGGTGCTTTGTGATCTCCACCCGATAGTTATGAAAACGGGTAGGTGCTTTGTGACCTCTACCCGATAGTTATGAGAAACGGGTTGATGCTTTGTGATCTCCACCCAATAGTTATGAAAGATGGGTTGATGCTTTGTGATCTTCACCGAAAGTCACGAAGAGTGGGTTGGCACTATGTGAACTCCGCCCGGCCGTACCTCCGGCAAGATGAGGCCATGACTTATAACAGAGGTTAATAAAAATTAAGCTGTGTGAAAGAGAAACAGAAACAGAAATAGTGTATGGAAAGAATTAAGAGAAATAGTTACGGGGATAGACAAGTAGAGGACTTACTTACTGAGCATTTTTTTGTGCTCACCCCGTTATTTTTCCTTTGTGGTTGCAGGATCTAGGTGATGTTGCAGTCGGTTGGACGTCGGCAAGCGAGAAGCAATAGCCACACTGTCCCCTATTTTGAATGGCATTTTGTAAATGATGCTCTTTTGTACAAAGAATGTATATACATAATACAAGACAAATTTTTGGGCCCATTTACTTTTATTATTCTAGTATACAACAGTTATTATATCTTGTTTCGTACTCTTTCAATTGACGAGAAGTATAAGCTATAACCCTACCTAACTACATCAATACGGCACCAAGTCCCTGCAGTGAGGCATCTGTATAAATGTCATAACCTACACCCTCCTGTGGTAACACTAACACGAGAGCTGTCGTTAATCGTTTCTTCAACTCTTGAAAACTCTCTTTATAGGCAACTGACCATATAAAAGGAACTCTGTTTTTGGTAAGAGTTGTCAATGGCTTAGCCAACTGGGCAAACCCTGCCACAAATCGATGGTAGTAACCAGCTAGTCCCAAGAAACTCCTCACTTCTTTTACTGTCTTCGGCCATTGCCATTCTAGGATTGCCTTTACTTTACTAGGATCCACTAAAATCCCCTTGCTAGAAATAGTATGGCCCATAAATATCACCTGATCAAGCCAAAACTCAGATTTAGAAAACTTGGCATGCAACTTCTTTTCTCTCAATTGTTGTAGCACATATCTTAAGTGTTCCTCATGCTCTTCTCTCGACTTCGAATAAACTAGGATGTCATCAATAAATACCACTATAAACTGATCCAGACAATCATGGAACACCTGGTTCATTAAGTCCATAAAGACTCCTGGGGCATTAGTTAACCCGAAAGGCATAACCACAAATTCATAATGTCAATATCTTGTCCGGAAGGCAGTCTTAGCTACATCTTGTTCTGCCACTTTTACCTGATGATAATCCGACCTCAAATCAATCTTGGAAAATACTGCTGCACCTTTTAACTGATAAAAAAGATCATCTATTCGAGGTAACGGGTATTTATTCTTCACTATCACTTTATTCAACTCTCTGTAATCAATACACATCCGTAATAATCCATCTTTCTTCTTTACAAACAAGATTGGAGCTCCCCAGGGAGGATGACTTGGTCAGATAAAACCCTTATCTAGGAGTTCTTGAAGTTGCTTCTTCAATTCCTGGAATTTAGTTGGGGTCATTCGGTAAGGGGCTTTAGAAATCGGCGCTGTCCCTGGTGCCAGTTCAATACTGAACTCAACTTCTCTTTCCGGAGGCAAACCCGATAAGTCTTCCAAAAATACATCTAGAAATTCCCAGACTATTGGCACACTCTGCAATTCTGGTTGTGGGACATCTCTACTTTGTACCATATGGGCTATATACCTAGAACACCATTTTCTTAGCATCTTCCTAGCCTTCATGCTACTAATCAACATACTCAACTGATAGCCCTCTCCGAAACTAAACTTATCTCCACTATCAAGATTAAATCTCACTTTCTTCTTCCGATAATCAATTTCTACTCCATACCTCCTTAGGAAATCCATACCCAAAATCACATCAAAGTCAGGCATATCAAACACTATTAAATCAATTGCTAACTCCCAACCATGGATCACCACGGACTCTCCTGACAACATCTCATGGGTCACAACACTAACCCCATCAGATAACTCTATCTTAATAGGCCGACTCACTCTAGTAGGTTTCAAACCTAATCTTTCTATCATCCCATAAGATATAAATGAATGAGTGGCTCCAGAATCAATTAAAACATAAAGAGGAACTGCATGAAATAATAACTGACCAGTAACAACTGATGGATTGGCCTCTGCTTCACCTTGTGCTACTGTAAACACCCTGGCATTAGTGCCTCTGGAATTCTGTGTTGCAGATGGAAGAGTAGCTTTACAATCTTTCATCAAATGCCCTAGCTGTCGGCATCGATAACACACATTACGGCCCAACTCTCTCAAACAGTTTCCTAGATGAGTCTTCCTACATTTAGGACATGGGGGAAACTCCACTGTTCTCGGCCGTTTATTCTGCTAATCTTTTCTATTCATCTTTGGCTGAAACTTCTTCTTATTCTTCACTTCTCTATTGCTTGCACTCTCAAATCTTTCTCTCTGCAGAGAGGGAGATGGTTCACTTGGTCCCGCTGGGGTGAGCTTGTTTACAAAAATTTCTACCCTTAAGGCCCGCTCTAAAGTTTCACTATAGGTTTGAGGGGGCTCAACTCCTGTCATTACATCCTGGCCTATCTTTGGCTTCAACCTATGGACAAACTTATCTCTTCTCAATTCTGGGGTACTAACTATTCTGGGTGCTAACCTGGCAAGGGAATTAAACCTCACAAAATACTCTTTCACTGTACATGACCCTTGCTTCAAATTAATAAACTCTTGTATCTTCTTATGTACCCGATCCACTGTTCTGTACTCAGCATCAAACAATCTTCTAAACTCACCCCAGGTCATCACAGGAACATCATGAATGTCTTCCATCAATTCCCACCAAATTCGGGCATCACCCTGAAACAAAAAACTGACATGCTGGATCTTCTCCCTGTCCGTCATAGGAAATAATGCCGTCATACACTCAACGGACCTAAACCATTCCTCTACCACTAAAGGGTCTATTGTGCCTTTAAATTCTGATGGCTAATGTTGACTTGGAAGCCCATAAATCGGTTCAATCCGATTCTATACTATCTGAGGTACCGGCCTTTCTCTTTCCCCTCTAGTAGGCAGTATTTGAACGAGGGTTTCAATTCTTTCTGGTTCAACTCTCCCCTGTCTTTCCACTAAGACTTGTTGTACAATCCCCCATATTCTAGCTTCATCAAGGGTAGGGGGTAGGTTCTGGTGGGTTAGAACGTTCCACCGTACCCACTGTTTTCTTACTACTTGCTCGGGTTCTACATCTCATCTACAAAACAACCACATTTAATCAGCTCATGCAACACTTTAAGTAAGGAAAGAAAATTTAACTTACAATGGTCCGCTACGGAACGTCACGGCGGTGAGAGTGGCACACTGTCAAATCTCAAAATCTTTGCTCTGATACCAAAAATGTAATGACTTCTTTCTACTAGTATACTTTAGAACATATACAATAAAAACATACATACATAGCATATGAAAAATAATTGGGCCCAAATTTTTCTTTACTTATAAAATATAATTCTTTATATATACCAAAATAACAAGTACAAAAACTTTAGCAACTGTGGACAGTAATGCCAATTCTCTCCGCTTGTCGACTTCCTTCCGACTGCTGCTCACCTATTTCTTGCAAAACATGGAAAAACAACGGGGTGAGCACAAAAATGCTCAGTAAGTAAATCCCTTATCTTTTCTTCTTCTTTGGTTATTTCCTTACTTAATTCTCTTCTTCTTTCTTTCGTTCCTAGTTCTTTCTCTGTTTCTAATTCTTACTATTCTTTCTTTCTTCCTAATTCTCGTTGTTCTTTCCTTCTCTCTGTTCTTTCTTTCTATTCTTTCTAACCATGATGGAATTCATGGTAATATGCATGAATGAAATGCATATGCAATAATGCATAAAAATGCATTTTTCTTTCTTCTTCCTATTTCTTATTCTATTTCTTTTCTTTTCTTTTCTTTCTTGTCTTGCTTACTCAAGCTTCTCTTTTCTTTCTTGTTTTTCTTTTCTTTTCTTTTCTTTGCTTGTTCAAGCTTTCTCATTCTTTCTTATTCCTTCTTTTCTTATTCTTATTCTTTCTTAAGTACTACATATATACAAATATTTACATATGGATGGCTCATCCTTAGAATTCTTATTTAAATGCACTCATGAAATGCAAATATGTAATGTTGCATAAAATTAAGGTTTGTACTCATACTCATGCTTCTCTTAGGCATTTCATCAAACAATAAATGTGCATATACAAACTCTTCTTTAACTAAAATTCTATTTGTTTCTTAAACCATCCAAAATGAGAGTAAAACTCTCTTGTATCATCACAATCCCTATCATGGCAAAACACTCCCAAACTTTCTTAAACTTTTCCAATTTCAACCAAACTTCAATCTACCATCATACAATCAAAAACACTTCTCATACTCAAATATATCCAACAACAAACATAAATAATCACCAATCTCATCTCAATTTCCCAACAATCATAACATATACATGCTTAAAGAAATTTCTACTCAATTGATTTCTTAAACATTAACTTGAGTTGAATTTTGAATTGGATTTGCTTACCTTATACTTGAGTAGTCTCCACTAAAGCTCTCTACTCTTGTTGGACTCAAATTTCCTCTTAACCCTAAGCATAAACTTAATAAGAATTCAACTTCTACATAAATAAATCTTATATATAGAGCAAGAATTCTTACCTCTTGTTGCCTAGAATCAAAACCTTGTCAAAATCCATTCAAAAGCCCTAAAAAATCCTTGGAAAATTGAGTGAAAAGTTGAGAGAAATTAGAGAAGGAAAGTGGCGGAGGAAGAAGAGAAATAAGAGGGTTTTTAAGACTAAACCCTTAATATCTCATTTTATAAACATACTTTCCCATTTTGCCCTTACACTTTCTTAGAAATTCCATCTTTGTCCCTTAGTCAATTACCATAATGCCCTCATTTTTATTGCATTCTCCATGAAATTCTATCTCTTTTCACTCCCCACAATTTCAACTAATTTTGAGTGAAAAAACCATTTTACCCTTAATGCAAGTTTAAGGCATTTTCTTCACATTCTCTCAAAATAACTTTAACCAAAATCAACTAAGGGCTATAAAAACATAAATTAAATTACATACTTCCGTGTGGGCATTACAAGAAGTTGTCAAGGGAAAGACTTCTTGACTATTTTTTAAAACAGTCAAAAAATTTGACAAAAAATTATGTCAAATTTTCTATCAAGAAAGGTATTTTTCCTTATAGTATATGCAGTTTGTGGTAATGGATGCTCCTCACTGTCACTATTACATGAAAAATGTTATGGGTAACCAATTTCCAATGGATCTCTCTCCTGCACTGCCTTGAACAAGTTGATCATCTGCTGCTCATCTTACTTATTAATTGTATTGTGTTATAGCATAGGCCAACAACATACTGCCACCCATATTTTGCCTTAAAAACAATGTAGTACCCAAAAAGTTTGGAAATAACAAACACCCAATTTATGTTAGATTCTGTTAGTAAATTCCGCCTGATGAGAGACTGCGATGAGAAAAAGATTGAAGTGGCGTTGAAAGTTTGATTTCATATTTTTTTACTAATTTATGTCAATTCAACTCATTCAATTATGTAAATACCCACCTACTTTAAATTGAATTATGAGTATGCCATCAACTATTTATGGGTTAGTAAAATGACCAGTTTGTCCCTATCATTTTGTAATACTGAAGTCGTTGGAATTTTTAAAAATTGAAACATGGCAAATGACCAATTCGTCCCTGTTTTGCTAGCAAAAATTTGAAGTTAGTTGGTGGAAAGTTGAAACTTGTGCAGTCCCGGACAAGAACAAGAACAAGAACATTTATGGCTGCCGGTAAACAACATAAAGGAGCAAGATTCATTTGTAATGAAGTTCTTCATGAGTTACAAAGAAACCAAAACTATGAATTCAATACAGCAGAATGTCTTAACAGTTAAGATATACAAAGAAAGCAGAAGCAATTTGCAAAATGCTTCTATTACAAACTCTTAATTGTTGTGTAAACAAACCTAAGACAGGCTAAACCACCCAAAACAATGCCCACATATCAGGCCATTCTCAAATCAAATATTAAACAGGCACCAACTCTAATTTCTTTTGAAAACAGTTTACTTTCTAAATGCTGCAATCCCTGAAGCTGAAGGCCATAATATCTGAAAGAGGTAGATGAGATGCTTGAAGTGTGATGCCCACCTGATAATGCCAATTAAATTTGACGTCAACCTAGTTAGTACTATACATCAAACCTGCAAAAAGGAAGCGCAAGTAACAAGACACTCAACATAATAAATTGCCAAAACAAACTCAATAATATCAGAGAAACAATAATTTAAGCTAACATAAGAACTTATTCTTTTTGAAGACAATGGTAATGAAGAGAAACGAAATCAACATTACCAAAAATAGAACAATGCTTAGATTAAAGTCCAAACACCACATCTGTCCATCAGATTTCCCCCTTAAGATCAAGCAGCCCTTTCTCCTTCATGCGAAAATGACTAGAATCTAATCCATGGTCTCATCACTAACATTCCTTTCTATACGCAAAATTTGTCATATTTAATGTAGTGGATAAATGTAATTTACTTATTTCACATAACCATGTCTTTCTATCTCCAAAAAGGTAACAACCATCCTATTCCATGGATTGTTATCCAAGAATAAGGCGGTGTCAATAAGCATGGGCAACACAATAGCATGGGTTAACATGGCTCTCCACCACAGGGACACCCACGGCCACAGGCAAAAAGGAATAGAAACTATAGAAGAGTTGCCAATTTATGTCCTCTCATATGGATAGAGAGGTGAAACTGCCAATAAACCACACATCACACATGTACTAAACTTGATAAATGTCAAGCACAAAAATAAAATCACACAAGTTTACATAAATTATTGAAGTAAATACACCCCCTAAATAAGAAAGAGCACATATCACCAAATCTTTAGCCAAACAATACATAAATCATATATGAATAAAAGAAGTATCACATATGTTCCTGCACATTGCCCTTGATCTTAAATCATGTAAAAATAAGCTGTTACTCTAAAATCCTACTGGTCTAAGACTTTGCTCCAAATATTAAGGTTCCAAGATTAACAATTAACAATATGCTTATAAGTAAAAACATTATTTACATTAAGAAATACTTAAAGATTTTTGCTCAAGTTATGACATCTTACATGGAGTGCATGTAACGCCCCACTTGAGGTACGTAGTTTAATTGTATTGTATTACTTGAATGCTTATTGTTTTGTCCTTGGTTGAATCGATAGTGTGAGTTGGTTGAGTGATTGCCCTGAAATTTGTAAAGACTTGGCGAATTTTTGTGTTACAGCCTTCGCCCGGGCGAAGAAGAAGCTTCACCGCGGCGATGAAGCCTTGCAACCTACGATTTAGGTTCTAGAAGTTTTCGCCGGGGCGAAGAAAGATTATTCGTCGCAGCGAAGGGCATGACAAAATGTTTATTAAGTTTATAGAGAATTCTTCCTTTGGGGCACAACGACCATTCTACCCCTAATTAGCAAGAAAAGTGGGGAGTGAAATACAAGGAAATTGCATGAAGAATAGTTTTAATGGGGGTACATTTGCAAAGAATTAAAAGGATAAAGGTGGAAATTCCCAAGAAAGAGTAAGGGTAAAATGGGAAAGAAGTGTAAAATATGAGTAAATAAGGGTTAAGTTTTAGAAACCCTTTCATTATTCTTCTTCCACTGCCATACTCATTCACCATTTTCTCTCTACTTTCCATCCAATTCTTCAAGGATTTTTTAAAGGGCTTTTGAGTAGTTTTGGGTAGAGAGGTGATTTAAAACATCCTAAGGTAAGGACCTTTATTCTAGATGTGAATTTAGCTATAAAGGTGTTAAAGTCTTATTGTGTTATTGTTTAAAAGTGTAGAGAAAAGACATCTACCAAAGGAAAAAGAGAGGTGCTAGTGGAATCACACCATCACAAGGTAAGTAAAGCTAAAGTTTAAGAAATCCTTAAGTAGAGATTTCTTTATGCATGTACAAATTATTCTTATAGAGAAATTGAGTAGAGATATATGTTTGTTTGTTGAGAAATTGAGTTGAGATAAGTATTCTTGTTGTGTTGTTGGATGTATTTCCTTTATGGGAAGTGTTGATGTGTAATGAGTTTGAGATGAAGTTGGAGGAAATTGAGTAGATATATTAGGGAGTGTTCTTCTATGATAGGAATTATATCCATAGAAGGGAGTTTCTTCCCATTTTGGATGGTTACAAAGAGAAAGAGAATTGTAGTTAGAGAAGAGTTTTTGTATGCACATGAGTTGTTTGATGAAAAGCCTAAGAGAAGTTTGAGAATGAGTTATGAACCTTAATTCTTGCAACATTGCATATTGGCATTTCCTAAGTGCATTAATGAGCATGAACCATCCATATGCATTAATTGTGCATTAAGAAGTAGCTTGAGAAAGAGTAGAGAATTTCTACACTATGAGTATTAGCTTGAGAAAGAGTAGAGACTTTTGTGCTTAAACTACTCTAAGAGCTAAAGAAGAGAATATAGAAGGTTGTACGATGGGGAACACATGAGTGATGAGTAAAGTCACGAGAGTGGGTGCTTTGTGATCCCCAGCCGTGCCTCCGGTTAGATGAGGCCGTGACCATCACGCAGAGTGGAACATGAGGTTCCAGCCGTGCCTTTGGTAAGAAGGGGTCATGACATTTGAGAGATAGAGAGAAAGCATGTACACTCACATGGCCAAAGGTTCCGAATCCATGCATAACCGAATCCGATCATTACAAAAATGAGTAGAAGTCACGTAAAGCGGGAGAGTTCTCGGCCGTGCCTCCGGTAAGATGAGGCCGTGACATTCCCATGAGTAGAATGGGAAACAGAGAAATAGAAGGAACAGAAAGAGAAAATGAATAGAGTCACGAAGAGTGGGTTGAGTCCCCCGCCGTGCCTCCAATAAGATGAGGCCGTGACATTCACCAGAGAGTATATAGAAAAGAGTATGAGAAACAGAAACAGAAAGGAACAGAAATGAGAAGAGAAGAGAGTAAGGAAAGAATTAAGAGAAAGAGTTACGGGGATAGACGAGTACAGGATTTACTTACTGAGCATTCTTTTGCTCACCCCATTGTTTTTCTATGTTTTTGCAGGTTCTAGATGAGGATGCAGTCGGATGGATGTCGGCGGGCAAGGAGGAGTAGTTACACTGTCCACCACACTTTTGAGTACTTTCGTAAAGGATACTGACTTTTGTAAAAGAATATATATATTCAATAAAAGATAAATTTGGGCCCAACTATTTTATTAATGTACTCGTATTTTATTATACATATTTTTGTATGAGTATAGTAGTATCAAGCAGTTGTTACAGTGCAGCTCAAATTATTACCTGTATAAGATGCCAAGCACGATGCCAAGCACAATACCAAGCAAATCTCAAAAGAGCCATACCTTCCACAAATCTGCTAATTATAACAAAAATTAGACCAAAAGAAAAAAAAAAATTATTATCAGCATCAATATTTTGATGCACGATATCTTACAACATATTACCGTCAACATATATACTTGGAAACCAACTAGAAAGATGGATTGCGAGTGTGTTTGTGCACTGTATCGTATATAGAATGAGAAAATAATGTCAAGCAGTGAGGGAGGCAATGCCCAACACTGCAAGGTCCACAAACCCCACCCACTGCCTCCCCCCACAAAGAGAAAAAGAGAGAATGGGAAAAAAGAAATCTATAGAATTCCCAGGGTTTTCTCCTTCACGCATCGTCGATCGTTTGCCTACATGTCGTTGCCGCTCACTCCACCACTTTCTCCAGTTTTAAGTCATCCTACACTGTCGCTAATTTTCGTTTATCTTCTTGTTGTCGATGGTTTCTTGCCGATTCCCTCTAAATGATGCGTTGTAACTACAACATGCATAAATAGCAAGTGCACTAGTCGCACAAAGTAATAAAGTGATGAGTGAGTATCGTTCCCACGAGGATAGTATTACTAAGTACCAATTTCCCTAGTTTAAGTCCTAATTAAAGCAGCAATAAATTGGATTGATGGAAAATTAACAACTAAATACAAATTAACAAAATATAAATGAATGATCATGAATTTAAAGTAAAACCCAACAACTTAACTAATTAAACAATGCTAAAAAATGCTAGGGTGTTGATTTCACCTAGATACACTAACCCAATTCATAGAATCTATTACCCAAGTTCTAATTCCTTGATTGAAAATCAAATTCCCTAAGTTGTAAAACATACCTTCTCAGGCTACATTTCCCTATTAAGCTTCCGCATCCAACAAAATAAAGATTAATAGTTCAAAGCTTTTAAGCTTTATGGAATTCTATCTAGATTTCATAGATCACTAAACCTATCTCTAGCGTTTGCTTAATCTACAGTATTTATCCCAAGAGGCACAATCACAAATCAATTCTCAGTCTCATTGTGAACAACACACATTTGAATGGTGATCAAGCATCCAAAAGTTATTAAGCAAAGAGATAAACACTCAATCATGAAATTAAAACTCAAAGTAAATCAATCATATAAATTTGAATCATTGTATCAAGGTTACATCAAACCCTAGCTAAACAACCCAGTTCATACTCAAAAATGAAATAAAATAACAAAAACAAACTGAATCAAGATTCATTATTGAAAAACAAGCAAAAGATGGAGAAATATTCTCTAATTTGAAGCCCAAATCTTCAATAATCTTCTCCTTCCATGAGCAGCCCTCCAAATGACGAACCAAGATCCTATTCTCTTCCTTTTCGCTCTAATTTATACCTCTCTCACTTATGGATGAAGCCTTAGCAAGCCAAAACACGTTGCTTTATTTTTTACATCTGATGCAGGTTTCGTCGCGGTGAAGCTTTTTCCTTGCCACGGCGACGAATTTCGGGCCAAATTTGAGCATGATAGAATCTGAATCTGGAAAAGTGTTAAACATATGAATTGTATCCCTTTCAATTATATTTCTTGTCGTTCAAGAATCAGCACAATCCGAGGTATACACCTCAAGCTATGGCATAAACACTGAATCACGTCCAAAGACTTTTTTCTTCAGTTCCCAGTGTACTTTTCACGACTTCAAGCCAAGTTTTCACCATTGTCCAGTCAGAATTAGGAAAAACCCAAAACATGAAAGTTGTAGCTCTTCTTCTTAGATTTCCAAAGCTTTTAAATTCAGGTCATTCCAAGTTTCCAAGCTCAAGTTACACAATTTACGCTCAAAACTGTCATTTATGCTCAAAATCATCGTTTAGGCCTGCAAAGACAAATTAATAGAATTAGGTAACAATTATGGCCCACATTGTATAAAAAGTATCCTAAATCCTATCAAAATTCAATGCAAAATCATAGTGTAAAATATGATTATCACCAAACTGCTTCAGATACAAAGAAGGAAGAGGCAACACACGAAAAGGCAAATGACTTTTCGTTTACTCTTTTCTTCTAGCAAGGTCGACTGTAGCGGACACGTGTCAAGCATTGACTAAATCTTCCAAGAGTAGAGGTGGGTATTTGGCACTGGGTCCAAAAACCAAGCCCAAAAACCTGGTCCTAAGGAGGAGGGCTCGGTCCCTCCACTAGGCCCTCCTCCAAGGCCCGGGCCTAGGACTAGTCCCAGCCTTGGCCTGGGCTCAAATTTTTTTACATATTTTCGTTTTAGTCCCTTGTACAATTATATAAAACCTCTATAAATTTTGAAATAAACATAAATTATAGGGGTTAAAAGGAAATTTTGCAAAATTTATTAAAAAAAAAAAATTCAGACCCTAAAAAATTTATAAATTTTACCCTTGAAAAATACTAAAAATCTCCTACAAAATTTCGTTTCACCCATAAAATATAAAAAAAAAAATCAGGGGGGAAAAAGAAATTTTCTAGGCCCATAGGACCGATCCTGGGCCCATAGGACTAGTCTGGGTCCTAGAATTGCTCATGGTCCCAGGCCCATGAGCAACTAGTCCCATTTAGAACCAGTCCCAAATGGGCCCAAGCTTGGGCCTGCTTAGGACTGGTCCTTGACCAGCTTTATCCAAGATAAGCTTCGCTCCACTAATCGAGACAAATATTTTAAAATTGAAGATTTTACGACTAAAGGAGAAATTACCACACAATCCTTCAGCAGACGGAATTTACTAACGAACTTGACGGAGGAAGGTGTTTGTCATTTCCAAACTTTTTGGGTACTACATTAGGCAAAGTTTGGGTGGGAGTATGTCGTTCGGCCTATAGCGCATTTATTATATAAACCCAATGCTATATATGATGGCAAATGATGTAATCTTATCATATGCATACGGCTGCAAGTATGCATCCATTTGGATGCTATTTTATATAAATTCAGACTGCTAAATAAATTAATTGAGAGATTGTTGAATGTCTAAATTTATTGTTGAATTGTGATAATTGTCACTAGTTGAGGAATATTATGAATAATTTCATTGCACTTTTCCATAATTTAGTTGGTAATAACCAGGAAAATAAACTAATTACAAAAAAAAAAAAAATTCTTTGACAGTTTTAAGATTGTCAAGGATTTGGTTAAAATTAGGCTAAATCCTTGACAAGTTTTGAACTATCAAGAATCTGTCAAGAATCTCTTCATAATTCGGAAATTGTCAAGACCCTTTCTTAACAAAGGCTTTCTTGACAGTTCAAAAACTGTCAAGAATTAGGGTTTATCTTTTGTATATATAGTAAAATGTCTCTATAGTGATACTCTATATAAGAATAAACTCTACATAGTCATAAAAAATTCTATTCCCAACTTGAGATAGTTATAAATAAGAATAAACTCTACATAGTCATAAAAAATTCTATTCCCAACTTGAGATAATTATAAATAAGAATAAACTCTACATTGTAATAAGTTATAATTTTTCTAATTCTTGTCTTAAGGAAAGTTGCCTCTATATAGTAATAATTATGTGTATATTGCAAAAGAATATATTATTTGTTACATTAAAGATTTAAGATGAAATAAAATATTTATTTAAAATTGTTTGGGAGAATGATTTATGCTTTAAAGTTGTTACCACATTGTTTAACTTGCGAGTACATTACTCGCTAGCATGGACATGTCCTTGTTGAAGCCAAAATATTTATAGCTTCTCAAGCATGTTTGGAGCTTCTTGGTATGAAACTTTTTGTATTTCTGTACTATCATCCTCATGATTATTTCCTTTCTTTTCTTCTGTATTGTAGCAATGATTTCATCTTCAGTTAAAGTATACACGACTTGTTGCTTATTTGAATGATTGAGGAAGACATTAATATCCATTCGACTAGTGTAGTGAAGTTGTCAAATCTGATCACTCAATTCTACAATGGCTCTTTGATTCTTCTCATCCACTTTATTTATAACTTGCAATTCATCGACATCAGGGGTCATAATTTTGTAATGCTTAAAACAATTAGCAATTATCTGTGGCTTCACATCAGTTTAACCATATAGCAACTGTATTTACAATTCCATTAAGGAACCTTATCTTTGCTGGTTCTAAGATACGATCTTTTATTTGTTTAAAAAGTAGACAATTGAAGCACTGAATTGAAATCATAATACTATTAAAACATGAATTCAAATCCTAATACTGTACTACTAAAACATGAATTATAAAATAAGAAATTTTTGTAACTACACCTCTGTTAAATTATAACCTCCTCATAGTAATAAAATTAATTAGTCCCACCATTATGACTATAGAGAGGTTTTATTGTATATATAAGATAAACCCTAATTTTGATAGTTTTTGAACTGTCAAGGAAGCCTTTGTCAAGAAAGGGTATTGACAATTTTCGAATTATCAAGAGATTCTTGATAGTTCAAAAATTGTCACCATTCACATTAAACTACCTTTAATGTGTGTGACCCGTAGGTTCTTTATTATACTGACAGTGATCGGAATCGTAATTTAGCATCAACCAAATAGCCCTTTGTCACCAACCAAGATTAGCCTCTAGCAAGGCACCATGATTTCCCAACAAATAAAGATTATGCGAAAATGCTACATGTCGACAATATGGTTACCATGCAATTCAAATCCCTTTATCATCAAATATCTCTCCAAGGCTTAAAGTTCAAAATTAGTGTCGACTTCAAACATATTACCTTGACATGTTAGCATTCGGTTATCAGACCAACAACAGAAATAAAATTGGATTTGAGCGACAACTCAATTCCATAGTGGCCATAGATTTGGGGTCATTTTCATTTACCGAATTACTCGGTAAAATAAATTCTCCTGTACCCAGGAGTGATGAATCCTATACCGATCCACCATCGTCATAGTGTACTTCTCAATGTAGTCGACCACTACTATACTAATAACCATAAATAGGATTATGTTAGGCTAGTATCAAACTATAACGATATTTACACACGACACTCTGGTGATCTTAAGTCTAAGGATCACTTGCACCACCATCCATTATAGGATATATTCCATAGACATTTGGGTTGCCATCTATATGGAATCCTCTGGTGTGGTCTGTTCAATGAACTTGCCAAATACAAGCATCCATGCGTTGGACCAAGTTGTCACCAAACAACTTTGATATGTGAGATCTATCACTACCGATAGGGTTGTTCAACACTATGATAGCTTTACTGTGTTATCTGTGCCCTAGTTCAAAATAATACTAAGGCTACAGATGGTTCTAGAGTGGCTATCATATGTGATTATAGGGATCAAGATTTAAAACACTTGATACCCTCGTCAAGATTCTACCATTTTAAAGGTATATATCAATATATTAAATAATATATGCACAATGATATATAGAAAATTTGCCTTTATTAATATTAACATGTGTTTTATAAAGAGTCAATAGCTACAAACGGATTGGCTCTAGGGCACCTACACTGACAATAGATGCCTTTAAGGTATTCAAAGTAGAGGTAGAGAAACAAAGTGAAAAGAAAATAAAGGTTGTAAAGTCAGATAGGGGTAGAGAATATTATGGACGATATATTGAAAAGGGTCAAATGTCAGGTCCATTTGCAAAATTTCTTCAAGAAGAGATCGGTTATTGTTGCACAATGCACCATGCAGGAACACCGTAACAAAATGGTGTGGCGGAAAGAAGAAATTGTACTCTTATGGACATGGTAAGAAGTATGATTAGTACCTCCAATCTTCCATTAAAGTTTTGGAGTGAAGCATTAAAGACAAATGTCTTAAATCGAGTTCCATCAAAGACAGTTCTAAAAACTCCTTTTGAATTATAGGTTAGGAAACCTAGTTTAAGACATCTACAGATTTGGGGCTATCCTGCATAAGTAAAGGTTTATAATTTAAATGTTAAGAAATTGGACCCGAAAACTGTTAGTGGATATTTCATTGGTTATCCAGTGAATTTCAAAGGGTCCTGGTTCTTTTGTCCTCCTCACACCTACGATTGTTGGAGCTAGAAACGCAAAATTCCTTGAAGATCTTGAATTCAGTGGGAGTGACCTTCTCATAAAGTACAATTTAAAGAAATTAAGGAAACGAGTTCGTCTTTTCAAGATAATCAATTGATTATTGTTCAAAATGATCATTCATATAGTTTAAAAGGTCAATTGACTCAAGATGAAGAAATTCCTAGTAAGTTGCACATTGAAGATTCAACTAATAATGATACTATTGTCTCAAAATCAGGATAATATGGATGAAATAGTTGAATAAAAAAGATCTTCGAGAGTAAGGAAACCATCAATTTCTAGTGATTATATGGTATACCTTTAAGATACTGATTTTAATGGCCAGTTAAATGAAGACCCCATTTCATTTTCACAAGCCATGAATTGAGAAAAATCTCTCCTTTGAGATAATGCCTTGAAAGAAGAAATGGAATTAATGGCCAAAAACCAAGTTTGGATACTTATCGAATTACCACTAGGAGCAACAAGTGCTGGTTGTAAATGGGTCTATAAGACCAAAAGAGATGTTTTGACTAAAATTGAATGATATAAAGGAAGATTGGTGGCCAAGGGTTTCAAACAAAAGGAAGGCATCAATTATAATGAAACTTTCTCTCCAGTTTCAAAGAAAGATTCATTAAAAATCATCACGACATTAGAATCTCATTTATTTTGATACAGAGTTACATCAAATGGATGTGAAAACGTCCTTCCTAATGCATATTTTGAGGAAGAGGTATACATGAAATAGCCAGAACGTTTTTGTAATGAGGATAAACTAGTCTACAAGTTGAATAGATCCATATATAGACTTAAACAAGAATCCCATCAGTGATACACAAAGTTTCATAATGTTATTATCTCATTTGGTTTCATTGAAAATATTGTAGACCAATTTGTTTATCTTAAAATCAGTTGGAGCAAGCATATCTTCTTAATTCTTTATGTGGATGATATTTTACTCACAAGCAATGATTTGGGTCTATCTCATGACACCAAAGGATTTCTTTCTCAAAATTTTGAGATGAAAGATATGGGTGAAGCCTCTTATGTCATTGGCATAAAGGTTTACAGAGACAGATCTAGAAGGTTTTTAGGTTTATCTCAAAATACCTACATCGAAAAGATTTTGGAAAGTTTTCAAGTGCAAAATTGTTCACCATCACCAACTCTTGTTGTTAAAGGAGATAAATTCAGTTTGGAACAATGTCCAATCATTGGAGTTCAAGGAGATGAATATAATACCTTATGCTTCAGCCGTTGGGAAACTCATGTATGTTTAGGTTTAGACTAGACCTGACATAGGGTATGTAGTAAGAATGTTGGGTAGATGTCAAAGTAACCCAAGCCCTAAACACTAGAAAGTTGCCAAGAAAGTTATGCATTATCTACCAGGAACCAAGGATTTTATGCTTACATACAGACACTCTAATCATTTGGAGGTGATTGGGTATATATAAAGACTCTAATTTTGGTGGATGTAAAGATTCTAAGAAGGCTACTTCTGGATATATATTTATGCTTGCTATCATGCTATATCTTGGAAAAACACCAAGCAGAGTATAATTTCAACATCCACAATGGAAGTAGAATTCATTGTGTGCTATGAGGCTACATCAGAAGCTTTATGGTTGAGAAACTTTATATCTGGTTTAAGAGTTATCAACTCCATTGCATGGCCATAAAGATTTATTGTGATAACTCGGCTGCTATTTTCTTCTCAAGTAATAAAAAAAGTAGCAATTCTAGTAAACATATTGATATAAAGTATATTTTAGTTAGAGGTCATGTTAAAGAGCAAAAGGTGGATATCCAACACATCGGTACAAAATTAATGGTCGCTGATCCCATGAGCAAAGGATTGTTGGTTAAAGTATTTAAGGATCATAAGGATCGTATGGGGCTAGTTAGTTCATTTGTATAAGTTAACTTTTTATGTTTGTATCTGTTAGAATAGGTGTACTAGAACTAATGATTTAGCTCTTGTAAACTCATTTCAAATTAATGAATAAAAGGCATCGCTTATTTATGACCCTTAGAAAGGTTGGAACCAGTGATGAGGGAACTAAGTGTTATAAATATTTATTTTGAGAACCCTATGAACACAAGGTGGCCCTTTTTAAATCGTCCGTAGTCATAGTATAAATCTGACCAAAGGCATAGATTATACAGAGAGACTGTCATCGTGTTGAACGACCCTATCAAAAGGTAGTGACAAATCTCACATGTCAAGGTTGTGGGCATTAACCAGGTGCAATGCATGGGTGCTTGCTTGTGCAAGTACACTAGATTGACCCATCAGAGGATTCCACATGAGATGGTAAACTCAGTGTCTGTGGAATATATCCTCTTACGGATGGTGGTACATGTGGTCCTTCGACTTGGAATCACCAGAGTGTCGTGTGTAAATATCGATCTGATTTGACACTAGCTTAACATTGTCTCTTTTAGGGATTACCAGAATGGTGGTGATTGGTTACATCGAGAAGTACACTATGGCTATGGGGGATCAACAAAGGATTCACACTCCTGGTTACAGGAGATCTTATCTCGGCGAGATATTTGGTTAAAGAACTACAAACTAGAGGTGGAACAAATGGATCAGGTTAGGTGGGCCAACCCTAACCCGACCCACATTAAAGAGGGTTCAACCCAGACCGCCTATAAGGCGGGTCGGGTTCACATGAAACCCCTGGGCAGGCCGAGTTGTTATATGGCAACCTAATGGGTTGCTTTTTTTTTTTTTTAAAAGAACCCGCCAACCTGCGGGTTGATCTGCGGGTTGGCCCAAGAAAAAAAGCAAAATTAATTTTTTTTTCAAATGCCCCTTTTACCCTTGAAATATAGCCGTTTTATAGCAGTTGGAGGGGTTTTTTTCGTCATTTTCTTATCCTATTTTTTTTTTCTATAAATAGGCCCTAAACTCTCATATTTTCTCACATCCCAAATTCTCTCATTTTCTCTAATCTTTATTGAAATCTCTCAATTATTCTCTTTGTTGTCAATTTGCTCTCATTTTAATTTTTATTAGTTTTTGCAATTTTCAATTCATATTTCCAAATTCCAATTCTCCTTCTTTAATTTGTTATTTCTTCTATATCAAATTTTATTTTATTTTTTAACTGTAATGGATAGATATTTCCATCCCGTCAATTCAGATGATGAAGGAAACTACTATCCCAGTCCCCCTGAATTTACTAACATAAATGCAGTAGATTCAAATAGTCCCGCTTTCCCAGTCTCAGAATCTGATACACCCCACTTGAGGTACGTAGTTAAGATTCGCTGTATTGCTTAAACGTTTATTGGTTCTGCTTAAATGTTTATTGGTTCAGCTTCAAGTAAGTTTATATGTTGTTATTTCTGTTGGTTGGTCCTTGGTTGAATGGATGTATTGGTTTGGTTGAGTGGTTGCCCTGAAAATTATGAAGACTTGGCGAAATTTTGGGGTTACAGGCTTCACCGCGGCGAAGAGGTGCTGCAGCCCATGGAGTAGCCGCTGGAGTGTTTCGCAGCGGCGATGGATTTGTCTTCAACGCGGCGACGGGTCAGCTAAAAAGTTTTATTTAGTTTTAGATATTTTTTTCCTTAAGGGCAATTTGACCATTCTATCCCTAATTAGCAGGAAAAGTGGGGAGTAAAATGTAAGGAACTTTCATGGAGAATATGTTAGTATGGGGGTGTGTTTGTAAGGAATCAAAGGATATGGATGGAATTTCCAAGAAATAGTAAGGGCAAAATGGTAATGCCTGTGTATAAGTTAAGCTAAAAAGGGTTAAGTGTAGAGAATCCTTCATTTCATCCATTTCAACCGCCTCTTCCATTCTCCACTTCTTCTCAAATTTCCTTCAATCTTCCAAGGATTTCTAAGGACTTTTTGAGTAGTTTTTAGTAGAGTTTTAATCTAAAGCATCCTAAAGTAAGGATTCTTGCTTTAGATGAGAGGTTTATTATGTTTTGGTTAAAGTCTTATGTTGTGGTTGTTATTTAAAGTTGTAGAGAGAAATCAAGCTACCAAAGGAAAGGAGAAGTATTAGAGAAGCTATTTCCTCACAAGGTAAGTAAATCCAACCAAGTTGAGATTCAAGAAATCTTTTGAGTATAGATTTATGTATGTGTAAGTATGTTGTTGAGAAATTGAGATGAGATGGATGTTATTTATACTTGTTGTTGCATATACTGAAATATGAGAAGTGTTGAGATTGCTTGATGTTGGGTTGAGTTTGATTGAAGTGGAATGAAGTTTTGAGCAAACTTATAGAAGTGTTTTCCTTTGACATGGAAATTAGAGAATATAAGGGAGCCTCTCTCCCATTTTGGATTATTAAAGAAAAGAGAAAAGTTATAGTCAAAGTAGAGCTTTATATGCACATGACTTGTATGATGAAATGCCGAAGAGAAGCATGAGTAAGAGTAGAAAGCCTTAATTTTTGCTATATGGCATAATTGCATCTCATAAGTGCATTAATGAGCATGAGTCATCTATATGCATTAATTATGCACTAGAGAAGAGAAAAGAGAGTAGAGAAAGAATAGAAAAATTTAGTATAAGCTATTCTAAGAGTAAAGAGAAAGAGAGAGGATGAGCACTAGAGATCAAAGTGAAAGTAGTGCTAGACAAGATAATAGAGTAGGTTGTGCGATGGGGGACCCGTGAGTAATGGGTAGAGTATTCCCGCATGTACGCTGCATTGAGAGAGCAGCAAGAGTATGAGAGAGAAGTGATGTAGCCCGTGAGAGTGCATGCGGATGAGGGCTATACCCGAGTATACCCGAGAGAGATTTTATGTACTCACATGGCCAAGGGTTCCGAATCCATGCATAACCGAGTCCGATCGGCTAGAATGAGTAAAAGTCACGGAGAGTGGGAGTGAGTCCCAGCCGTGCCTCTGGTCAGATGGGGCCGTGACTTGCTAGAGAGAGAGTTAATAGAAAAGAAAGAGAAACAGAGGGAGTGAAACCGGAAGAGAAAGCAAAGAGAGTAATAAGAATTGTAAGGAAAAAATTGAGGGGAAAGAGTTACGGGGATAGATGAGTAGAGGATTTACTTACTGAGCATTGTTTTGTACTCGCCCCGTTGTTTCCTATGTTTTTGCAGGATCTAGGTGAGGACACGGTCGGATGGATGTCAACAAGCGAGGGGAAATGGCTATACTATCCACCTTATTGTTCATAGTTTTATATATGACATGAGTTTTGTACAAAGAATGTATATGTTTAATAAAAGAAAAATTTGGGCCCAACTTTTTATGATATTTTACATGTATTTTACTATGCATATTTTATGAGAATACGAGTAGAAAGTAGTCATTACATTTTTGGTATCAGAGCAGAGATTTTGGGATTTGACAGTGTACCATTCTCATCGCTACGATGTCCGAGAGCTGACTATATAAGTTAATTCTTTCCTTACGTTAAGTGTTCTCTTGAATTGATCAAGTGTGATCGTTTTGTAGATGAGACGTAGTAACCGGAAGAAGGGTTAGAGGGTGATGAACGAGGGAGAACCCTCTAACCCACCAGAACCAACTCCCCCTACTCTTGATGAGACGATGATCCGAAACGTAGTACAGCAGGCATTAGCTGAGAGTCAGGGGAGAGTTGTACCGGAAAGAACTGAGACCCCTAGAAGAGGACCGATCGCAAGACAAGAGCGAGAAGGGTCGGTACCTCAGATAGTATAGAGTCAGGTTGATCCAATTCAGGGGCTTGTAAGCAAGCACCAGTTGCTAGAGTTTAGGGGTACTAGGGACCTGTTAGAAGTGGAAGAGTGGTTTAAGTCCGTAGAGCGGACGGTGGCTTTGTTTCCCATGAATGATAGAGAGAGGATTAGATATGCTAGTTTCTTATTTCGGGGAGATACCCGAATTTGGTAGGAGCTAATGGAAGAGACTCATGACTTGGCTCTGATGACTTGGGAAGAATTTAGGGGACTGTTTGAGGCTGAGTATCGAACAGAAGATCGCGTGCACGAGAAAGTTCAAGAGTTTATTAATTTGAAGCAGGGACTAGTACGGTGAAAGATTATTCAGTAAGATTCAACTCCCTTGCTCGATTTGCACTTGGAATAGTGTATACTCCGATTTTACAGAGGGACAAGTTTGTGCAAGGATTGAGATCTGATATTGCCCGAGATGTGATGACAGGAGCCGAGCCTCCTCATACCTATAGTGAGGCTTTGACAAGGGCCTTAAGGGTAGAGATTTATGTAAATAAGCACATTGCAGAAGGGCTATCTTCATAGGTACTTAGTGAACCATCCACTACCTCACAGAGAGAGAGAGAGTAGAGGTTACAAGGAACAGAGAAGTAAGGGCCATGTAACGCCCCACTTGAGGTACGTAGTTATTGTTTCTTCTTTTGCTCTTATTTGAGTTGGTCTCTTGGTAATATTGTTTGGTTGACCTTTGACTGAGTGTTGTGTTGAATACTTGCCCTGAAATTGGTTGAAAATAGAAGAAGTTCAGTGTGCCAAGCTTCGCCGGGGTGAAGAAGAATCTTCGCCGCGGCGAAGAGGTGTTGAAGCCACGGGGAAACATTCTGGACAGTTTCGTCGCGGCGACATAAGCTTCCTCGCCGCGGCGACAGTCCGACCAAAATGTTTGTTAAGTTTTAGATGTTCTCTTCCCTAAGGGCAATTTGACCATTCTACCCCTAATTAGCAGGAAAAGTGGGGAGTAAAATGTAAGGAATTTTCATGGAGAATATGTTGATATGGGGGTGTGTTTGTAATGAATCAAAGGATATAGATAGAATTCCCAAAGAAGAGTAAGGGCAAAATGGGAATGGTTGTGTATAAATTTCATTAAAAGGAATTAAGACATTGCAAACCCCTCATTCTTCTTCTCCAACGCCACTCTCCTCTCTTGGCTTCCTCTCAATTTCTCTTTCTTTTAATCAAGAGTTTTAAAGGGCTTGGAGTGATTGGGGTAGAAAATCAACCTAAGGCACCTAAGGTAAGGATTCTTGCTTTGGTTGTGAAGCTTGTGAGTTTTAGTATATATTGAATATTGAGGGTTTTTGTTCTTTTTTAAGAGTAGAGAAAAGTCAAGCAAACCAAGTGAAAGGAAGAGTTAGTGAAATCTCTCCATAACAAGGTAAGTAACCCCAACCCAAGTTGAGATTTGGGAATTTTCTTGATTAGGGTTTTGGATAGCACTTATGTTGTGTGTATATACATGTTTTAGCCATGTTATTGAGGCTTAAATAGAGATTTCTAGTGCTTTGTGATTGTTTATATCTTTCAAATATAAGAAGTGAGTTGTGGGTTGGAAAGGTAGTTTCAGATGAAATTGAAGGGGTATTGTGGAACCCTTTGGAAGTGTCTTTCTTTGGCATGTTATGTGGCTATGTGAGGAGGTTCTCCCCATTTTGGATGGTTAGAGAGAGATTTAGAATCATTGGTATAAGAGTTTTATTATGCACTTGAGTTTTTTGATGAATGCCTAATAGAGGTTTGAGTATGAGTAGTGAACCTTAATTCTTGTAACATTGCATGTGGCATTTCATAAGTGCATTAGTGGAGATGAACCATCCATAGGCACTAATTGTGCATTGAAAAGTGACCTAAGAAAGAGTAGGAAACTTGTGTATGCAATTGCTCGAGTAGAGAACTTGGTGGATGCAACTACTCTAAGGGGAGAGAGAATGAGAAGTGCTAGAGTAGAGTGAATGAGAAGAGTAGTAGAAATGGGTTGAGCTTTGTGATCATCACCCCAGTTATGAGAATCGGGTTGATGCTTTGTGATCACCACCCGAATAGCTATTAGAAATAGGTTGATGCTTTGTGATCATCACCGATAAGTATTAGAAACGGGTGGATGCTTTGTGACCACCACCGGTTAGTTATTAGAGAAGGGGTTGATGCTTTGTGTTCATCATCCGACATTACTAGAAGGGTGGATGCTTTGTGATCATCACCTGACAGTGATTAGAGGCGGGTTAATGCTTGGTGATCGTTACCCGAAAGTCATGAGGAACGGGTAGGTGCTAGGTGATCTCCACTTGATAGTACGAAAACCGAGTAGGTGCTTCGTGATCCCCACTCGGTAGTCACTAAGAACGGGTTGGTACGTGTGAATTCCACCGATAGTCATGGAGAGTGAGATGGTACTGTGTGAACACCATCCAGCCGTACCTCCGGTAAGATAAGGCCATGATGTAGTAGAAAAAGAACTAGTATAAGGAAAGAATTAAGAGTGATACATACGGGACAGACAAGATAGAGGGTTTTACTTACTGAGCATTATTTTGTGCTCACCCCGTTATTTTTCCTTTGTGGATGCAGGATCTAGGTGTTGATGCAGTCGGAGGGGCGTTGGCAAGCGAGGAGCAATAGCTACACTGTTTCCCCTGTTTTGTCTTTTAAAATGACTTTTGTAAACAATACTCTTTGTGTATAAAAGACATATGACTTATAATGAGAAGAAAGTTTTTGGGCCCAATTTTCTATTGTTATTATGCATGCATTGTATTAGCTTACAGCAGTTTTTACAGGCCAAGAAATAGTTTCAACCCAAGAGGGATAGAAGAGATTGGCAGAACAAGCGGCCTAGGACAGAAGGGTTTCCCCCTTATGCTAAATGTGGGAGGAACCATTCAGAGGAGTGTTTGAGGGATAAAAATGTGTATATAAGTGCCGTCAGCCAGGGCATGAGGAGGGATTGTAAAGCTCCTCTCCCACCTACAGCTCAGAGTTCGAGAGGTACCAAGCCAGAGTTTAACAGTGGCAGGGGTGCAGTGAGGCCAGTCCATCTGCCGTAACTGGTCAGTTGTTATTCCTGTTTCTTTATATGCTTTAATTGATTCTGGGGCTACCCATTCTTTTATACGCATGGGATGATAGAGAGGGTAGGTTTGAAACCTACTAGAGTGAGTCAACCAAAGATAGAATTACCTGATGGGGTGAGTGTGTTGACTCAGGAGTGTTGTTAGGAGAGTCTGTAGTAATCCATGGTCGAGAGTTAGCAGTTGATTAATAGTTTTGATATGCCTAACTTTGATGTGATATTGAGCATGGATTTCCTAGGGAGGTATGGAGTAGAAATTGATTGTCGGAAGAAGAAAGCAAGATTTAATCTCGATAGTGGAGATAAATTTAGTTTTGAGAGGGTCGTCAGTTAGTATGTTGATTAGTAGTGTGAAGGTTAGAAAGATGTTGAGAAAGGGGTGTTCTGGATATATTGCCCATGTAGTGCAGAGGGTAATGTTCCCCAGCCAGAGATTCAGAGGGTACCAATATGAGAGTTCTTAGATGTGTTTCTGGAAGACTTACCAGGTTTGCCACCAAAGAAGAGGTCGAGTTTAGTATCGAACTAGCACCAGGAACAGCACCAATATCTAAAGCCCTTACCGAATGGCCCCAGCAGAGTTAGGAATTAAAGAAGCAATTCCAAGAGCTTTTAGATAAAGGATTTATCCGACCAAGTTATTCTCCCTGGGAAGCTCCAATCTTGTTTGTAAAGAAGAAAGACGGGTCACTAGGAGAGCATTGATTATAGACAGTTGATAAGGTGACAGTAAAGAATAAGTACCCGTTGCCTTGGATTGTTGATTTGTTTGATCAGTTGAAGGGAGCAGCAGTATTCTCCAAAATTGATTTGAGGTCAGGGTACCATCAAGTAAGAGGCCGAGCAGATATAGCTAAGATTGCTTTCCGTACAAGGTATGGGCATTATGAGTTGTAGTGATGTCGTTTGGCTTGACTAATGCCCCAGCAGTTTTTATGGATTTGATGAACCAGGTATTCCATGACGTTTTGGACCAATTCATCGTGGTTTTATAGACGATATCCTGGTTTATTCCAAATCGAGAGAAGAGCATGAGGAACATTTGAGAATAGTGCTGTAACAATTGAGAAAAGCAGCTGTATGCTAAATTTTCAAAGTGTGATTTTTGGGGATCAAGTAATATTTCTAGGCCATACTGTGTCGAAGGAAGGGATTTCAGTAGATCCGAGTAAGATAAAGGCAATCCTTGAGTGGCAGAGGCCGAAGACAGTAAAAAAGGTCGAAGTTTCTTAGGCCTGCAGGTTACTATCGATGATTCGTTAAAGGGTTTGCCCAGTTGGCTAAACCATTAACATCTCTACTAAATAGAAGACCCCTTTTGTATGGTCAAAAGCTTGTGAGGAATGTTTCCAAGAGTGAAGAAGAGGTTAACGACAGCTCCTGTGTTAGTGTTACCTCAGGAGGGTGTAGATTAGACATTTAAAATCATGCTCTTTGCAAGGACTTGGTGCTGTGTTAATGTAGTTAGTAGGGTGATAGCATATGCCTCTCGGCAATTGAAAGAGTATGAGACAAGATACCCTACGCATGACCTAGAGTTGGCAACCGGGTCTTTGCATTAAAGATTTGGAGGCATTACATTTATGGTGCAAAGAGTAACATCTACACTGACCATAAGGTTTAAAGTATTTCTTCACTCAGAAGGAACTGAATATGAGACAAAGAGATGGTTAGAGCTGGTTAAGGATTATGAGTGTGAGATCAAGTACCAACCGGGGAAACCCAATGTAGTAGCCGATGCCTTGAGTAGAAAAGCCTATTATCCAGCCCACTAAGCAGAAGAACTAATAAAAAAGTGTGTAGAGAGCAGATCGAGTGATTCCGGGAGGATTGCCAGGTTATAGATTCAGTCTATATTACTGGAGAAGTGAAAGAAAAGCAAGTGGCCGATGAGGGTGTCAAAGTTAGTGCAGCAAGTGCATGAGGGCAAGATAACGGAGTTTCACTTAGTTGATGGTGTCCTCTATTTCAGGAATCAGTTGAGTATTCCTCCGCACGATGAGTTGAGATGGAGAATTCTTATGGAGGCTCATGACACACTATACACGGCTCATCCTGGAGCAACTAAAATGTATCAAGATGTAAAGAAGGCTACTGGTGGTCAGGTATGAAGAGAGTATTGCAGAGTTTGTAGACTAAATGTCTGACTTGTCAGAAGTGAAAGCAGAACACCAACAGCCGTCAGGGTTACTTCAGCCAGTTAGTATTCCAGAGTGGAAATGGGAGAGTATTTTGATGGATTTCATCACAGGTCTCCCTAGAGTACAGAGAGGGTATAATGTTATATGGGTGATTGTGGATAGGTTAACCAAGTCAGCCCATTCCTTCCAGTAAAGGAGAGCACCACTACAAATCAGTGGTTTAGATCTACATTAAGGAGATAGTAAGTTGCATGGTGTGCCCAAGAAAATAGTGTCAGATAGAGATACTAGATTTGTTTCAGCTTTCTAGGTGAGTTATAGAGGAATTTGGGTACTCGGTTGGCATTCAGTACTGCTATCATCCTCAGACAGATGGCCAAACTGGAGAATGAATCAGGTGCTTGAGGATATGTTGAGAGCTTGTTGTATGGATTATAGAGTATCCTAGCATGAGATGTTACCCTTAGTGGAGTTTGCCTGCAATAAAGTTATCAGTTACAATCAGAATGGCGCCTTATGAGGCCTTGTATGGTAGATGATGTAGGTCTCCACTACATTGGGATGAGGTAGGTGAAAGGGATGAGTTGAGAGGCCCAGAAACTGATAAAAGATGTGAAATTGATCAGAAACAGAATGAAGCAAGCACAAGATCGACAGAAGAGCTATGGCGACTTGAAGAGAAAAGTGGTTGATTTCAAGTAGGTGATAAAGTGTTTCTAAAAGTTCCCCTTACAAGCGAGTGATGCGCTCGGAACAAAGGGAAGTTAGCACCGAGATTCATGGTCCATTTGAGATTCTGCAACGAGTGGGAAAGGTTGCCTACAAATGGCACTACACTAGTATGGACAAGGGCATGATGTTTTCCATGTCTAATGCTACAGAATATGTAAGTGATCCCCCATATCTTGAGAGTAGAGGATGTTGAGTTAGCAGAGAACCTTGTATATGAGGAACGTCCAGTACAGATTCTAGATCGAAGGATTAAAGAGCTTCGGAACAAGAGTATTCCGTTAGTGAAGATCCTTTGGAGGAATCATAGTAGAAGAGGCCACATGGGAGGCAGAAAGAGACATGCATAATCGCTTCCTGGAGTTATTTGTGTGAATTTCGGGGATGAAATTCTTTTAAGGGGGAGAATTGTAACGCCCCACTTGAGGTACGTAGTTAAGATTCGCTGTATTGCTTAAACGTTTATTGGTTCAGCTTAAGTAAGTTTATATGTTGTTATTTTTGTTTGGTTGGTCCTTGGTTGAATGGATGTATTAGTTTGGTTGAGTGGTTGCCCTGAAAATTATGAAGACTTGGCGAAATTTTGGGTTACAGGCTTCGCCGTGGCGAAGAGGTGCTGCAGCCCATGGAGTAGCCGCTGGAATGTTTCGCCGCGATGACGGGTCGGCTAAAAGTTTTTTTAAGTTTTAGATATTTTTTCCTTAATGGCAATTTGACCATTCTACCCTAATTAGCAGGAAAAGTGGGGAGTAAAATGTAAGGAAATTTCATGGAGAATATGTTAGTATGGGGGTGTGTTTGTAAGGAATCAAAGGATATGGAGGAATTTCCAGAAAGAGTAAGGGCAAAATGGTAATGCTTGTGTATAAGTTGAGCTAAAAAGGGTAAGTGTAGAGAATCCTTCATTTCATCCATTTCCACCGCCTCTTCCATTCTCTACTTCTTCTCAATTTCCTTCAATCTTCCAAGGATTCTAAGGACTTTTGAGTAGTTTTTAGTAGGTTTTAATCTAAAGCATCCTAAGGTAAGGATTCTTGCTTTAGATGAGAGTTTTATTATGTTTGGTTAAAGTCTTATGTTGTGGTTGTTATTTAAAGTTGTAGAGAGAATCAAGCTACCAAGGAAAAAGAAGTATTAGAGAAGTTATTCCTCACAAGGTAAGTAAATCCAACCAAGTTGAGATTCAAGAAATCTTTTGAGTATAGATTTATGTATGTGTAAGTATGTTGTTGAGAAATTGAGATGAGATGGATGTTATTTATACTTGTTGTTGCATATATTGAAATATGAGAAGTGTTGAGATTGCTTGATGTTGGGTTGAGTTTGATTGAAGTGGAATGAAGTTTTGAGCAAACTTATAGAAGTGTTTTCCTTTGACATGGAAATTAGAGAATATAAGGGAGCCTCTCTCCTATTTTGGATGATTAAAGAAAAGAGAAAAGTTATAGTCAAAGTAGAGCTTTATATGCACATAAGTTGTATGATGAAATGCTCAAGAGAAGCATGAGTAAGAGTAGAAAGCCTTAATTTTTGCTATATGGCATAATTGCATCTCATAAGTGCATTAATGAGCATGAGTCGTCTATATGCATTAATTATGCACTAGAGAAGAGAAAAGAGAGTAGAGAAAGAATAGAAAAATTGAGTATAAGCTACTCTAAGAGTAAAGAGAAAGAGAGAGGATGAGCACTAGAGATCAAAGTGAAAGTAGTGCTAGACAAGAGAATTGAGTAGGTTGTGCGATGGGGGACCCGTGAGTAATGGGTAGAGTATTCCCGCATGTACGCCGCATTAAGAGAGTGCCATGAGTATGAGAGAGAAGTGGTGTAACCCGTGAGAGTGCATGTGGATGAGGGCTATACCCGAGTTTACCCGAGAGAGAGTTTATGTACTCACATGGCCAAGGGTTCTGAATCCATGGATAACCGAGTCCGATCGGCTAGAATGAGTAAAAGTCATGGAGAGTGGGAGTGAGTCCCAGCCGTGCCTCCGGTCAGATGGGGCCGTGACTTGCTAGAGAGAGAGTTAATAGAAAAGAAAGAGAAACAGAGGGAGTGAAACCGGAAGAGAAAGCAAAGGGAGTAATGGGAATTGTAAGGAAAGAATTGAGGGGAAAGAGTTATAGGGATAGATGAGTAGAGGATTTACTTACTGAGCATTGTTTTGTGCTCACCCCATTGTTTCCTATGTTTTTGCAGGATCTAGGTGAGGACACGATTGGATAGATGTCGACAAGCGAGGGGAAATGGCTACACTGTCCACCTTATTGTTCATAGTTTTATATATGACATGAGTTTTGTACAAAGAATGTATATGTTTAATAAAGAAAAATTTGGGCACAACTTTTTATGCTATTTTACATGTATTTTACTATGCATATTTTATGAGAATACGAGTAGAAAGCAGTCATTACACCCCTGATTCCTCCCCATGCTGCTATAGCTCCTGGTGGTTCTAGAAGTCGTTCTCGTAATCATCGTCCTCGTCCAACTTCATCTCAAGCTGAAGTGGGTTCATCAACTGCTGTCGAAACTGACGACAGACACACATCAGATATTTGGGTGCATTTCGATAAGTTTTACGAGACATGAAATGGAGTTCAAGTGAAGAAAGCAAGATGCAAGTATTGTGGAAATATTTATAAAGCTGATTCAGGTAATGGTACTAGTACTTTAAAAAGGCATGCTAATAAACATATTGCTCAATATGGAAATAGAGAAACCAATCAAACTCAAATAACTAATATGGATACTACTTGGTGTTATAATTCCGATGTATATAGGAAACAATTAGCTTTATATATTGCTGCAACTGATCATCCTATTAATATGGCTGAAGATAAAAATTTTGAAAGATCTATTAAAAATTCATTTTTTCCAGGATTTAAAAGTTATTCTAAAACTGCAACTAGAAATGATTTAATAAAATTGTTTGGGAAAATGAAATTAGAATTAAAAAATAAAATACATAGTTGTCATGTTAGTGTGGCTCTAACTGCCGATATTTGGAGTGGTAGAGCTAAACAAGATTATATTTGTGTGACTAGTCATTATTTTGATAANAGGTGCTTTGTGGTCTCCGCCCGATAGTTATCAGAAATGGGTTGATGCTTTGCGATCGTCACCCGATAGTTATGAGAAATGGGTAGGTGCTTTGTGGTCTCCGCCCAATAGTGATTAGAAATGGGTTGATGCTTTGTGATCGTCACCTGATAGTTATGAGAAACGGGTAGGTGCTTTGTGGTCTCCACCCGATAGTTATGAAAACCGGGTAAGTGCTTTGTGATCACCACTCGGTAGTCACTAAGAAGGGGTTAATGCTGTGTGAACTCCACCCGATAGTCATGAAGAGTGAGATGGTGCTGTGTGAACTCCATCCGGCCGTGCCTCCGATAAGATGAGGCCATGACCTTTAATAGAAAGAGAGCTGTGTGAAAGAGAAATAGAAATAGAAAGTGTGAGGAAAGAATTAAGAGAAATGGTTACGGGAATAGACAAATAGAGGATTTACTTACTGAGCATTATTTTGTGCTCACCCCGTTATTTTCCTTTGTGGATGCAGGATCTAGGTGATGATGCAGTCGGAGGGGCGTCGGCAAGCGAGGAGCAATAGCTACACTGTTTCCCCTGTTTTTGTCTTTTGAATGGCATTTTGTAAATGATGCTCTTTGAGTGTAAAAGACTTATTACATATAATGAGAGGAAATTTTTTTTGGGCCATTTTCTATTATTATTATGCATGCAGGTTACTAGTTTACAGCAGTTGCTACACCCGCAAAGAGGCGAAATACCCAGGGAAGTTGCATCAGAAGAAACAAATGTAGACTTCTACTCCTGGAGTGCATTTAATAGGCCGAAGAGGACCCGAACCCGAAGCACAGCCTCCTCTTCAAAAGCACCAACAACGAATATATTGTCTTCCATGCAGTCACAGAGTAATGAGCTTCAACAATATTTGGGAACCCCCGAAATGTTACCAGCAGATCCATAACAAAGAGCCAACTTTGTTGTCGACGATACTTTAATAGAATCATTTCAATTTTGTAATATAGATGATACGGATGAGGGAGGTCCTAGTCAACCCCCAAGTTAGGTTTATTGTAAATTGTAACTTGTAAATTAATTGTCAATTATTGCACTCTTCTTTCTTTACCAAGTTTTTGTCCCATTGGGTTTTTCTTGGTGAGGTTTTTAACGAGGCAATAATTGTTGTAATTTCTTATTTTATTTTTTGATAAATGAATAAATCTAATTTTTCTTATATTACAAATTTATTGTATTAAAATTGAATTAATATTTGAAATGTTAAAAAAAAAAAAAATTTAATTTAATTGAATTATTGATATTTGAAAAGTTAACTAAAAACAATTACACAAAGCAAAATAAAAGAAAAGAAAAAATAAAATTAAAAAAAGAAGGGGGCTAACCTGGCTCGGCCCGTAGCATAACCTGCCGGGTTAGGGTTGGTGGGCCGAGCTGGGCCAACCAACCCTAACAAGTGGCGAGCCGGGTTGTTGGTGGTCCAGGTTAGGCCCGACCCGCCAAAACCCCTAACCCCCCGCGGGCTGGGCCAGGCGGGTTACTTTTCCAACATTACTACGAACTCAAATCCGTGGCCACAGTGAAATCGAGTTGGTGCTTGAATCCAATAGTTGTCAAATTCAAGAGCCAAATATAGAACATGTCAAGGTAGCTTTTGAGGTAGACACTATTTATGTACCTTAAACCTTGATGAGATAAAAGATGATGAAACGAATTGAATTGCACAGTAACCATACCGAAGATAAGGTAAGCCTAAATCGCGGATTCTTTACTTACTGGGGAATCATGATGCCTTGCTAGAGCCCAATCTTGATTGGTGTACGAAAACACTAATTGCTTGATGCTTAATTAGTTAGCGGGGCACTGTCGACAAAGTGAAGAGCTGTCGGGTCACACACATAGAAGGTAGTTAAGTGAGAAACAAAAATAGAAAGACAATCTTGTCCTTGGGCTGAAAAGGGTATTTTGGAATTTGAGAGTCTAGGGGCATTTTCGTCACTATGGGCAAAAATGGCACTTTGGTAATTTTGCTAAGGGGTTGACACCATTATCCAATTTTATTGGGAGAATTTTTAGCAAAATTGGAATCATATTAATTTTAATTGATATGGAGAATATATATTTAGTTAAACTAAATATATATTAAAACCCATATATTAAATATGATAAATATATATAAATATATATATGGATTAAATATATAGTAATATTTATTTAATTAGAATATGTATTTATATAGAATTAAATAAATAGGAATATTTATTTAATTAGGATTCATATTTTAGGAGAATATCTTTAAGAGATATTCTATTTCCTTATATCAAGGATTGCAATCCAATTCAAATAAGGATTGTAATCCAATCCAAATAGAAATTAAAGATTTACAATTCTTATTGGACTCTTATTTGGGGTTGCTATATAAAGAGGCATTGGGTTTATTTTAAGAGAGCTAAGATCATAAAGTTAATTTTGCAAATTAAATAGCAAAATTAACTCTCCCAAAAACCCTAGCCGCCAACCCTAGAGAGAGAAATTCTCTCTCTAAATTCTGCCACCTCCCTTAAGCCTTGCGATTGATCTAGCAATCAATCCTATAGTGATCTCGAGCCTACCTTCATGTGGATACTGACGGACTCGATCCTACGTTGGATCAATAGCAAAGCACCTGTGAACAGTACCCCCTGTGAATAGTGCTGGTAAACAGTACCTATGAATAGTGCTATGAATAGTACCATGAACAATATCCATGAACAGTACTGGTGAACAGTGCTAGTGAACAATGCTGGTGAACAATACTAAAAGTTCTAATCTTGAGAAAGAGCCGCCTACGGGAGGTATATCACATAACCTTGTATGGTTATTTTAATGTATGTTGATTAATTTAGTCGAAATCGTGATCTTGGGTAAGGGAATTGTGCCATGGTAATAATTATTTTTGTTATTATTCTGCAGTTGCCATGACATGGTTCCTATAGTATCTATGACTTTATTTGGATATTTTGACATATACAGTTTATTTATTATAATTTTTAGTGCATATAAAGTTAAATGTCAAAAATAAAGTAGACCACAAATGACTTATAGGAAGTTCATTCATAAATTTAAGAAATTAATGAAACTAATAAAGTGCTTATATAAAATCATGCATTGTAATAGATGGAAGGGAGTATTTGATTTAAGGGATATGACCATCATCATTTATGTATTGAGCTTTTATGTAAGTAATGTTTGCTATAACTCATATTATGGCCATATTTGGGTTAATCACCTATACAGTAATTTTCAAATTGTGGCATGAGGTCAAGTGGGAGAATGTAAGACTTGATGTGGCCACATGCCACAATTATGCAGTTTAGAAAATGCAATTTAAGGTAGTTTAAGGAAGAGTTATTTAACTACCTATTTTAATACTTGGTGGGAGGTCAAAAACAGTTGATGGGAGTTATCTTGGTCCCTAGCTTAGCCATTATAAGTATATCATCTTCTCCATTAAAGTGATAACACAACACAAAATTCTGGATGTATAGGCTAGAAGACATCTCTCAAAAACTCTCTCACAAATCATCTAAATCTTGGGTTCATTGTAATCCATGTTTGGCTTTCTACAATACTTGAACAATATGGCTAGAGGTAAGTGATCAAATTCCGCATTATTTATATATGTACTATTCCCCAGTCCATAGAAATATCTTCCCATATTTGTGTGGGAATAGGAAGAGTATGAAGAAGACCAGTTGGTGCTAATTGCTCTACTTTGTTGTATTGGCAAGTATCGCAACTTTTGATGAAAGTTCTAATGTCTTCTCTCATGCCAACCCATAGAAATTTTAACCAATTTGTTGCAATCTTTTGACAAATCCTTCATGTATACTCCCATGAAATTGGTCAATTATGGTGGGAGTTAGAAAAGATTTGGCTATTGAATAAATTCTATCTCTGAAAAACAAAAGTTCATGTTGAATTTTCTATGGTCCTATGGATTCTCCTTAAAAGTTGCGGTCCTACAATTTTTATAACTCAGGTCTGGACTGAATTTCTTGCTTGATGGCTTCTTTGGTTCCTCTTCATATTTTCTAGAAAGAGTATCTACCACCACGTTTTCTCTTCCACTTTTGCATTCCACAATAAATTAAATTCCATTAGCTTGTACAACCATCTTCGTTGGTTGTAGTTGTGATTTTTTGAGTCCACAGATGCTTCACCCTTTGGTGGTCAGTTCTCACAATAAACTTCTTCCCATTAGATAGGAATGTCACTCTTTTACTACCAAAACCAAAGCTAAAATTTATTTTCATCGGTGGATAGCATCAGGTTTGACCTTATAGTGTATGGCTAAAGAAAGCTATTGGTCGGTATTGCAAAAGTATAACCCCAACTCTGGATCCTGATGCGTTGCATTCCACAATAAATGTTTTTTGTGATATCTAATAAAGCTAAGATTGGTGCATCTCTCATGGCTTCCTTAAGTTTGGAAAATGCCTCTAAAATCACTTCATTCCACTTAAAAGAATCTTTGTTGAGCATTCGAGTAAGAGGACTTGCGATCTTTCCATAATTATAGATGAATTTATGGTAGTAGCATGTGTTAAACCCAAAAACCCTCGAGGAGCCTTAAGTGTTTGTGGCTTAGGCCATGTAAGCATGGTCTTAATTATTTTCCAAATCAATAGCAACTACTTCAAAATAAACTTGGTGGCATAGGTACTTAACTTCCCTTTGACTGAATTGACATTTTTCTAATTTAATATACAACTCATGAACTTGTAAATTATAAAATAAAAATAAAAAATAAAAAAACACCCTTAAATGCTCAATATGCTTAGCCTAAGAATTACTATCCATTAATATGTCATAAAATAAAAACTAGAGCAAACTTCTGCAAAAAAATCACGAAATACCTCGATCATCAGGACTTGGAAAGTTGATGGAGAATCATTAAGGCCGAAAGACATTAGGAGAAACTCATAGTGGCCTTGATAAGTTATGAGTGCAGTTTTTTTCACATCTTCAAGGTCATACAAACTTGGTGGTACCTAGATCGTATGTCTAACTTAGAGAATACTTGTGCACCATGTAACTCATTAAGAAGTTCGTCAATTATTGGAATCGGGAAATTTGATTTAGTGGTAATTCGATTAAAAGCCCAATAGTTAATGCACAAATTTCCCACTCCTTGTCTTCTTTTTTCATCAAAATGATCAGAGAAGCATATGACTATTACTATGCCGAATGATACTTGTAGAGAGCATGTTAGTAACAAAATATCTCTCAATTTTAGTCTAGAAGTGAGGATACCACTATGGTTTCCATGAAATTGGCTCATGGCTTGGTTGTAATGGAATTTTGTGGATACATGCTCGCTTAGGAGGTAAGCCCTTTGGCTTTGCTAGTATTGTGCTGAATTGTTGCAACATTTGCTAAACTTGAGGGTGTCGTTCATGTTAGAATGATTTTTTATTTATTTATTTATTTTCTTTTAAGGGCAACAGCTATAATAAGATTCATTTTTCCCTTGTCGACATTTGTTGTTCAATTAATGCCATTGATCCCTTTCATCATTGTTGTGTGTAATTTTTCCATCAAGCTCGGAGACTTGCAGGGCAATAGCTCGATCCAGAACTAGCTCGACTCTACCAATTGTCTAACCAAGCATAAGCTCGTCGAGTTGTAGCTCGACCTAGCACAAGCTAGTCGCGACCTATCGTTGCAGTTGTTCAACCAATTCTTAGATAACCTCAGATCCCAGATATCTCGAGAAGGATCAAATCGACGGCAATCTTTGTGCAATCACAATGCCCAATCACGAGAATATTTGAGTTGCATTTCAAACTTAATTGTAATCCCTTTATTTTCGATTTTTCCTTTATACAAACTTTGTATATAAAGCCCCTCCAACGATGAGAAAGGGGTTAGAAAATATTTTTAGGATTATAATTGTAAGCTCTCTCGGCAAATACAAAAACAGTAGGCTTAAGAGTTCATATCGCCGAACCACTTTAAAAATCTCCTTGCCATTCATTCACTGCTAGTTATCTGTAATCATACACACACCGGCTTTGATCCTGTCAAGGTCGATTAGATCACTCTAGTTGGTGCAGATTTCTGTATCAACATTTTGGCGCTAGAAGAAGGGCCTCTGCCAATATCTCAGAAATTCTGGTGAATAGCCACATCGATTTAATTAGTCTAGGCCCACAATGGTGAGTACAAGATCGAAAACCACTACCAAAAACCACGACAATGTGGAGACCACCCATTAGGAAGTGCAACAGAACTTACTAAATGTCGACCACTAGTGCCGCCAACTCAACAAGCCACAAATAACCAAAGGATAGGAATGTCAAACCCTGAAAACGGCCAACTGGTGGAGATGATCAGAACATTGGTTGCATAGGCGGTGCAACAGAATGTGGCTGAGTTGAGAAATTAGCAACCAATCGCACAAGACCTTGACCAGCCACGCTTTACCAATATCACCTCGACAGGTCAAAATTTAGCTGGTGACCAATCTGGCTCATTGGCGCTAAGGGGTGAGCAACGCCTCCGACGTTATAGAGTACACTTCACTCACAAGCATGAGTCCTGGGGGAAAACTAACCCTGAGAAGCGTCCAGGGAAACAACCAATGGATGAAAGCAAAGGTAAGGGTCACCCACAAGATGCTTGACCTACTCGATGATATCCCCAACATTTGCGTGCCAGTCTTAACCTATGCCCAAGACAAGCTCGATCCTCGAAAGCTCGTGAGACGAGTCATGTACACCAATCTGGCAATGATCGATGTTCTGGTTATAACCGATGTTGCGAGCAATGCACTGACGAGCATGATGGCACCTATCAACCTAGCCATCAGGACTCAACTTTGTGCATCAATGCGCATAATGGAGGGGGCTCACAAGCAACAGATTTACGAACACACTTGCTCGAGGTAAGGCTAAATAAAGCCAGCCAGGGCAATCACAATGAAACTTAGATCATGTGCAGAAAATGGTCGACGACCTAAGAGCCCGCTAGAACAATGCGGCAGAAGAAATAGTAAGCTCTCCCTTCACAGAGGAAGTTCGCTAAGCCCCTCTTCCACAAGGATTTAGGGTGCTAGAAAGTAAGTTTGACGAGAAAGGAGATCCTAGAGACCACCTCGACACTTTCAATGACCTAATGGAGCTGGACAAGGTCTGTGACTTGGTAAAGTGCACTGCTTCATGGTCACATTGGTAGGGGATGCCAAGAGGTGGTACAAAAGGCTCAAGGCGAACTCCATTAGTTCTTGGCAACAATTCTCCTTGTTGTACTTGCAGCAATTCCAAGGGAGGAGACAATTCCCTATGCCGCTCAGTTACTTGAGTAACATTCACCAGGAAAGAGATGAAACAATGACCTCATATTTAACGAGGTTTTAGAACAAGCAAGCAAAAGTCACGGATGCACCCGAAGAGTCAATCTAGACTTTGCTAATAGCAAGCATCAGGCTATAAACAGAGTTATGGAAAGAGCTCCAAAGTAAAGATCATGTGAGCCTAGCCAAGTTTTACTAGATGGCTACAAAACACTAGCGAGTAGAAAGTTCACTAGCAGCCCTAACCAGATGCTCGCTGCAAAGAGCCACGGACATGAGACAAGATCACTCATCAGACAAGCGGAGAGGCCAAGACTACAATGATAGGGATTGGAACAGGTCCTAAAAAAGACAGAGAATGGATAACCGCAGGGACATGCAACTTTTCCCGTGGTACGTAGAATACACCCCCCTAACACAAGACATAGCCCACATATACGAATTCTCCCATGAAACGCAGAGACTGCCCGCTCCAGAAAGAATGAGGGGGTTCTGAGTAGAGGAGATCGACAAAAATATTGTCGATACCACTGGGACATCGAGTACAATACCAACGAGTGTCGGGCCTTAAAGGATGCCATCGAAGACCTGATACGAAGAGGCCACCTAAAGGAATCTGTTAAAGAGGCACCAACTCACGAAAATGTTGACGAGGAAAATAACCAGGTCTAGCAAGCCTCGACCAACGCCAACAACGATGTCCTGGTAGGCATGATCTATGGGGGGCCCGACATAGCGGGGAGCTCAAGGCGCACTCATGAGTAATATGGTTGAAAGGCTAGAACAGACTTGGTTTCCTCGACAATGAGTTATGAACAAGAGCCGCCAAAGCGGTCCAGACAAGAGAAAAGGTAACAGATTTGAGTGTTCATTGTTGAAAACCAAAATGCCGCTCAAAATGACTTCTAGGGGAAAAGGGTAACTAGTTGACAATTGGTTTGTTAATGAGAAGGCTCGGCAGCGTTATGAAGGCGTAATCAAAAGAAAAGGTAAAGGGTTTATTGCTGAGAGAGGATTGACCACAATCCATAGGGAAGATTGGAACCGAGGAGAAATTGGGATATCTTCATGAGTGAACCCAAACATTTAGCCATAGAGCCAATAGTGAAAGAATTCTATGCTAACTTCCCTGAGTGTGATCCCGGGCATGTTTATGTGAGAGGTATTGATGTGCCAATCGATGTGAAAGTTATCAATGATTTCTACAAACTGGATCCAATTGACCGTGATGAGTACCAAGAATTTAGAAAGAAGCAGTTTAAGGAGGACGAGATACTTAAGGTCATAGCAAAGCCAGGTACCCATTGGGAGATTTCGAAGAAGGGGATAAAAAGCATTAAGGGAACGAATTTGATTCCTATGGCTAGATTATGGCAGTCCTTTGTGTGGGCGAGGATGGTTCTGGAGACGCATTATAATACAGTGGCTTTTGAGCGGGCAGTGTTGCTTTATTCCATTGGCACTGAAAAGAAAATAGATGTGGGGAATATTATCATGACGAGTATACGGCATGCAGCCAAACTAGGGTGAGGGAGCTTCGCCTTCCCACATCTCATCACTGAGTTGTGCACTCGAGCGGGAGTCAAGAAGGTAGATGATGAACCACTTATTCATCTTCCCCACCTTTTGACACCAACTACTATCACAAGCTACTTGAGCGTCCTCCCAGAGAAGGACCTAACTCCGGGACGAAAAGAAAAAGAACCATAGAAGTTGCCATATCATCCAATTCAACATCCTCGACAAAGGAGCTACTGCAGCAAATTTTGGACAAGGTGAACCAGATGGAACGATGGTAAGATTGGATGGCCGAGCAGACCCAAATGTTATACGATATGCAACATAGCTACTGGACCAATCTAAGCGTTGATGTTTTGAACTTCTAATGGGAAGACTGGCAAGAAGAGGAAGAAGATGATGACAATGAAGGCGATGAGGAAGACGAAGAATGAAACCTGAAGCATTTGTTTTGTATTTTTCTGTTTTCATTTGTTCTTGTTTTTGTTTGGTACATTGGAACTAATTTTCTTTTCTTTTTAGATTGTTAATTATTGTTGAATTTTCTAGTTAGTTTGTAAGGGCGAGATTAAGTTGTAATATTTTCATATTAGTCAGTGGAATTCTCTAACACAGTGGACACCACAGAATTTCATGTGTTTTACAAATGACGATGATAAGAAATCCAAGGAATGCATGCGCATGCTGTTGAATGAAAATCAAACTGCACGGATTAATCAAGGAACTATCTCGTACCTTTTTCATTCTGTTTTTCTATTCTTGGGTTATGCATGATGTGACATTGGGGACAATGTCATTTTTAGTTTGGGGGTAGGAAAATTTGAAATTTTGATTTGTGTTCAGTTGTTTTTATGTTTTGTATTGTTGTGTCATTGATGAATTGCATAAGTCTATGATGAGAATAGGATTGTTGGTATTTTATTTATGGAAAATGTTAAGCATTGCTTTAAGTTTAGGTTGGTTGACTTGATTTAGCTTGAGGTTTGTTGAGTGGTTCAACCACCATTTTCATTTTTTTGGCATGCTTAGATTCATTTTATGTGGTTAAGTGAAGTCTTGATAATGTTGGTAGACTCTAGAACCTAGTTAAGAAGTGCTTAAGCGAAATTATAGGATTAGACATTGTTGAGGAAATGATTTAGGCATTTTTTTCGGAACGTTTGAGCCTTTCCAGCCGACCCATGAATGAATCTTTCCCTAGTCACCCATTTGAGCCTTATGAGATTATCATTGCATTATTTTCCTTGCAAACCAAAAATTGTCCAATCCCTATACCCTAAACACTTTATCATACCCTTTAGGAGAATTATGGACCTAATGTATGACACAAAAGAGCTTTGAGAGGTGTGTGAATAAGTGATAGACCAAAATCTTAAGTTTGGGGGTTGCAAAAAGGGCAGGAAGAAGGGGTAATAGACCTCAATGGTGTTGGAAATATTTCTTCCAAAATAAAATTTCTTTAGTTCAATTCAAAAAAAAAAAAAAAAAGAAAAAAAGAAATGCATAAGTTTGAGGGTTGTAAAATGGTTGACACTTTGATTGGTGGTTGAGAAAGAAAAAGGAGATTGATGTAGCTCTTAGTGTTTGCATGAGGAAAACTGAGTTCTCTTACTTTGTTTATCCTATCATTTTCTTTGAAGCCCACTAACCGAGCCTAATGTTACAAGCCTGTAAAGATCTTTTGATCCTTAGTGATGTCTAATCCTCATTAGTGGAGAGTAGTTCGATACTCAAGCTTATGGAGTCTACCACCATTTGATAAACTTCACATTTCTGCATATAATAATCTGGGAAGTCGGAAGGTGGACTGAAGTGGGGATTACCTACTCAAGGGACCAATAGAGAAAGATAGTCAATTCAACTTATAACTTCTTGGAGTGTTGAGCATTTCCCAGTAATAATTTTTCAACAATTTTTTAGACTTGTATAAATTCTAGGCAGTTCTTTGTGTTTGAGTTCGAGTCTAATTTTTCTCATTTCATTTTCAATTTTGTTGTTTTTTGTTTTTGTTTGTTAGTTGTTTTTCTTTTAGTCATGTTTTGTACCTGATGCTCAGGGATGAGCATGCCTTAAGTTTGGGGGTATTTGATAATCTTAGGATTATACTGTTTTATCTAGGCTTTTTGGCCAGATTTTGGATACTTCTTATGTCGTTTTTGCCTGAATTACAACTTAATTTCATATGTTTTATGTTTTAGGCCAAAACGTGTACTTTGAGCAAATAAAGAGCGGAATTGAGTTTTTGGACCCAGAAGCAAGCGAATCTCAGGATTTGGGAAAATTCTGACATGGATTTGAAGCACTATGAAACTTGTTCCTATTGGAGAGCACCAAGATTGAAGATTCAAGCAAGGAAGCAAGCAGAGGGCAATTCCATAATTTCAAGAATGGTTCAGAACATTTCGCCGCGGCGATATTCTCTCGGGAAGTCGTTGCCAAGACGAAGATTATTCTTCGCCGCGGCGAAGTCTGCGATTTCTAGTTTTTATTAAAACGCATAGTTTTATTTTAGGAAAGTTTTAGGTTTTGTGGACCGACTATATAAGAAAAACTTAGCCATTTTAGAAGGGAGTTCGACATTTTGGGAGAAAAGAGAGAAGATTTGAGGTTGATTTGAGATTGAACTCTATGGGATTCATCAAATAGGGAAGATTTTTGTTCTCTTTCTTTATTCCAACATGTTGAATGCTATGTTTATTGTGTTTATTTCGATTTTTGTTAATTTCATTATGAACTAACTCACTTTCGGTTAGGGTTTTGATGTAATTAGGATTTTTATGTTTAATCAATAGATTATTGTTGCTTTTACATTCTACTACATGGATTGTGTGATTACTCTTGTTTTTATTGAATTTATTTGTTGAAAATGATGAGATTGAGAAATGATTCATGTATAAGCTTCTTAGGGTAATTGCCACTGTTGTATTGAACGCTAGAGATAGGTTTGAGAATCAATGAAATCAATTTAGGATTCCATTAGCTTAACGAACTTGGAACTATTAATCTTCAAATTGTTGGGTGCGGAAGCTTAATAGGGAAAAGTAGGAAAACATAACCTGAGAAGGTATGTTTTACGCATTAGGGAGTTCGATTTATAATCCGTTCATGTGAGTGTAGAAGTAGCATAATTCATAGAATCCTAGTGAAGTCAAAACCCTAACCGTTTGCTTAATTGATATTTTCTCTCGAATTAGTTTTACTTGTTAGGAAACGATCCATTGATGCAATGGAAAACAAAAGATAATAATAACACAGATCATTCCATAGAACCAAGATCAGGGTACAAATTTACAGTTTATATCAAAATAAGAATCTGCAGAAAATTAGTTTAGAGTTTAAGAAATCATACGCACGTTTGGAGGCTCCTCCAACTTTGTCTCTAAGCGTATTTTGCTACTGACCAAAGTGTAGGATCGAACCGATGTAGTCCACACGAAGATAATCGCAAGGAACTAAAGAGGGATTTGCTAGACCCTCTTTAGCCTTAAGAACAAAGAAGAAATGAAGAGTATTTGATTTAAAACCAAAACTCAAATCTAGTGTGAGAGAGTGTTTTGGGTGATGTGGCTTTTCTCTTTTCAATGAAAAGAATGAAAAAAATCAATCTCTTATATCTCAATTAACCTTTTACTTTTATAGTCAAGTTTGATTGCCATATTCCCTTATGGAATAGGCTTGGGCTCCAACCCAAACACCCCTTGTTTCCAAACATTCCCAATTAGATATTTTAATTTTGTTTATCATTATCTCAATTAATATATATTTAATATATATTTATTAATATTTAACAATAATGATAATTTATTTAAATATATGCGAACACATATTTAAATGTAATCTCACTTATTTAATTTTTCTAACAAATTAAATAAAGGCTACGATCTCAGCAAATTTAATTGCACTGTGAAATTACCAAAATACCCTTTCGCCTAAAAAGACGAAAACACCATTCTTTCTTTCTGGCTCTTAAATTATCTTCTATGTGTGTGACCCATAGGCTCCTTATCATACCGGTAGTGTGTAGTATCGTAATTAACACCAATTAATCGTCTCACTAAACACAAACCAAGATTGGCCCCTAACAAGGCATCATGGCCACCCGATAGATTCAGATTCAGCAAAGTAGCTACCTGTCAACGATATGGTTATCGTACAATTCGATCCTTTCATCATCCGTTATCTTGATGAGACTGAGGCATAGAAATAGTGTCAACCATCGGTTACTCTCGATATTGTGTATTCAGTTATTGGACCAATAACCTGTATTATAAACTACATAGAGCAACAACTCAATCCCACTGTGGCCACAGTTTTAGTGTCATTGCCATTTACTGAATTGCGCCGTGAGATAACTTCTCCCATACCCAGGAGTGATGAATCCTCTGTCTATCCACCATAGTCTTGATACACTCCTTGATGTAGCCAATCACTACCGTATTGACAGCTCTGAATAGAACTGCGTTAGGCTAGTGTCAAACTACACCAATCAGTGCACAAGACACTTCGGTGATCTCAAGTCTAAGGACCACATGCACCACCATTCGTTAGAGGATTTGTTCCATAGACACTAGGGTTACCATCCATATGGAATCCTCTGGTAGGTTAGTCCAGTGAACTTGCCTACAGTAAGCACCCATGTGTTGCACTAGGTTGTCACCAAACAATCTTGACAAGTGAGATTAGTCACTGCTTTTCGACAGGGTCATTCAACACTATGATAGCCTTATCGTATTATCTGTGCCCTTACTTCAGAATAATACTAGGGCTATAGACGTTTCTAGAATGACCACCATATGTGCTCATAGGGTTCTCACTATCAAGATTTGAAACACTTGATACCCTCGTCACGATTCTACTATTCTAAGGACATATATCAATACATATTGCAATAATAATGATTTACGCGATATAGAATAAAATGCCTTTTATTATTGATTAATGAACATTATTACAAAGAGTCAATTGTACAATAATTGATTGGCTCTAGGGCACCTACTCTAACAATACTGTCATTAATTAGCCTTTACGTTAGTAGTAAATTTTGTTTTCACTTTAGCTTAAATTCATCCCGCAAATCCAAACATTTTTCGTTTTCTCCAACTTGTCAAACAATTAGGAAAATCAATGCTTAACAAACAATCCTCGTGGGAACGATGCTTTACTTATCACTTTATTACTTTTTGCGACTAGTGCACTTATTATACATTGCATGTTGTAGTTACAACGCATCAGTGTTGAAGCCAACCTAGAGAAGATTCAAGCTCTTCTAGACATGAAAAACCTGACCAATATAAGGCAAATACATGGCTTGACAGAGCGTGTAGCCGCACCTAGTAGGTTTTTTTCCCAAGCAATGGATAGATGCTTACCATTCTTTGACACCTTGAAGGGGAGGAAGGGTTTCAAGTGGACAGAGGAGTGCAAGAGAGCCTTCCAAGAACTAAAGAGACATCTAGGACAACCTCATTTATTATCAAAGCCCGTCCAGGGTGAGCCACTATTGTTATATTTATTGGTGTCAAAGTCCGTCATTAACACGGCTTTGGTACGCAAAGAAGGGGGAGTGTAGTGGCCGATATACTATGGGAACAAAATTCTACTCGACACGGAGACAAGGTATCCCAATATGGAGAAGCTCGCCTATGCCCTTATCATTGTCGCTAAGAAGCCGTGACCTTATTTCCAGGCACACTCCATTCATGTGTTGACAAACTTCTCGTTGAGGAAGATAATGCAAAAGCCCATGGCATTGGGTAGATTGATCTAGTGGATGATGGAAATGAGTCAACATGATATCAAGTACATCCTGAGAACTGTAATCAAAGGTTAGGCTTTGGCAGACTTTATATCAAAATTCTCCTATCAGCTAGAAGGGGAAATAAGCCCGGTTGGAGCAAGCACCTCAGGGGAAAGCAAATAGTTGAAGCCAAAGCTTGACGACCTATGGTAGTGGACTCTGTATGTAGATGGTTTCTCAAATGAGAAGGGGGCAAGAGTAGGGCTTGTGCTCGAAAGTCCTGAAAAAACCCGATCAAAGCCGTAATAAGGTTTGGGTTCGCTGCCTCCAACAACAAAGCTTGGTATGAGGCATTGCTCGTGGGGTTCTGCCTTGCCAAGGAAATGGGGGTAGAGTCCATCAAGGTTTACAATGACTCCCAACTCATAGTCCACCAAACTACCCAAGAGTATCAAGCAAAGGAGGATAAAATGGCATCCTACCTCCAGTTGGTAAAGTCTAAGCATGAGCAGTTCAAATCCTTTACAGTCCTTTAGATCCCAAGGGAGAGGAATTCGATAGCTGATGCTCTAGCCCACTTAGCCTCTACAATGAGCCAAGACAAAACTGATTCGATACCAGTTAAGTTCCTCCTAAGTCTGAGCATCTCCGCTCCACAAGAACCAGACTTAGCAACAAGTCAGAGATACACGTAATCATCGCCTACCTAAGGGATGGAACCTTGCCAAGATGGAGAAATGAAGCTAGAACACTCTGCGCAAAATCAGCTTGATACACGCTCATCAATGAAAGCGTGGGTTCAATTCACCACTATTGCGATATGTCGACCATGAGGATGCATACTATGTTCTGAGAGAGATCCATGAGGGCATTTGCAGGAACCATGTAGGAGGTAGATCTCTGGCATACAAAGTGTTTCGTCAGGGTTATTAATGGTAATGGTTTTGATGATACAATAGACTATGTTGATAATCCGTGGATTATACTATTTTCATTGGACTTCTTAGTCGGATTTCAGATACTTCTTAGTTCATTTTAACCTGAATTGCTACTTAATTCTTTATATTTTGTGTTTCAGGCTAAAATGGACATTTTATGCAAATAAGGAGCGAATTGGAGTTTTTGGACCCAAAAGTGAGCGGATCTCAAAAGTTGGGAAAGTTCTAAAGCAGAGTGGATGCACTATGAAGCTTGTTTCCATGAGGAGAGTGACGAAGATCGAAGATTCAAGCAAAGAAGCAAGCGGGGGGCAATTCTGGTATTTCAGAATTCCACATGAAGGTTTGCTGCGGCGAAGAGAGTTGCGCACGAGGGATTAATTCACTTCTTCGCTACGGCGAAGTCTGCAAATTCCAAAAGCGTATAGTTTCATTTAGGCATTTTTCTAGGTTTTTGGGCTGAGTATGAAAGAAAAACTTAGTCATTTTTTATAGGGAGTTCGTTTATAGAGAGAGAGAGCAGCTATTTTCATTCTCTTAGGTTTAATTTGGGCGAACTTTGATTGAAAAGAGTGAAGATTCAAGATTGAAACCAGTGGATTCATCATCTTTGGGAGATTTCTTGTGTTTTCTCTTATTTTCATTATGTTGAACATTGGGGTTTTCGTTTCTTTTGATTGTGTTGTTGATTTAGCTATGAACTAACCCATTTTGGGTTAGGGTTTTGATGTAGTTTGGATTCTAATGGGTTAAGTAATTGATGATTATTATTTTCATATGATTTTGTTTAGATTGTGTGATTATTCTGAAATTATTGTTTTTATGTGATGAACATGATGAGATTGAGAAATAATTCATGTTAAGCTTCTTGGGTAATCACCATTGTAGTATTAAATGCTAGAGATAGATTTAAGAATCAATAAAATCAATTTAGGATTCTTGTGCTTAATGAACTTTGAACTATTAATCTTCATTTTGTTGGGTGCGGAAGTTTAATAGGAAAGAGTAAGGAAATATAGCCTGAGAAGGTATATTTTATACCCTAGAGGGTTCGATTTACAATCAATGCATGTGAATATGGAATTAGTATAATCTTTAGGGTTAACCCAAAGAGTCCGAATGAAGTCAAAACCCTACCCGTTTGTTTTGAATTGATTTTATCCGTGTCTTAAATTTTGCTTTCATCATTTAGTTTTGAACAATTAGAAATTTTGTTTTATTTTTTAAGTTTAATTTGTCTCCCTTCAATCCAAACAACTCGATTGCTCCAACTTGAAAACAGTAGAAAAACTTAGTGCTTAGCCACCAATCCTCATGAGAACGATACTCACTCATCACTCTATTACTTGTGTGATTAGTATACTTGCTACATATTGCATGTTGTAGTAAACACGCATCACTATTCCTCTTTTCAGACACTCCATTGTGTTAGGGTGTATACGGAGGGGTGAGTTGTGATACTATCCCACATTCCTTCAGGTATTCAGAAAACCTTGAGCTTAAGTATTCACCTCCTCGATCCGACCAAAGAGCTTTAATACTTTTACCCAACATATTCTGTACTTCATTCCTGAATTCTTTGAACTTATCAAGGACTTCAGATTTATGTCTCATAAGGTAGACATAACCATATCTACTAAAATCATCAGTAAATGTGATGAAGTAGGAATATCCACCTCTGGCTTCAACTGTTAGTGGACCACATACATCACTATGGATGATGCCTAATAGTTTAGTAGCCCTTTCACTTCGTCCTATGAAAGGTGACTTGCTCATCTTGCCTAAAAGGCATGACTCGTATACCTCAAATGACTGGAAGTTAAAAGGGTCCAAAACTCCATCCCTTTGAAGTTTTGCAATGTGGGTCTGATTAACATGACCCAATCTACAATGCCAGAGGCATGTATGGTTTTGTTTGCAATGTTTAGCTTTCTTAGTTTCAACGGTGAGAATATCCTTATTGTTCAAATCAAGAACATATAATACGTTATATAACCTTGCAATTCCAAATAGAATACCATTCAAACTAAATGGCAACAATCCATTAGAAATCTCAAAACGATATCTTATATCATCCAAAGCAGATACTGAAATAATGTTTCTAGAAATCGCAGGTACAAAATAATAGTCTTTGAGTTCTAATAATAAGCCCAAAGGCAAAGACAAATAATAAGTCCCTACAGCTAATGCAACCACATGTGCTCCATTTCCAACTCGTAGGTCCACTTCTCCCTTGGCGAGCAATCTACTATGCCTTAGTCCCTACACATCAGTACAAATGTGAGTACCACATCCTATGTCAATGACCTAAGATGTTGAAGGAGAAAAGTTAATCTCAATCATAAACATACCTGAAGTTGAAGCATTTGACTTCTTCTTGTTTGCAAGGAAAGCCTTACAGTGCTTCCTCTAGTGGCCAGGCTTGCCACAGTAGAAGCAAACTACCTTCCCACATTTCCTTACGCCACCCGCAGGCTTGAGAGCATCCTATCCTTTAGGCTTGGGCTTGGGATTGGCCTTGGCCTTTCCTTTGCCCTTACCCTTGGAAACTACCAGCAAAACAGGCTTGGACTTCTTCAAGTCCTGCTCTGCAGTCCTTAGCATGTTCAAAAGCTCTGACAGGGTTTTCACCATAACGTTCATATTGAAGTTCATTATGAACGGTGCATAAGAGTCAGGCAAGGATTGCNTGGAAGCTTAATAGGGAAGAGTAAGGAAATATAGCCTGAGAAGGTATATTTTATACTTTAGAGAGTTCGATTTACAATCAATGCATGTGAATATGGAATTAGTATAATCCTTAGGTTTAACCCAGAGAGTTCAAATGAAGTCAAAACCCTACCAGTTTGTTTGAATTGATTTTATCCGTGTTTTAACTCTTGCTTTCATAATTTAGTTTTGAATATTTATAAATTTTGATTTAGTTTAGTTTAAAATTCTCCCATAAATCCAAACAATTCGATTGCTCCAACTTGAAAACAGTAGAAAAACTTAGTGCTTAACAATCAATCCTCGTGGGAACGATACTCACTCATCACTCTATTACTTGTGCTATTAGTATACTTGCTACATATTGCATGTTGTAGTAAACACGAATCAAGTTTTTGGCGCCGTTGCCAGGGATTGAGTTTTGTGTTAACATTAAAATTTTTTTGTGTTAGCTAGATTGGAGTGTTATTTTTACTTAATTGTTATTTGTTTTTATTTTTGTTATTTTTCTTTGTTGGTGTGATTTTACTCTTGCTATTTTTCTGTGTAGTTTATGCCAAGAGCAAGACGTCAGCCAGTGGTTCCTATTGATCCTGAGATTGACAGAACCACTCGAAGACTGAACAGAGAAAGAAGAGAAAGAGAAGCTACAATTGAACCAGAAGAAATAGTTGTAGAGATGGCAGAGAATAGAACATTGAGGGAATTCTTTGTTCCTTCAGTTGAGGGCAGTGGGTTGAGCATTACGAGACCAGCAGTCCAAGCCAACACTTTTGAAATAAAGCCGGCAATCATCCAGATGATCCAGTAGTCGGTTCAGTTCAGGGGGATTTGAAGGAAGATCCAAATCTACACATTGCAAATTTCTTGGAGATTTGTGATTCTTTCAAGTCTAACGGAGTGTCAGACGATGCAATCAGATTGAGACTATTCCCATTTTCATTGAAGGATAAAGCTATGGGATGGTTACTAGCACTATCAGTAGGAACAATCACCACATGGAATGATTTAGCATAGAAGTCCCTGACAAAATTCTTTCCTCCAGCAAAGTCAACAAAGTTGAGAAATGACATCACGTCATTCATTCAAGAAGAGTCAGAATCTTTGTATGAGGCTTGGGAGAGATACAAAGAGTTACTGAGAAGGTGTCCACATCATGGGTTGCCAGTTTGGATGGAAGTCCAAACATTTTATAATGGATTAACAGTGAATGTGCAAACTGTGGTGGATGTAGCCTCGGGAGGAGCATTATAGAATAAGACTCCGGAAGAAGCTCACGAGTTGCTTGAGGTTCTGGCAAGCAACAACTATCAAAGATCTAATGAGAGGGTGCAACCGAAGAAATCCATGGGTCTTCATGAAGTTGATGGATATACAACCATTTTAGCCCAACTAACAGCACTTTAGAAATAGTTTGGGAAGTATGCAAGTAAATTCCATTCAAGCACCTCAACTAACTTGTGATTTTTGTACAGGTAATCACGTAAGCAGTCAATGTCAAGTAGGGAACACGTTTGCCTTAGCATCGTCATCATCGGAGCAAGTTAACTACTTGGCTAGAAATTAAAGGCAATAGAATAATCCGTACTCCAACACATTTAATCCCGGTTGGAGGAATCACCCAAACCTATCTTGGGGCAATCAAAACCAACAGAATCAGCAAAACAATAAATGGAATCAAAGGGCATTGCCAAATAACCAAACAGGGGTGAACAACAAACAAGGAGACCAAAGAGTGACAAAATTGGAGGACATGTTTGGGAAGTTCATGCAAGAGACCATAAGTTTTATAAATGAGACGAGAACTAATTTTAGAAATCAAGGGGTGTCCATTCGGAATCTTGAGGTACAGATGGGACAATTGGTTGAAAAGCTAAATGAGACACCACAAGGGTCTTTACCAAGCAATACAGTGACTAACCCACGTGAGCAAGCAAATGCAATAATTTTGAGGAGTGGGACAGTTTTGGAAGAGGTGGAAAAATCAAGAGAAGAAGAAAGCCCACCATGGGACAGTTTCGAGGCAATTCGTATGTTGAGTTGAGTCTAAGTTGTGTTTGTTCATTTTTCAGTTTTGTTGTGTTGTGTTTTGTGTTTTTGGTTATTTATTGTTTTTCTTTCATTGAATCCTTATGCTCGGGGACGAGCATGTCTTTAGTTTGGGGGTATTTGATAATCCGTGGATTATACTGTTTTGATTAGACTTTTTAGCCGGATTTCATATACTTTTTAGTCATTTTGACCTGAATTGCTACTTAATTCTTTACATTTTGTGTTTCAGGCTAGAATGGACATTTAATGCAAATAAGGAGCGAATTGGAGTTTTTGGATTCAGAAGTGAGCGAATCTCAGAAGTTGGGAAAGTTCTGAAGCAGAATGGATGCACGATGAAGCTAGTTCCATGAGAAAAGTGTCAAAGATCGAAGATTCAAGCAAAGGAGCAAGTGAAGGGCAATTCTATAATTTAAGAATTCCACATGAAGGTTCGCCGCAGCAAAGAACAAGCTTGTTCTTCGCCGCGGCGAAGAAAGTTGCGCACATGGGTTTATTTCACTTCTTCGCTGCGGCAAAGTCTGGGAATTTAAAAAACACGCAATTTCATTTAGGAATTTGTTTTTACGTTTTTGGCTGAGTATAAAAGAAAAACTTAGTCATTTTATAGAGAGTTCATTTTTTTCTGAGAGAGGGCAGCTTTTTTACATTGTCTTAGATTAGTTTTAGGCAAACTTTGTTGCAAAGGGTGAAGATTCGAGATTAAACCAGTGGATTCTTCATTTGGGGAGATTTTCTTGTCTTTTCTCTTGTTTTCATTATGTTGAACATTGGGGTTTTCGTTTCTTTTGATTGTGTTGTTGATTTAGCTATGAACTAACCCATTTTGGGTTAGGGTTTTGATGTAGTTCGGATTCTAATGGGTTAAGTAATTGATGATTATTATTTTCATATGATTTTGTTTAGATTGTGTGATTATTCTGAAATTATTGTTTTTATGTGATGAACATGATGAGATTGAGAAATAATTCATGCTAAGTTTCTTGGGTAATCACCATTGTAGTATTAAATGCTAGAGATAGATTTAAGAATCAATAAAATCAATTTAGGATTCTTGTGCTTAATGAACTTTGAACTATTAATCTTCATTTTGTTGGGTGCGGAAGTTTAATAGGAAAGAGTAAGGAAATATAGCCTGAGAAGGTATATTTTATACCCTAGAGGGTTCGATTTACAATCAATGCATGTGAATATGGAATTAGTATAATCTTTAGGGTTAACCCAAAGAGTCCGAATGAAGTCAAAACCCTACCCGTTTGTTTTGAATTGATTTTATCCGTGTCTTAAATTTTGCTTTCATCATTTAGTTTTGAACAATTAGAAATTTTGTTTTATTTTTTAAGTTTAATTTGTCTCCCTTCAATCCAAACAACTCGATTGCTCCAACTTGAAAACAGTAGAAAAACTTAGTGCTTAGCCACCAATCCTCATGAGAACGATACTCACTCATCACTCTATTACTTGTGTGATTAGTATACTTGCTACATATTGCATGTTGTAGTAAACACGCATCACTATTCCTCTTTTCAGACACTCCATTGTGTTAGGGTGTATACGGAGGGGTGAGTTGTGATACTATCCCACATTCCTTCAGGTATTCAGAAAACCTTGAGCTTAAGTATTCACCTCCTCGATCCGACCAAAGAGCTTTAATACTTTTACCCAACATATTCTGTACTTCATTCCTGAATTCTTTGAACTTATCAAGGACTTCAGATTTATGTCTCATAAGGTAGACATAACCATATCTACTAAAATCATCAGTAAATGTGATGAAGTAGGAATATCCACCTCTGGCTTCAACTGTTAGTGGACCACATACATCACTATGGATGATGCCTAATAGTTTAGTAGCCCTTTCACTTCGTCCTATGAAAGGTGACTTGCTCATCTTGCCTAAAAGGCATGACTCGTATACCTCAAATGACTGGAAGTTAAAAGGGTCCAAAACTCCATCCCTTTGAAGTTTTGCAATGTGGGTCTGATTAACATGACCCAATCTACAATGCCAGAGGCATGTATGGTTTTGTTTGCAATGTTTAGCTTTCTTAGTTTCAACGGTGAGAATATCCTTATTGTTCAAATCAAGAACATATAATACGTTATATAACCTTGCAATTCCAAATAGAATACCATTCAAACTAAATGGCAACAATCCATTAGAAATCTCAAAACGATATCTTATATCATCCAAAGCAGATACTGAAATAATGTTTCTAGAAATCGCAGGTACAAAATAATAGTCTTTGAGTTCTAATAATAAGCCCAAAGGCAAAGACAAATAATAAGTCCCTACAGCTAATGCAACCACATGTGCTCCATTTCCAACTCGTAGGTCCACTTCTCCCTTGGCGAGCAATCTACTATGCCTTAGTCCCTACACATCAGTACAAATGTGAGTACCACATCCTATGTCAATGACCTAAGATGTTGAAGGAGAAAAGTTAATCTCAATCATAAACATACCTGAAGTTGAAGCATTTGACTTCTTCTTGTTTGCAAGGAAAGCCTTACAGTGCTTCCTCTAGTGGCCAGGCTTGCCACAGTAGAAGCAAACTACCTTCCCACATTTCCTTACGCCACCCGCAGGCTTGAGAGCATCCTATCCTTTAGGCTTGGGCTTGGGATTGGCCTTGGCCTTTCCTTTGCCCTTACCCTTGGAAACTACCAGCAAAACAGGCTTGGACTTCTTCAAGTCCTGCTCTGCAGTCCTTAGCATGTTCAAAAGCTCTGACAGGGTTTTCACCATAACGTTCATATTGAAGTTCATTATGAACGGTGCATAAGAGTCAGGCAAGGATTGCAGAATTAAATCCACTGGTAATTCTACATTCAACTCAAACCCTAAAGTCTCAAGCCTCTCCATGTGCTCAATCATTTTGAGCACATGAAGGCCAACTTGGGCTCCCTCGGTCAGGTGACTTCTAAACAATGCCTTTGACACCTTGTACCTCTCATGTGGAGCATTCCCTTCGTAAAGCTCCTTGAGGTGTAGAATAATGACAACAACGTCTATATTCTCATGCTGCTTTTGTAGCACTGGTGTCATTGATGCTAACATCAAGCATTGAACACCATCAGCATCATCAAGGAGCTTTTGATAAGTATCCTTTACTTCCTGAGTGGCATCAGGATCAGGCTTAGGCATGTATGGCTTATCAAGGATATACAATTTCTTTTCGAACTTAAGTATAATCCGAAGATTACTGTACGAGTCCGAGAAATTGGATCTATCCAACCTGTTTTCTTTCTCGATTATCGGTCGCAGGTTCATAATGCTCATTTTTAAGTGAATCTATAATTCATAAAAATAAAGTCAATATAATGTTTATTATTTCTTAATATGGTCTTTTATTAAAAAAACACTCCTACTATTTTCCTCAAGCCAATAGCCATCACTATTAACTCGAGAAAGCCCGTTGGCTTTCCTAGTGGACTGAGATCCCGTCTGGCCCATTTCAAACCTTTGTTGTGGCGAACAAGCCAAAATGGGTTGATTAGGTAGGCCAACAAACTTAATCCACACCAGTTGATGGCTCCCACTACCAACCTCAAATGTGAAGCAAGCCAACAAGCCAATCACACAACCCAACGGCCTAGCCATCGTCCTCAAGTGTGATTCCCAGTATCAGTAGAGTGGACACTACATGTCGCCATGTAAACTCAACATGTGTACTTCTCTACTATGCCTATGACGTGTTTATCAACCTTCGCTATAGCAAATAAGTAAAACTGTTATTTTAAGTCGACCCATCATTATTAAGGAAAACTCAATTGAATTTTAACCTCCCACTGGTAGAAGTGTACCCTTCGCTGTGGCGCACAACGTTCCGACGAACAGCGGTTTGATTAAAACCATGATGATGGAAGGCATACGTGACTTAATATATCTTATTTGAGGGTTTTTATTTAATGTCTCACCAGACTATTATCTTTGTTGAATGACATTGTTTGGCATGTTATTGAACATTCAACCTTAGCATGCATTCTAAACAAAAAATTAAACGTGCAGGTACATGGCCCACTAAAATCGATTTCTTCGAGCCTAGAGGAATCGGTAGGTCAACCTAGGGTTTAAAAGTTAATCTTGGGTCTTCAAGTCATTCCTCTTCATAGCTCCTTTGTTTCTTCTTCACGATCATTACAAATAATTTTATAATAAAAATCCTATTCTAATTTACATCAATAAAATAGAAACCTCGCGTGACATACGAGGGGAGTGTGTAACGTCCACATCAAGGTATGCAGCTTTATTTATGCCGTAATACCCTTAGTTGAATTGTGTTAAAGTTATCTTGAACATATGGCTCTTAAATTATCTTCTATGTGTGTGACCCATAGGCTCCTTACTAATCGGTAGTGTGTAGATTCAATTAACACCAATAATCGTCTCACTAAACACAAACCAAGATTGGCCCCTACAAGGCATCATGGCCACCCGATAGATTCAGATTCAGCAAAGTAGTACCTTCACACGATATGGTTACGTACAATCGATCCTTCTCTTCCGTATCTTGAAGACTGAGGCATAGAAATAGTGTAACCATGGTTACTCTCGATATTGTGTATTCAGGTTGGACCAATAACCTGTATTATAAACTATAGAGCAACAACTCAATCCCACTTGGCCACATTTTAGTGTCATTGCATTTACTGAATTGCGCGTGAGATAACTTCTCCTACCCGGGAGTGAATCCTCTGTCTATCACCATAGTCTTGATACTCCTTGAGTGGCCAATCACTACTATTGAAGCTCTGAATAGAACTGCGTTAGGCTAGTGTCAAATACACCAATCAGTGCACAAGACGACTCGGTGTCTCAAGTCTAAGGACCCATGCACCACCATGTTAGAGGATTGTTCCATAGACACTTGGGTTACCATCCATATGGAATCCTCTGGGGGAGTTAGTGAACTTGCCTACAGAAGCAACCATGTGTTGCACCAGGTTCACAAACAACTCTTGACAAGTGGATAGATTAGCACTACCTTTTCGACAGGGTCATTACACTATGATAGCCTTATCGTATATTTGTGCCCTTACTTCAGAATAATACTAGGGCTATAGAAGTTTCTAGAATGGCCACCCTATGTGCTCACAGGGTTCTCATATCAAGATTTGAAAAACTTGATACCCCGTCACGATTACTATTCTAAGGACTATATACAATACATATTGCAATAATAAGATTTACAGCGATATAGAATAAAATGCCTTTTATATTGATTAATGAACATTATTAAAAAGAGTCAATTCTACATAATTGATTGGTCTAAGGCACTACTCTAACATACTGTCATAATTAGCCTTACGTTAGTAGTAAATTTTGTTTTCACTTTAGCTTAAATTCATCCCAATAAAAAAACATTTCGTTTTCTCCAACTTGTCAAACAATTAGGAAAATCATGCTAACAAACAATCTGTGGGAACGATGCTTTACTTATCACTTTATTACTTTTGCGACTAGTGCACTTTTATACATTCATGTTGTAGTTACAAGCCTCAGTGTTGAAGCCAACCTAGAGAAGATTCAAGCTCTTCTAGACATGAAAAACCTGACCAATATAAGGCAAATACATGGCTTGACAGAGCGTGTAGCCGCACCTAGTAGGTTTTTTTCCAAGCCACAGGATAGATGCTTACCATTCTTTGACACCTTGAAGGGAGGAAGGGTTTCAAGTGGACGAGGAGTGCAAGAGAGCCTTCCAAGAACTAAGAGACATCTAGGACAACCTCATTTATTATCAAAACCGTCCAGGGTGAACACTATTGTTATATTTATTGGTGTCAAAGTCGTCATTACAGCTTTGGTACGCAAAGAAGAGGGAGTGTAGTGGCCGATATACTATGGGACAAAACTCTCGACAGGAGACAAGGTATCCCAATATGGAGAAGCTTGCCTATGCCCTTATCATGTCCTAGAAGCCGAGCCTTATTTCAGGCACACTCCATTCATGTGTTGACAAACTTCTGTTGAGGAAGATAATGCAAAAGCCCATGGCATTGGGAGATTGATCTAGTGGATGATGGAATGAGTCAACATGATATCAAGTACATCCTAGAACTGCAATCAAAGTTGGCTTTGGCAGACTTATATCAAATTCTCTATCAACTAGAAGGGAAATAAGCGGTTGGGGAAGCACCTCAAGGGAAAGCAAATAGTTGAAGCCAAAGCTTGACGACCTATGGTAGTGGACTCTGTATGTAGATGGTCTCAATGAGAAGGGGGCAGAGTAGGGCTTTGTCGAAAGTCCTGAAAAAAACCCGATCAAAGCCGTATAAGGTTGGTTCGTGCCTCAACAAACAAGCTTGGTAGAGGCATTGCTCGTGGGGTTCTGCCTGCCAAGGAAATGGGGGTAGAGTCCATCAAGGTTTACAATGACCCAACTCTAGTCCACCAAACTACAAGAGTATCAAGCAAAGGAGGATAAATGGCATCCTACCTCAGTTGGTAAAGTCTAAGCATGAGCAGTTCAAATCCTTTACAGTCCAGATCCCAAGGGGAGGAATTGGTAGCTGATGCTCTAGCCCATCTAGCCTCTCAATGAGCCAGAAAAACTGATTCGATACCGTTAAGTTCCTCCCAGTCTGAGCATCTCGCTCCACAAGAACCAGACTTAGCAAAGCGAGATATACGCAATCATGCCTACCTAAGGGATGGAACCTTGCCAAGATGGAGAATGAAGCTAGAACACTCTGCGCAAATTAGCTCGATACAAGCTCATCAATGAAAGTGGGGGTCAATTCACCACTATTGCGATATGTCGACCATGAGGAGCATACTATGTTCTAAGAAGATCCATGAGGGCATTTGCAGGAACCATGTAGGGGTAGATCTCTGCATACAAAGTGTTCGTCAGGGTTATTAATGGATGTTTTGAGATAATAGACTATGTTGATAATCTGGATTATACTTTTATAGGACTTCTAGTTGGATTTCAGTACTTCTTAGTTCATTTTAACCTGAATTGCTACTTAATTTTATATGTGTTTCAGGCTAAAATGGACATTTTATGAAATAAGGAGCGAATTGGAGTTTTTGGACCAAAAGTGAGCGGATCTCAAAAGTTGGGAAAGTTCTAAAGCAGAGTGGATGCACTATGAAGCTTGTTTCCATGAGGAGAGTGACGAAGATCAAGATTCAAGCAAAGAAGCAAGCGGGGCAATTTGGTATTTTAGAATCCACATGAAGGTTCTGCGCGAAGAGAGTTGCGCACGAGGGATTAATTCACTTCTTCGCTACGGCGAACTGCAAATTCCAAAAGCTATAGTTTCATTTGGCATTTTTCTAGGTTTTTGGGCTGAGTATGAAAGAAAAACTAGTATTTTTTTAGGGAGTTCTTTATAGAGAGAGAGAGCAGCCATTTTCATTCTCTTGGTTTAATTTGGGAACTTTGTTGAAAAGAGTGAAGATTCAGATTGAAACCAGTGGATCATCATCTTTGGGAGTTTCTTGTTTTTCTTTATTTTATATGTTGAACATTGGGGTTTTCGTTCTCTTGATTGGGTTGTTGATTTAGCTATGAACTAACCCTTTTGGGTTAGGGTTTTGATGTAGTTTGGATTCTAATGGGTTAAGTAATTGATGATTATTATTTTCATATGATTTTGCTTTGATTGTGGATTATTCTGAAATTAGTTTTATGTATGAACATGTGAGATTGAGAAATAATTCATGTTAAGCTTCTTGGGTAATCACCATTGTAGTATTAAATGCTAGAGATAGATTTAAGAATCAAGAAATCAATCTAGGATTCTTTGTGCTTAATAACTTTGAACTAAGTCTTCATTTTGTTGGGTCTGGAAGCTTAATAGGGAAGAGTAAGGAAATATAGCCTGAGAAGGTATATTTTATACTTAAGAGTTCGATTTACAATCAATGCATGTGAATATGGAATTAGTATAACCTTAGGTTAACCAGAGAGTCGAATGAAGTCAAAACCCTACCGTTTTGTTGAATTGATTTTATCCGTGTTTTAACTTGCTTTCATAATTTAGTTTTGAATATTAAAATTTGATTTAGTTTAGTTTAAAATCTCCATAAATCCAAACAATTCGTGCTCCAACTTGAAAAGTAGAAAAACTTAGTGCTTAACAATCAATCCTCGTGGGAACGATACTCAACATCACTCTATTACTTGTCGATTAGTATACTTGCTACATATTGCATGTTGTAGTAAACACGATCATGTTTTGGCGTTCCGGGATTGAGTTTGTGTTAACATTAAATTTTGTGTTAGCTAGATTGGAGTGTTATTTTATTAATTGTTATTTGTTTTTATTTTTGTATTTTTCTTTGTTGGTGTGTTTTTATGCGAAGAGCAAGACGTCAGCCAGGTTCCTATTGATCCTGAGATGAAAGAACCACTCGAGACTGAACGAAAAAGAAGAGAAAGAGAAGCACAATTGAACCAGAGAAATAGTTGTAAGAGATGGCAGAGAATAGAAATTGAGGGAATTCTTGTTCCCTAGTTGAGGGCAGTGGGTGAGCATTACGAGACAGCGTCCAAGCCAACACTTTTGAAATAAAGCCCAATCATCCAGATGATGATGAGTCGGTTCAGTTAGGGGGATTGAAGGAAGATCCAAATCTACACCTTGCAAATTTCTTGGAGATTGTGATCTTTCAAGTCTAACAGAGTGTCAGACGATGCAATCAGATAAGACTATTCCCATTTTCATTGAAGGATAAAGCAGGGATGTTACTAGCACTACAAGGAACAATCACCACATGAATGATTTAGCAGAAGTCCTAACATCTTTCCTCCAAAGTCCCAAAGTTGAGAAATGACATCACGTCATCATTCAAGAAGAGTCAGAATCTTTGTATGAGGCTTGGGAGGATACAAAAGTTACTGAGAAGGTGTCCACATCATGGGTTGCCAGTTTGGATGAAGTCCAAACATTTTATAATGGATTAACAGTGAATGTGCAAACTTGGTGGATGTAGCCTCGGGAGGAGCATTAAGAATAAGACTCGGAAGAAGCTCACGAGTTGCTTGAGGTTTGCAAGCAACAACTATCAAGACTAATGAGAGGGTGCAACCGAAGAAATCCATGGGTCTTCATGAAGTTGATGGATATACATTTAGCCACAACTAAGCACTTAGAAAAAGTTTGGGAAGTATGAGTAAATTCCATTCAAGCACCTCAACTAACTGTGATTTTGTACAGGTAATCACGTAGCAGTAATGTCAAGTAGGGAACACGTTTGCCTAGCATCGTCATCATCGGAGCAGTTAACTACTTGGCTGGATGTAACACCCACTGAGGTAGTAGTTATTGTTTCTTCTTTTGCTCTTATTTGAGTTGGTCTCTTGGTAATATTGTTGGTTGACCTTTGATTGAGGGTTGTGTTGAATACTTGCCCTGAAATTGGTTGAAAATAGAAGAAGTTCAGTGTGCCAAGCTTCGCGGGGCGAAGAAGAAATCTTCGCCGCGGCGAAGAGGTGTTGAAGCCACGGGGAAACATTCTGGACAGTTTCGCCGCGGCGACGAAGCTCCTCGCCGCGGCGACAGTCCGACCAAATGTTTGTTAAGTTTAGATGTTCTCTTCCCTAAGGGTAATTTGACATTCTACCCCTAATTAGCAGGAAAAGTGGGGAGTAAAATGTAAAGAATTTTCATGGAGAATATGTTGATATGGGGGGTGTTGTAATGAATCAAAGGATATAAATAGAATTCCCAAAGAAGAGTAAGGGCAAAAAATGGGAAGGTTGTGTATAAATTTCATTAAAAGGAATTAAGACATTGCAAACCCTCATCTTCTTCTCCAACGCCACTTCCTCTTGCTTCCTCTCAATTTCTCTTTCTTTTGACAAGGAGTTTTAAAGGGCTTTTGGAGTGATTTGGGGTAGAAAAATCAACCTAAGGCATCCTAAGAGTAGAGAAAAAGTCAAGCAAACCAAGTGAAAGGAAGAGTGTAGTGAAAAAACCCCAACCCAAGTTGAGATTGGGAATTTTCTTGATTAGGGTTTTGGATAGCAATTATGTATGTTGTGTATATAAAGTTATATGCCATGTTTGAGGCTTAAATAGAGATTTTAGTACTTTGTGATTGTTTATACCTTTCAAATATAAGAAGTGAGTTGTGGGTTGGAAAGTAGTAGTTGAGATGGAATTGAAGGGTATTGTGGAACCCTTTGGAAGTGTCTTTCTTGGCAGGTTATGTGGCTATGTGAGGAGGTTTCTCCCCTTTGGATGGTTAGAGAGAGATTTAGAATCATTGGTATAGTAGAGTTTTCTTATGCACTTGAGTTGTTTGATGAAATGCCTATAGAGGGTGAGTATGAGTAGTGAACCTTAATTCTTGCAACATTGCAGTTGGCATTTCATAAGTGCATTAGTGGAGATGAAAACATCCATAGGCACTAATGTGCATTGAAAAGTGACCTAAGAGAGAGTAGGAAACTTTGTGTATGCAATTACTCTATGAGTAGAGAACTTGGTGGAGGCAACTACATCTAAGGGTAGAGTGAATGAAAAATGCTAGATAAGAGTGAATGAGAAGAGTAGTAGAGATGGGTTGATGCTTGTGATCATCACCGACAGTATGGGAACGGGTTGATGCTTTGTGATCACCCACCCGAATAGCCATTGGAAATGGGTTGATGCTTTGTGATCATCACCGATAAGTATTAGAAACGGGTGGATGCTTTGTGACACACCACCCGGTTAGTTTTTAGAGAAGGGGTTGATGCTTTGTGATCATCATCCGACATTTATTAGAAGTGGGTGATGCTTTGTGATCTCACCCGACAGTGATTAGAGACGGGTTAATGCTTGGTGATCGTTACCCAAAAGTCATGAGAAACGGGTAGGTGCTAGGTGGTCTCACCGATACTTACAAAAACCGAGTAGAGGTGCTTCGTGATCCCCACTCGGTAGTCACTAAGAATGGGTTGGTATTGTGGGAATTCCAACCGATAATCATGGAGAGTGAGATGGTACTGAGTGAACGCCATCCGCCATACCTCCGGTAAGATGAGGCCATGACGTTTAGTAGAACAGAAATAGAAACAGAAATAGTATAAGGAAAGAATTAAGAGTAATACAAACGGGGACAGACAGATAGAGGGTTTACTTACTGAGCATTATTTTGCTCACCCCGTTATTTTTCCTTTGGGAGAGGATCTAGGTGTTGATGCAGTCGGAGGGGCGTCGGCAAGCGAGAAGCAATAGCTACACTGTTTTCCCTGTTTTGCTTTAAAATGAATTTGTAAACAATCTCTTTGTGTATAAAAGACATATGGATTATAATGAAAAGAAAGTTTTGGGCCCGATTTGTTTATTGTAATGCATGCATGTATTAGCTTACAGCAGTTGTTACATTTTGGTATCAGAGCAAGATTTGGGATTGAACAGTGTACTATTCTCATCGCCATGACTCATAACCGACTGTGTGAGTTAATTCTTTCTTACAGTAATGTTTCTTGAGTTCATTGGTGTGATTATTTTGTAGATGAGGCGTAGGTATCGGAATCGTGGTAAGGGTGTGGTGAATGAAGGATAAACTTCTAACCCACCAGAGTCTACGCCCCCTTGATAATCCGTAAATTATACAGTTTTTATTTGATCTTTCTGTCGGATTTCAGGTACTTTCTATCGGATTTCAGGTACTTTCTAGTGCATTTTTACCTGAATTGGTGCTTAATTCTTTACTTTGTGTTTCGGTTATAAATGATTTTTGACGAAAATAAAGACAAATTGGATAGTTTTGACTTGAAATGAGCGGATCAGAAGATAGGAGAATTACGGAGCAGGACAAAGCACGATGAAGCTTGTTCCAAGGAACAGAGCCGAAAATCGAAGAATCAAACGAAAGAAGCACGCAGAGTGGCAGTTCTGTAAATTTCAGAACTTTTGAAGGAGCTTGCCCCGGCGAAGAAATTGTCTTCGCCGCGGCGAAGTAAGCCGAGACGATGTGGGATTTCTTATTCTTCGCCGCGGCGGTAGTCAATTTATTCAGTTTTGTAAACGCACAGTTTGGTTGTGCGTGTTTTTGGCTGGGTTTTGGACTAAGTATAAAAGAAAAACTTAACCTTTTGCCAAGGGAGCTTGAGTGTTTAGGTTTAGCCTTTTTACACTTTTCTTAGAGTAAAGCTTGAGTTTTTCGGATTGTTTAAAAGGGAAGATTCAGATTTTGACTAGAAGATTCATCTTTTGGGGAGATTTCTTATCTTTCATCTCAGTTTCATTATGTTTAACTTGTTATTTCTGTTTTCGTTTTTGTAGTATTATTTAGCTATGAACTAATCTTTTATGGGTTAGAATTTGATTGTAGTTTGGATTTAAATGGGTAAGTATTTTGGTTGTGTATTTCATGTGAATAAGCTTTGGTTGTGTTACCTGAAATTAAAGCTGTATGTGATGAATATGATGAGATTGAGAAATAATTCATGTTAGGCTTCTTGGGTAATCACCATTATAGTATGGGCTAGAGATGGATTCAAGATTAATGAAATCAATTTAGGATTCTTGTGCTTAATGAATTTAGATATTAACCTTCATTTGTTGGGTGCGGAATGTTAATAAGGATGAATAGGAAAACATAGCCCGAAGGGGTATGTTAACATATTAGTGAATCCGATTTACAACCATTGCGCATGAATGTGAAAATAGTGTAATGTTTATGTTTAACCCATAAAGTCCAAACGAAGTCAAAACCCTACCCGTTTTACTTGAATTGTTTTGTGTTTCATTTGCTTTCTTAATTAAGATTTAATTCTTTGTTTAATTTCAATTTTGTTTTCTTTTTCATTGCAATTGCTCCCACCAATCCAAAGAATCAATTACTTCAACTGATAACGTTAGGAAACTTAGTGCTTTGCTAACAGTCCTCGTGAGAACAATAACTACCCATCAATTACTTGAGCGGGACTAGTGCATGCTAGTTTTGTATGTCGTAAGAAACACGCATCACCCCTCCTTGGATGAAGCTAGAATCACGGGGAATTATACAGCAAGTTATGGCTGAAAACCCAGGGGAGAGTTGAAACCCCTGTACAAGTACCGCGTTGCACATGTCGAAAGAGGACAACCGGTACCTCCCCCAGTACAGAGCAGAGTTGAACCGATTTACGGTCTTTCTAGTCAGCATCAACCCTCAGAGTTTAAGGGTACAAGATCTAGTAATAGCAGAAGAGTGGCTTGTGGTCCGTAGAACGAGCCACAGGTTTATTCCCATGTCAGACCGGGGAGAAGAATCCGGTATGCGAGTTTTTGTTTCGGGGTGATGCCTGAATTTGGTGGGGAATTAATGGAAGAAACTCATGATGTGACAGTAATGACTTGGGAAGAGTTCAGGCAAGAGTTGAGCCGAGTATAGAAACAGAGACCAAGTTCAGGAGAAGGTCCAAGAAATTATCAGTTTCAGCAAGGGGACTAGTGCTGTGAAAGAGTTCGGTGAAATTTACTCTCTTGCAAGGTTTGCACCCAGAATAGTTAGTACTCCGGCCTTGAGAAGGGATAAGTTTGTGCCGGATTGAAGCTGGAGATAGCCGGGAATAATGACAAGTTCCAACCTCTCGAAATTATAGTGAGGCTTTGAGGTGGGCAATGAAGGCGGAGATTTTGAGAATAAAATCTTCCCCGTAGGATCCTCGATGAGGAGGACCCAAAGGAGCCACCCTCTGCTCTCCAGAGAGATAAACATGAGGGTGTAAAAGGTAAAGACTGAGAATCAGAAACAGAAGAAGAAGTTTCAGTATAGACAGAATAGAAAGAGTGGAAGAATAAGCGACCCGGATGAAGGGTTTCCTCTTTGCCCTAAATGTGGGAGGAATCCCAGGAGAATGTCTGAGGGACCAGAGGTGTGTATAGGTGCCGACAACTAGGGCACACATGAGAGAGATTGTAAATCTCCTCTTCCACCAACCACTCAGAGTTCAGGAGGTACTGCAAACGCCAGAGTGTTTATGGCACAGGGGGAGGAAGCAGAGGCCAGTCCATCCGCTGTTACTGGTCAGTTATTGTTTCATTCAGTCCTTATATGCTTTAATGATTTGGCGCTACTCATTCGTTTATATCTTATGGGATGTTGAGAGATTAGGTTTGAAACCTATTAGAGCGACACCAACCCATTAAGATAGAGTTACCCGATGGGGTTAGTGTTCTAACTCAAGAGATTTTGTAAGAGAGTCTTAGTGATCCAAGGTAGAGAGTAACAATTCTTAATAGTTTTTGATATGCCGACTTTGATGTGATTTTAGGCATGGACTTCCTAGGGAGATATGGAGTAGAGATTGACTGTCGAAAAAAAAGAAGGCGAGGTTAATCTCGATAGTGGAGATAATTTAGTTTTGGAGAGGGTCATCAGTTGAGCATGCGATTAGTAGTGTGAAAGCTAGGAAGATGTTGAGAAAGGGGTGTTCGGGATATATTGCCATGTAACAGAGTGGTGATGTTCCACTGTAGAGATTCAGAGGGTGCCAGTAGTTCAAGACTTCTAGATGTGTTTCCGGAAGAGGTTACGGGTTTGCCTCCAGAAAGGGAGGTAGAATTTAGTATCGACTAGCACCTGGAACAGCACCAATATCTAAAGCCCCTTATCGAATGGCCCCAGCTGAGCTTCAAGAATTAAAGAAGCAACTCCAAGAGCTTTTAGATAAAGGCTTTATCGACCGAGTCATTCTCCTTGGGGAGCTCCAATCCTGTGTTGTGAAAAAGAAGGATGGATCACTAAGGATGTGTATTGATTATAGGGAGCTGAAAGGTTACAGTGAAGAATAAGTACCCGTACCCTTGATCAGTTGAAAGGAGCGGGCAGTGTTCTCCAAAATGATTTGAGGTCCGGGTATCATCGGTAAGAGTGGTGTAGCAAGATGTGGCTAAGACTGCCTTCGTACAAGATATGGGCATTATGAATTTGTAGTGATGCCTTTTGGCTTGACTAATGCCCCAGCAGTTTTTATGGACTTGATGAATAGGGTATTCCATGAGTATTTGGATCAGTTTATTGTTGTCTTCATCGACGACATTCTGATTTACTCAAAGTCAAGAGAAGAACATGAGAGAAACACTTGAGATTAGTATTGCAACGGCTAACAGAAACGGGAGAAGAGAGGCAAAAGAAAAGGAAAGAGAATTGCCATTTCCGAGATACCGCCAGAATTGGCACATCACACTCCACCCGTGCCTTTTCCTCAGAGACTGAAGAAAAAGAATTAGGATAAGAGTTTTCACATTATTGAAATATTTAAAAAATGCATATAACATTCCTTTGTAGATGCATTGCAACAGATGGCGAGTATGCAAAATTTCAAGGAAATTTTATCGAACAAAAGGAAGTTAGAAGATGAGGAAACGGTGATGCTCACAGAGGGGTGCAACGCCATTCTCTAGAAGAAGCAGCTACCCGAAGCTTAAAGATCTAGGGAGTTTTACTTCCTGCATTATAGGAGACATTACTTTGATGGTGTGTTTATGTGATTAGGTGCTAGTATTAATTTAAGTCCTTTTCTGTTTTCAGGAGATAGGGAATTGGTGAAGTGAAGCCAACCGACCATGTCATTGCAACTTGCAGATAGGTCATAAAACATCCAAGGGGGATAGTGGAAGATGTTGGTGTGAAAGTGATAAGAAAATCTTTCTAGTAGATTTGTTGTTTTGGACATGGAAGGAGGATAGGAAACTTCTCTCATTTTGGCCGACCATTTTTGGCCACGGGAAGAGCACTTATAGATGTGCAAGAGGGAAGTTACTACTGAGAGTTCGAGATGAAACAGTAACTTTCAATGTCTTTGAGGCTATGAAGTTTCCATACGAATAGGATTCATGTTTTAGTGTTGATGTGGTGGATAAACTAGTAGCAGAATCTATTGAAGAACACCCCACAATACCTCTAGAAGCTTGTATTGCCAAAAAAAAAGTAGAGGTAGGATGAGTCAGCGAGTAATGAATGTGCTAGATTGTTGGAACCACTTCAACCGATTGATGAGAGCCAAGACGAGAATTTGAGGAATTTGATTTAAAGAAAGAAGGAAAAGGAAAAAAAAAATGAAGAACCTCCAAAACTTGAGTTGAAACCTTTACCTTCCCACCTCAAATATGTGTATCTTGGGGAATTAAAGACACTTCCTAGTAATTATTAGTTCAGTTTGAGTAAATTGAGCAAGAGAGCTGTGATTAAGGTGTGAGGGAACACAGACTAGCAATTGGATGGCGATTTCAGATATTAGAGGTATCTCGCCACATTCGCATGCATAAGATACTCATGGAGGATGATATCAAGCCTAGGGTGCAACCACAGTGAAGATGAATCCGTCAATAAGGAAAGTGAGAGAAAGGGGGTGGTGAAACTCCTAGATGCGAGGATAATTTCTATTCGTAGTCCATGGGTTAGCCCGGTACAAGTGGTTCCAAAGAAGGGAGGTATCACGGTGATAAAAGAATGAGAGTAATGAATTGATACAACTAGGACAGTCACGGGTTGGAGAGTGTGCATTGATTACCGAAATTGAATGAGGTGACAAGTAAGGATCATTTTCCATTTCCTTTCATTGACAGATGTTGGAGAGGGTTGGCAGGCATGCTATTACTGTCCTGGATGGGTATCAGGATATAAATCAGATTGCCATCGCTCCTGAGGATAAAGAGAAGACGACCTTCACTTGTCCATATGGCACCTTTGCTTACCAAAGGATGCGCTTTGGGTTATGCATGCACTAGCCACATTTCAGAGATGCATGATGCTGATCTTTGGAGATATTGATGGAACGTTTATAGAAGTTTCATGGATGACTTCTCAGTTTTTGGTTCATCTTCGACAACTTCTTATCCATCTTTCTATTATTTACAGTGATGTAAGGAGACGAAACCTGGTGCTCAATGGGAGAAGTGCCACTTCATGGTCCAGGAGGAATAGGGCTTGGTCATAGTATTTCAAAAGACAGAATAGATTGAAGGTGCGAGAAAAGAAGAAGTGATTGAGAAGCTACCACCACCATCAAATGTTAAGCAATTCGAGTCTTGGGGCATGCGGGGTTTTACAGTGATTCATCAAGGACTTTCTAAGATTTCTAACCCCTTTGCAATTTGTTGATAAAGATGTGCTTTTGATTTTAATGAGAATGCAGCATGCCTTTCAACTCTAAAAAATTGTTGTATCTGCATCTATTATTGCAGTTCCAAATGGGGACTACCATTGAGTGATGTGCAATGCTAGTGATTTTACTCTAGGATAGTGTGTTAGGACAAAGGGAAAACAAAGTGTTGATGTAATTCAGTATGCTAGCAAAAACACTCACTGATGCACAATTGAATAACCACCATGAAAAAGAATTGTTGGCTATGGTTTTGCTTTTGACAAATTCGTTATATTGTTAGGTACAAAGGTGATCGTCTATACGGACCATTCAGCACTCAAGCACTTATGGCAAAGCAAGAAGCGAAACCTCAGTTGATAAGATGATCTATTGCTTCAGGAGTTTGAGTTAGAAATTAGATATAAGAAGGGGTCAGAAAATGTGGTGGCAGATCACTTGTCAAGTGAGAGGACCAATCCAGGGAAATGACGAGGAGGAAATTCCAATTAGAGAAACATTTCCGTATGAGAAATTGATGAGAGTGGAAGAAGCCCCATGGTATGTAGATTTTGCGAATATTTGTCATCAATGGTGCTCCCAATTGGAATGACTTTCCAACAAAGGGGAATTCTTCTCAGATTTGAAGTATTACTTTTGGGAAGGAGCCATTTTGTACTGATACACTGATCAAGATGACGTAGATGTATCCCAAGGAGGAGAAAATGGAAAGCAATCTACAACATTGTCACGAGAGGGAAGTGGGTGGCATTTTGGAGGAGCTAGGACAGCAGCCAAGGTTCTTCAATCTGGGTTTTATTTGCCAACCTTTTTAAGGATTCTTTTAGATGGTTAGGAGTGTGACCAATGTCAATAGAGCGGTACTATTTCAAAAAGGGATGAGATGTCGTTGAAAACATCCTTGTGGTTGAGCTGTTTGATGTGGGGGGGATACTTCATGGGTCCTTTCCCAAATTCGTTGGGACACCATATATTTTGGTGGCTGTGGATGCGTATCGAAGTGGGTGGAAGCAATTCATTACATCTAATGATGCCAGGGTAGTGATTAATTTTGTAGAAATAATATTTTCTCAAGATTTGGGGTACCACGGGCAATCATTAGTGATGGAGGATCCCATTTTTGCAATAGGCAACTCGATGCACTTTGGGAAAGTATGGAGTGAAGCATAGAGTTGCAACACATTACCATCCACAGATGAACGGGAAGTGGAACATCTAACAGAGAATTAAGGGAATTTTAAAAAAGACAATTAATGCATCTGGGAGGATTGTCACGGAAATTGGATGATGCATTATGGGCCTACCGAAATGCATTTAAGACTCCAATTGGTATGTCTCCATTTAGGATGGTCTAAGGGAAAGCATATCTACCAGTAGAACTTAAGCATAGGGCATAATGGGCAGTCAAGCAGCTAAACATGACTTAAGAGCTACTGGGGAGGAAAAGGATGCTGACTTTGAATGAACTCGATGAGTTCATCTTGAAGCATATGAGAATTCTCGAATTTACAAAGAGGAAGACAAAAAGGTGGCATGACAATCATATCAGGAAGAAGAACTTGAGAGTGGGTCAGAAAATGTTGTTGTTCAATCTAGACTTAGGCTTTCCCTAGAAAAACTAAGTCTAGATGCTCGAACCATTCATAGTTACAAGAATTAACTCATCGGAGCAGTGGAAGTTTCACATGAAGAAAAATGGCATTTTTACAGTCAATGAGACGAGATTAAACCAACGCACCATGATGGGGTGATGAGTTGTGTACATCCCGATCCGGCTTGACATTCCGACTTGAGGAATTAAGAAAGTCAAGTTTGACTATAAACAAGCGTTCCTTGGGAGGCAACCCAAGTGTTTTCATTGCTTTATCTGTATTGTTGTAGTTGTTAGTTTTTGTTGATTGTTGTTATGAAGTTTAATTTGTGTGTGTTGGATGTTTCACGTGAAATTGCGAATCAAAGGGGGAAACTGAATTTTCTAGTTTTGCCGGGGGAAGAAATTTTTGAAAATTTGAATAGGCCAAAGGTTCCAGACCTCACCGTAGCTAAAATTTGTCTTCACCGCGGCGCCATTCTCGGTAAATTTTCGCCAAGGTGAAGTACTCCCTATATTTTTTCACCGCGGCATCGACTGGGTTTAGAAAACCTAGAATTCAATTGATGAACTTTGCCACGGTGAAGTTGCTTTCTATAAATTCTCACTTCTTCTTCATTTTTCACAAAACTGTTCAAACACATTTGAGAGCAAAAATTTTTAACTTCAATCCAGAGCATCCCAGGTGATTTCCCAACCAAATTTATCACTTCTTAACCCTCTAAACACCAAAACAATCATTTCAACAACAATCTTTACGAAAAAAAATACGAAATTTTGAATTCAAGAATTTGGGGTTTACAATATGGGTGATTTGGCTAAATGGTGGGTGAATACCCTTATTGTTGGTAAGATTTCATATTCTCTAAGCTTTTATTCAAAATTTTGAATTTGAATTGTAGATCTAAGAATTTGATGTGGTTGAGTTGTGGAATTTTGTGCTTGTGAGTGGTGATTTGTTTCAGAAGGGTTGATTGTGCATTGTGGTGATATTGAGGAGTGGGGGTTTTAAATTTTGGAGTGTTTGGTTGAATTTGGAAGAATAATAGTTTGGGGGTTGAGGTGAAAATTTTGGAAGTGTTGTCCATTTTGCAGGATTGAATGGTTATCGTAGGACACTAGGTTTGAATTTTGGGTTGCAGTATTGAGTTGAAGTGGTAGGTTTGGAGAAAATGCGCCGTCAAAGTCAATGTACCATCCAAGGGCAAGGGGAAAAAGAAAGAAAGTAGATGGACCAGTTTGTAAGTGAAAAAGCTCGGAAAAACTATGAGGCAGCAGCCAAAAAGAAAGACAAAGGATTTATCCCTAAGCGTGGACTGACTGCAACCGAGGTGATGAGTGGAGTCAAGGTCGAAGTTGGGAGGATTTCTGATAATGACCGAACATGAGGCTGTCGAACCACTGTGAGAGAGTTTTATGCCAACCTCCCTGAATGTGATGAGGGGGTTGTTTTTGTCAGGGATACTGATGTGATATTCACTGCAAAGGTCATCAATGATTTAGATGGCTTACAGATTGACACAGGAATATGAGGAGTTAGGAGGACACAGAAAAGGGATGACATGATTTTTAGGACCATAGAGAAAGAGATGCCCTTGGGATGTTTCAAAGAAGGGCAAGAAAACCTAAGGGACTAGTTCAACACCAGTGGCTCGGTGTGGCAGTATTTGTTTCAGTAGAATGATGCGGAGAGCACTACAGTACAGTGAAATGATAAGGCACTTTTGTTGTATCTATTGCCACAGGAAAGAGAATGGACGTGGGGAACATATCTTGACAAGTATCCAGCTTGCAGCCAAACCAGGGCGAGGCAGTTTTCCGTTCCATAACTCATTACAGAGTTGTGCACTAAAGCAAAATTGAGGTACAGGATGATGAGCCACTGATCCATGCTACCTCAATCCTCGACAAGCACTTCCAAAAAATCTTGTACCTCAAACAGAAGCAGGGCCCAGATCGGCACAAGAGAAAGGAGAAAACAGTAGCTGTTACCACATCCGGTTCAATAGTCCCAATGAGAGAAATGATGCAGAAAATGATGGGTCTGATGAAAAGGATGGAGGCGACGTCACGGGTGGCTGGCAGAGTAGGTAGGAAGACACATGAGCTACAAAATAGCTGCTGCAACAACGTTGGGAATGATACTTTAGAAACACCAGTGGGAAGACTGGGATTCAGATGAGTAGATGGGTCGATTCAAACAGGATGATGCTAGGAAGAGGAGGAGGCTGAAGAATGAGCACCTGAGCCACTGTTTTAGTTTCGTTAGTTTTTTGTTTATTTGTTTCTGTTTTTTTTTTATTTTGAACATTGAACTAAGTGATATTTTTGTTGGGATTGTGTTAGTTGTTTTAGTTGTTCATTTTGTTTTAAATTCTAGTTGATGTAAAGACGAGATTAGGGTTATAATAAATCATATTAGTCAGTGGACTTTTCTAACATAGTGGACATCACAGTTTCAATTGTTTTTACAGAAGTTGGGTGATGACAAAGCTGAGGACCAGGTGTGTACAATGTTGAGCATAACTTCAACTTCACGGATTAATCAGGGAACTATCTCGCAGCTTTTCTTTTGTTTTCCATTCTAATTTATGCATAAGTGACATTGGGGACAATGTCATCTTTAGTTTGGGGGTAGGAAAAATTTGAAAATTTTATTTTTGTTTCAGTTAAATTTGTGTTTTGTGTGCTTCGCTAATGAGAATTGCATAAGTCCATGATGAGGACTAGGATTGTTGGGATTTATTATTGAAAAACGTTAAGCATTGCTTCAAGTTATGTTTATTGACTAAATTTGATTGAGGTTTGTTGAGTGGTTCAACCACATTTCATTTATTTGGCAGCTTAGATTCTTTTATGTGGTTAGGTAAAGTTTGATAAGTTCGTGGATTCTACAACCTAGTAGAGAAGTGCTTGAGGTGAAATCTAGGAATAGACATTGTTGAAGAAATGATTTAGGCATTTTCGGAACGTTGAGCCTTTCCAGCCAACCACGAATAAATTTTCCTTAGTCACCCACCTGAGCCTTATGAGATTATCATTGCATTTTTTTCTTAAAACGAGAATTTCCCAATCCAACTACCTAAACACATAATCATATCCTTTAGGAGAATTTTGGACTTAATGCAAACACAAGGAACCTGAAGAGTTGTATGAAGAACTAAAAGAATAGTTTGGGGTTGTGAGAGAAGCAAAAAAGAATAAGAGAGGTAGCTAACCTCAATTTAAATTGATTGTTATAATTTTCAAAAAAAAAAAAAATTCTTTAGTTTAATTCAAAATCAAAATAAGGAATGCATAAGTTGAGGGGTGTAAAATGGTAGACACTTTGATTGGTGGTGAGAAGAAGTGGAGTTTATGTGACTTGTAGTGTTTGCATGAGGAAAACTGAGTTCTCTACTTTGTTATCCTATCCTTTTTCTGAAACCCACTACCGAGCCTAACGTTACAAGCTTGTAAAGACTGTTGATCCTAGCGATGTCTAGTCTACATTAGTGGAGAGTAGTTCGATATTTAGGCTTATAGAGTTGCCACCATTTGAAAACTTTTCATTTCTGCATAAAATAATCGGGAAGTTAGAATGTGGATGAAGTAGGGATCACCTCCGGTGGAAACGATTGAGAAAGACAGTCGATGTAGCTTATACTTCTTAGAGTGTTGAACATTTTATGATATAATTTTTCAACAAACCTTTGAGACTTGTGTGATTTCTAGGTAATTCCTATTTTGAGTTGAGTCTGATTTGTGTTTGTTCATTTTTCAGTTTGTTGTGTTGTGTTTCGTACTTTGGTTGTTTATTGTTTTTCTTTCGTTGAGTTTTTAACTTATGCTAGGGACGAGCATGTCTTTAGTTTGAGGGATTTGATAATCCGTGGATTAACTGTTTTATTAGATATCTTAGTCGGATTTAGATATTCTTAGTTATTTAGCCTGAATGCTACTAATTCTTTATATTTATGTTTTAGGCTAAAATGGACATTTATGCAAATAAGGAGCGAATGGATTTTTGGACTCAAAAGTGAGCGGATCTCAGAAGTTGGGAAAGTTCTGAAGCAGAGGGATGCACTATGAAGTTGTTTCCAGGAGGAGAGTGACGAAGATCGAAGATTCAAGCAAGGAAGCAAGCGGAGGGCAATTCTGGTATTTCAGAATTCCACATAAAGGTCGCGCGGCAAAGCTTGTTCTTCGCCGCGACGAAGGGTTGCGCACAGGGATTAATTCACTTCTCGCCGCCGCGAGAATCCTTCTTGCCGCGGCAAAGTTACGAATTCCAAAAAACGACAGTTTCATTTACGCATTTTTCTAGTTTTGGGCTGAGTATAAAAAGAAAACTCAGTCATTTTTTTCTAGGGAGTTCGTGTATAGAGAGAGGGAGCAGCTATTTTTCATTCTTAGGTTTAATTTGGGTGAACTTTGATTGAAAAGAGTGAAGATTTGAGATTGAAACCAGTGGATTCATATCTTTGGGAGATTTCTTGTCTTTTCTCTTATTTTATTATGTGTGAACATTGGGTTTTTCATTCTTTTGTTTGTGTTGTGATTTAGCTATGAACTAACCCATTTTGGGTTAGGGTTTTGATGTAGTTGGATTCTAATGGGTTAAGTAATTGATGATATTATTTTCATATGATTTTGCTTGATTGTGTGATGATTCGAAATATTGTTTATGTGATGAAATGCTGAGATGAGAAAATAATTCATGTTAAGCTTCTTGGGTAATCACCATTGTAGTATAAATGCTAGAGATAGATTTAAGAATCAATGAAATCAATCTAGGATTCTTGTGCTTAATGAACTTTGAACTATTAGTCTTCATTGTTAGGTGCGGAAGTTAATAGGGAAGAGTAAGGAATATAGCCTGGAAGGTTATTTATACTTTAGAGAGTTCGATTTACAAACAATGCATGTGAATATGGAATAGTATAATCCTTGGTTTAATCCAGAAGAGAGTCCAAATGAAGTCAAAGCCTACCCGTTTGTTTGAATTGATTTATCGTGTTTTAACTCTTGCTTTCATATTAGTTTTGAATATTAGAAATTTTGATTTAGTTTAGTTAAAATTTCCCATAAATCCAAACAATTGATTGCTCCAACTTGAAAACAAAGAAAAACTTAGTGCTTAGCAACCAATCCTCGTGGGACGATACTCACTCATCACTCTATACTTGTGCGATTAGTAACTTGCACATATTGCATGTTGTAGTAAACACAGCATCATATGTGGTAGATGCAACATATACTAGGGTTTGCAAATGTTCAGTGAGCTCCACCCCAAGAGTTAACTACTTTGACAAGCCTCTAGCCATTCGTAATCTGGGGTATCGACATGTACCCTTTGCCCTAGGAAAGGGGGGTGTTAAGTTGTAGTGTATTGTGGACTACTCACCAAGTGGGCAGAAGCCAAGCCTTTAGCCACCATCACGTCGAACAAGCTGAAGGATTTCATCTACAAAAACATCATTTGTAGGTTCACGAATCCCCCACACATAAAACCAACAATGGAAAATAGTTCAATAATGAGGACTTCAGATCTTTTTGTGAATGGCTTTGTATTAAGAAGAGCTTCGGTGTGTTTATCGGCCTCAGGCCAACAGTCAAGTAGAGGCTTGTAAACAAAATTATCAAGCACAACATTAAGAAGAAGCTCGACGTCCTGAAGGGAAGATGGGTAGAAGAATTGCCAAGGCTTTGTGGGTGTATTAGAACGACGGCTAGAAGCTTGACAAGAGAAAGCATGTTCTCTCTATCGTGACAGGTGTAAAGCATAGTCCGGTTGAAGTGGGATTAGTTCATTTGGAAGGGAAGTCTTCGATGAAAAAAAAAAAAAAATGAAGACCTTCTCCGCATGAGGTAGACTAATCAAAGAGCATCAGGCCAAGTCTTAGGTAAGGCTCGTTTCGTATCAACAGAGAGCCAGGCAATGCTTTAACACCAATGTCAAGAATGGGACTTTGAAGTGGGTGAACTAGTCCTCAAAAGGGTCGTCCAAGGGACTCAAAACCCAAACTTATGGGGCTTAAGCCAAATGGGAAGGTTCGTAGGATCTTCGAAAAGCTGCACTAGGAACCTTCCACCTGGAACGCCTCAACGGCGAAGCAATACTACGAGCCTAGAACACGAGCATCATACAGAGGTATTACCAATAACTAGCTCGGGTTCCAATCATGTTTTGTTTTCTTTCGATCATTTTGTAAGGTCATTTACAGCCAAAATGCTTCATCAATAAAAGAGGTAATTACAAACTTTTCTTGTTCACCTTTTTTATTTACTTGTTGTTTAGCATTTATCATTCATTGCTTCAAAAATCGTGACTTACGCACGGCATCTAAAAAAACAAGTCAAGAGTCCGAAAAAAGGTAGCTTATCTAAGTAAGCCTGCTATAATCCAAAATCGTAAGGGGGAAATATCCCCAAATTGAAGAAGTTATACTTGGAAAAATTCAAGTAAAACACATCAAGGGAAACGGCCATAAGCCAGTGACCAAAACTCGAGATGGACAATGGATTCAAAGTCGGAGCTATCGCATAAGATTTCCGTGCATATATTTGAAAGCTCCTCAAGAAGCAAGCGATGCGTACTTGGAGCAAATTCAGATTTTTTATGACAAGTCTATTTAGGACGATTGAAACGACTCTACAGGAATATAAGAATATATGTCGACAAAGACATGTAAAAATACCTCCATTCATTATGAAGTTTGACTACAAATTTAATTAAAAAAGGGGAAAGATACAGAAATTCTTTAAACAAGTAGAGAGGAGTAGCGACATCATCAACAGACCAGACCATGAAGCTTGCCACCAACTGGGAGAGATAGTTCCTTGGTGGTAGGAATGATGGTGGCTCTTAGGGTTGGAAGCCTCGCTCGGAGGAAGATCGACTACATTGGGGGGATGTGCAGCCAGAGGAAATGGATCCTCGACCTTTTGCTTAAGGCAGTCCCCCTCGTCTTCCTCAACTTCTCTTGGCCTTCACTGTCAGGCTCAGAATGTTCGAGTATACATAGACCATTGTAAGTAATTGATCTACCATATGAGTGGAAAACAAAAATTCAATCGGTAAATCAATTACCTTTCTTTGCCTAGATTCGAGTATAGATTATATCATTTACAGGTTATAAACAAAAATCTGTATAAAGTAAATCCATTCAAGGATTAGAATACTTAGTATGTTTGGAGGCTCCTCTGAATCTCCTGATTTCGAACAGGAACATTGTTCATGACTATCATAGTATTGTTCATAGTTACTGTTTACCATTTACCGTTCACGTGATTATTTTTCACAATCGATCCAAAGTGATCACACTCACGGAAGTCCACACGAAGATAATCCACAAAACTTGATTATTTGCTAGAACAATCAAGGGCTTTAGAATCAAGAAAGAAGAACAAGAAAGGTTTTTTTCTTGAGAGAGAGAGAGAGAGAGAGAGAAAGGGTGGCTAGGGTTTTAATTGAATGAAATAAATCTTTGTTTAATTTTAAGCTGCACTTATACAGTGCAACAATTAAAACCTTATTCCACTTAGGAATAGCCATGAGCTCCAACATAGTTCAACATGCAACCAAACATCCTTTATGGTATTTAATAATTAATTATTATATAATTAAATCAATTAATATATAATAATATATTAACATTTAAGTAATATAATAATTCATTTAAATATTACAAATATATATTTAAATAATCTCACTAATTAATTTTAATTTTAAATATAAAATTAGATACAGGCAACAACTCCAGCAAATTTAATTGCACTGTGAAATACTAAAAAACCCTTTCGTCCTAAAAGATGAAAATACCTTCTCACAAATGATTCTTAAATTATCTTCTAAGTGTGTGACCTGTAGGTTCCTCATCATATCGGCAGTGGTCTGTATACGATAACACCATTAATCGTCTCACTACACAAGACCAAGATTGGCCCCTAGCAAGGCATCATGGACACGCGATGGATTCGAATTCAGCAAAACCGCAGCCTGTTAACGGTATGGTTACCATGCAATCAAATCCTTTCACAACTGTATCTCATCGAGACTGAGGTACATAAATAATCAGCTCAAATATCCTCGAATGTTTGTATTCAGTTACTAGACCAAGACAGGAATATTAAATTGGATTGAGCATAACTCAATCCCACTATGGCCACAAATTTAGTGTCATTGTCATTTACTGAATTACCAGTGAGATAACTTCTCCCGTACCCAGGAGTGATGAATCTTTTGTCGATCCACCAAGTCTCGATACAGTTCTCAATGTAGCCAATCACTATTGTATTGATAGCTCTGAATAAAACTACGTTGGGCTAGTGTCAAACTACACCAATTGGTGCACAAGGTGCTCTGGTGATCTCAAGTCTAAGGATCCATGCACCACCATTCGTGTAGAGGATTATCCAAAACTTGGGGTTCTGTCCTTTGGAATCCTCTGGTGGGTCTGTCCAGTGAACTTGCCTCTAGCAAGCACCATATGTTGTACCAGGTTTCGGCAAACAAATTGACAAGTAAGATCAGTCAATACCTTTCGACAAGGTCATTCAAAACTATGATAGCTTTACCGTATTATCGGGTCCTTGATTAGAATAATATTGGGGCTGCAGGCGTTTTAGAATGGCCACAATGTGATCATAAGGTTCTCACTATTAGATTTGAAACACTTGATACCTTGTCATGGTTTCTACCATCCTAAGGATATATATCAATACAATAAATATGATTTATGAGATATAGTAGAATATGCCTTTTATTGATAAATAAACATTTATTAAAGAGTCAATTTTACAATAATTGATTGGTCTAGGGCACCTACTCTAACAATCTCCCACTTGCACTATAGTCAATCATTCATGTATAATACCGAAGACCTTAAGTGTTTTCATGCTCTACTGCAATAGAGGCTTATTAGTGGATGGCAAGATTGTCATCAGTATGCACTTTACTGATCGTCATCTTTCATCTCAACCATTTCTCTGATAAGATGAAAATGTCTGAGTATGTGTCTGGACTTCTGGTGACACCATGGTTCCTTGCATGAGCAATTGCTCCATTTTTATCACAATAGACATCTATTGGATCAATAATCGTGGAAACCACACAGTTCAGATGCGAACTTCTTAAATCAGATGCTCTGGCCGTATCAGATAATGCAATAATCAGCCTTCATTGTAGAGTCCGATCGGTGCTTGCTTGGATCTCTTCCAGCTCACTACACCCCCATTGAGACAAAATAAAAACCTTAATTGTGATCGATAATCATCTTACCATTGGAAACTAGCATCACTGATCCTTTTACAGTGAGCTCATCTTCCATTCATAACCAAGAACATGTCCTTAGTCCTCTTCAGTACTGAAGGATGTTCTTGACAACTATCCAGTGAGGCTCACCTGGATCTAATTGATATTACTACAAGTACTTAATGCACATGAGACATCAATCCGAGTACATAACATGGCATACATGATGGATCCAATTGCTGACGCATATGGGATCCTCTTCATTCTATCTCTTCATCATGTGTTTTAGGAAACATATCCTTAGAGAGATAGTCACCATGTGACATCGAAAGAAATCCCTTCTTAGATTCTTTCGTACTGAATCTCCAGTACCTTGTCAATGTATGTACTCTGACTTAGGCCAAGCAACTACGTGATCATCTGGTAGATCTTTATTCCAAAGATGTAGGCTGTTTCTCCTAAGTCTTTCATAGAGAAGCACTTGGAAACCAAGTCTTTATCGACTACAAGTTTGGTATCATTGCCGATCAGAAGTATGTCATCAACATATAACATAGGAATGCCCTGTTGCTACCTCACTTTCGTAAACACAAGGCTCATCTTCGTTCTTATAAAACTGAATTCTTTTACAGCTTCATCAAACGAATGTTCCAGTCCTTGAAGCTTGCTTGAGTCCGTAAATGGATCTCTGCAACTGCATACCTTTTCAGCTTGCCATCAAGAACGAAAACATCAGGTTGTGTATATACACATCTCTTCATGTTCATTCAGGAAAGCCGTTTTTACATATTTGCAAATCTCATATCATGATACGCAACAATTACAAACATAATCCAGATAGATTTAATCATGCCATGAGTAAGGACAAACAGGTTTCCTCATAGTCAATACCATGAATTTGTTTGAACCTTGGCAACCAATCTTGCTTATAAGTGTGCACCTTGCCATCCATGTCAGTCTTCTCTTGAAGACCCATTTACACCCTATGGGTTTTACCCCTTCAGGGGTTCCACTAGAGGACCATACTTGGTTTTGGTACATGGAGTCCATCTTAGATTTCATGGCTTCAAGCATTAACGGAATCTGGATTGATATAATGTCTCTGTAGGTTCTAGGTTATCGTCTTGGTAGACAAGTATGTCACCATGTTGAGTCATGAGATAACGTATCTCTTAGGCTTATGGTGTACTCTTCTACGTAGCTCTTGTGCCACTTGAGGTGGTTCAATTTTATCCCAAGTTATAGAGTAACTCCTCCAAATGTTCAACCATCGCTTGTGGACATTTCCTGTCCTTCGTTAGTATATCTTGTAGCTCTAGAACTTCATTGAGTTTATTTTCTCCAACTATTCTTAGAAAAAATTCTTTTAGGAAGACACCAGTAGAGCAACAAAATTTTTGTGCTTTTCTGGATGAAGAAAAGTATCCTTTGGCTCTTTTAGGTACCCCACAAATATATTTGTAGGATTTTGGGCCCAGCTTGTTTGAAATCAATTCTTGACATAAGCTTCGCAACCCCAAATCCTTAGATAAGACCAAATTGGGCTTTCGCCCATTTCATAGTTAAAATGGAGTCTTGTCTATAGACTTGAGGCACACGATCAAAATGTGAGGTTGCAGTCTCTAGCGCATAAACCCAGAATGATGTAGGTAATCATTAAAACTCATCATGGACCTAACAATGTCAAGTAATGTTCTTATTTATAATCCGTGGATTATACGTTTGATTAGACCTTTTAGCCGATTTCAGCTACTTTTTAGTCATTTTGACCTAAATTGCTACTTAATTCTTTATATTTTGGGTTTCAGGCTAGAATGGACATTTAATGCAAATAAGGAGTGAATTGGATTTTTTGGATCAGAAGTAGCGGGATCTCAGAAGTTGGGAAAGTTCTGAAGCAGAATGGATGCACGAGATGAAGCTGTTCCATGAGAAATGTGTCAAAGATCGAAGATTCAAGCAAAGGAGCAAGGGGAGGGCAATATGAATTTCAGAATTCCACATGAAGGTTCGTTGCGGAGAACCTTGTTCTTCGCACGCGAAAAGAGTTGCGCAATGGGTTTATCTTCGCGCGCGGCAAAGACCTTCTTCGTCCACGGCGAAGTCGGGAATTTCAAAAAGCACAATTTCATTTAGGCATTTGTTTTTAGGTTTTGGCTGAGTATAAAAGAAAAATTAGTCATTTTATGAGAGTTCTTTTTTTTTTTTATGGAGAGGGCAACTTTTTACATTGTCTTAGATTAGTTTTGGCAAACTTGTTGCAAAGGGTGAAGATTCGAGATTAAACCAGTGATTCTTCATTTAAGGAGATTTCTTGTCTTTTCTCTGTTTTCATTATGTTGACTTTGATTTTTCATTCTTGTATTGGTATGTTGATTTAGCCTGAACTAACCATTTGGGTTAGGGTTTTGATGTAGTTCGGATTCTAATGGGTTAAGTAATTGATGATTATTATTTTCATATGATTTTGCTTAGATTGTGTGATTATTCTGAAATTATTGTTTTATGTGATGAACATGATAAGATGAGAAATAATTCATGTTAAGCTTTGGGTAATCACCATTGTAGTATTAAATGCTAGAGATAGATTAAGAATCAATGAAATCAATTAGGATTCTTGTGCTTAATGAACTTTGAACATTAATCTTCATTTGTGTGGGTGCAGAATGTTAATAGGAAAGAGTAAGGAAATATAGCCTGAGAAGGTATTTTTATACCTTAGAGAGTTCGATTTACAATCAATGCATGTGAATATGGAATTAGTATAATTCTTAAGTTAACCAAGAGAGTCTGAATGAAGTCAAAACCTGCCCGTTTGTTTGAATTGATTTTATCCGTGTTAAATTTGCTTCATCATTTAGTTTTGAACAATTAGAAATTTTATTTGTTTTTTAAGTTTAATTTGTCTCCCTTCAATCCAAACAACTTGATTGCTCCAACTTAAAAACAGTGAAACCTTTGAATTGTTGAGTTGCATTGTTTGAGTTAAAGTGTGTTTAGGAGAAAATGCCGCTCAAAGTCAAGGTACATCCAAAGGCAAGGAAAAGGAAAGAAGTAGAGACCGGTTATGAATGAAAAGGCTCGGAAAAACTATGAGGTAGCGGTCAAAAGGAAAGACAGGGATTTATCCTGAACGTGGACTGACTGCACCCGAGGCTAATGATGGAGTCAAGGTAGAAGATGGGAGAATATTTCTGGATGAACTCGAACAGGCATTTGTGGAACACTGGTGAGAGGTTTATGCCAACCTCCCTAAATGTGATGAGGGGGTTATTTTGTGAGGGGCACACTGATGTAGTATTTCGGCCAAGGGTCATCATGATTTCTATGCCTTACCCAGATTAGACTGGGATTCAGATGAGTGGATGGGTTTAGAAACAGAAGAGGATGACGCTGAGGAAGACGAGGAAGTGAAAAATGAGCACCAGAGCACCTATTTTAGTTCGTTATTTTATTTGTTTAGTAGTCTTTTTGTTCTTTTATTTTGAACATTGAACTCCGTTGATATTTTGTTTGGGATGTGTGTGAGTTGTTTCATTTTTATTTTAAATTCTAGTGATGTAAAGACGAGATTAGGGTGTAATACTTTCAAATTAGTCAGCGGATTTTCTAAACAAGTGGAAACCACAGTTTTCAAGTTTTACAGAATGTGGGTGATAAAAAAGCTGAGGACCAGATGTGGCACAAGTTGAGTGGAATTTCAACTTCACGGAGTAATCAGGGAACTATCTCACACTTTTTCTATTTGTGTTTCCATTCCTAATGTATGATATGTGACATTGGGGACAATGTCATCTGTAGTTTGGGGTAGGAAAATTTGAAAAATTTTGATTTGTTTCAGTTAAGTTGTGTTTTATTGTGGTTGCAATGATGAATGCATAAGTCCATGAGAGACTAGGATTGTGGGATGTATGTTGAAAAAATGTTAAGATTGCTTCAAGTTTTTGTTTATTGGATGGATTTGATTGAGGTTGTTGAGGGGTTCAACCACCATTTTCATTATTTTGGCATGCTTAGATTCATTTATGTGGTTAGGTAAAGTGTATAATGTTGTGGATTCTAGAACTAGTAGAGAAGTGCTTGAGGCGAAATCTAGGAAAAAACTTGTTGAGGAAATGATTTAGGCATTTTTCGGAACATTTGAGCTTTAGCCAACCCACGAGTGAATTGCCCTAGTCACTTACTTGAGCCTTATAAGATTATCATGGTGTCTTATTTTCTACAAACCAAAAAATTCCCAATCCAACTACCCTAAACACATAATCGTACCTAGGAGAATCTTAGGCCTAATGCAAACACAAAGAAAGTGAGTGTGGTGCGAATCATTAAAAGAACAGTTTGGGGGTTGTGGAGAAGGGGCGATAAGAATAAGAGAGTTAATTAACCTCAATTTGATTGCTTTGAAAAAAAAAAAATGGTCTTTGGTTCAATTCAAAACAAAATAAGGAATGCATAAGTTTGAGGGGTGTTAAATTGGTCGATACTTTGATTGGTGGTTGAGAAAAAGTGGGTTTGATGTGACTTGTAGTTTTGCATGAGGAAAACCAAGTTCCTTACTTTGTTTATCTATCCTGTTTTTTTAAACCCACCGAGCCTAACGTACAAGCTTGCAAAGACTTTTTGATCTAGTGATGTCTAGTCCACATTAGTGGAGAGTAGTTCAATATTTAGGCTTATGAGTCCGCCACCTTGATAAACTTTCATTTCTGCATAAAATTATCCAGGAAGTTGGAATGTGGATTGAAATGGGGATCACCTACTTGGGGGACCGATGAGAAAGACTATTGATGTACCTTATAACTTCTTGGAGTGTTGAACATTTTATGATAAAATTTTTCAACAACCTTTGAGACTTGTGAAATTTCGAGGCAATTCGTATGTTGAGTGTGAGTCTAAGTTGTATTTGTTCATTTTTCAGTTTTGTTGTGTTGTGTTTTGTGTTTTGGTGGTATTGTTTTTCTTTCATGAGTCCTTATGCCAGGGACAAGCTGTCTTTAGTTTGGGGGTATTAGATAATCTGTGGATATACTGTTTTGATTGACTTTTTAGTTGGATTTCAGATACTTTTTATCATTTGACTGAATTGCTAATTAATCTTACATTTTGTGTTTCAGGCTTGAATGGGACATTAATGCAAATAAGGAGCGAATGGAGTTTTGGATTAGAAGTGAGCGGATCTCAGAAGTTGGGAAAGTTCTGAAGCAGAATGGAGCACGATGAAGTTGTTCCATGAGAAAAGTGTCAAGAGCAAAGATCAAGCAAAGGAGCAAGTGAATGGCAAATCTGTAATTCAGAATTCCAATGAAGGTTCGCCGCGGCGAAGAGAGTTGTACACGTGGGTTTATTTCATCTCGCTGCGGCAAAGTCTGGGAATTTAAAAAACAAACACAGTTCTTTAGGCATTTGTTTTAGGTTTTGGGGCTGAGTAAAAGAAAAACTTAGTCATTTTATAGAGGTTCATTTTTTTTGAGGAGAGGGCAGCTTTTTTAATTGTCTTAGATAGTTTGGGCAAACTTGTGTTGCAAAGGGTGAAGATTCGAGATTAAACCAGGGGATTTTCATTGGGGAGATTTCTGTCTTTCTTTGTTTCATTATGTTGAACTTCGAATTTTTCATTTCTTTATGGGAGTGTGATTGAGCATGAACTAACCTATTTGGGTTAGGGTTTTTGTAGTTCGGATCTAATGGGTTAAGTATTGATGATTATTATTTTCAAAGATTTTTGTAAAACTACTTCCTACTCAAATACTCATAAAAATAGACATAATAAAATACATGTATATATAACATAAGTAGTTGGACCCAAATTTTTCTTTTATTAAACTATACATTCTTTGTACAAAATAGTATCAGAAACAAAACTATCAAAGACTATGTAGACAGGTAGCGTCCTCCTCGCGTGCCGACGTCCATCGACGTGTCCTCACCTAAATCCTGCAAAAACATAGAAAGAACAACGGGGTGAGCAAAATAATGCCAGTAAGTAAACCCTCTAGTCATTATCCCGTAACTATCTCTCGTCTAAGGCTTTCTTACAATCTCATTACTCTCTCTTTTTACTTCTCTCTGTTTTCTCTTTTATTTCTCTCTCTTGTTTCTCTTTCTTAGAAACTCTTTTACTAAATCTTTTAGTAAGTCACAGCCCCATATTACCGGGGGCACAGCTGGGAATCGCTCCCGTCTCCGTGATTTCTACTGTTCTTAGCGATCGGACTCGGTTATGCATGGATTCGGAACCCTTGGCCATGTGAGTATATAATCTCTCTCTTGGTACTCTTGGGTATAGCCCTCATCGCATTCACTCTAGGGCTACACCACTTCTCTTCATACTCATGCCGCTCTCTCAATGCGGCATAAGCAAGAATACTCTACCATTACTCACGGGTTCCTATCGCCACAACCTATTATCTCTTTTTCCTCTTTCTCTAATAAAGCTCACACTCAAAGTTCTCTACTCTTTTTCTACTTTTTTAATGCATAATTAATGCATATGGATGATTCATGTCATTAATGCACTCATGAAAAGCACAAAGCAATGTTGCATTAAAGATAGTCATTCGCGCAGGTACACTCAAGAAGGCATAAGTTGTATCGGATTGCTATGATTTGTTTGTGTTTAAAGATTAGAGACAGGGCTACAACTTTTACCTCTTTGTCTCACCCAGGTAAATCTACCTTTTGTCTCGACCCAGGTAAATCTTAAGATGCCTAAAAATCACTCAGAAAGTCACGGCTGTGACAGGGCAGTTTAATAACATGGTTTCACTAGGCATTTCCTATCAAGCAAATGAGGTGCATACAAGAACTCTACTTTACTATAGCTTTTATTCTTTTTTAACCATCCAAAAGGGGAGGAAAACTCTCATTTAGTCATAATTCCTGCCAAGGAAAACACTCACAAAAATATTATGCAAAACTCTCCAACTTCAACTCAATTCAATCTCTTCACACATCAAACAATTCATAATAAAGTGTATTCAAAACACAAAGCAATATTCATCTCAACTCAATTTCAAGAACATACAACTTATACATAAATAAATCTACTCAAAAGGATTTCTCAAATCTCAACTTAGGTTGGATTACTTACCTTGAATTTGAGAACTCCACACCTATAATCTCCTTGATAGAATTCCCTTTCCTCTAAACCCTAAGCATTAAAAACCATAAGAATTCAAAACTTTAAAATTTAATCCACATCTTGATGCAAGATCTTACATTTGGATGCTTAAGATTGAAATTCACTAAAAAATACCAAAAACATGAATTTCCTTGGAAATTAGTGAGAAATTGGAAAGATTTGAGTAGGAATGGCATGAATGGAGAGATAGAGTGCTAGGGTTTTATTCTGAACTCTTATTATATAATATAATATATGTAGTTTCCATTTTCCTTGCTCTTTTCTGGACAATTCATCGATGTCCTAGTCAATTACAATAATGCCCTCATGAAATTCATCTCTTTTACTCCCAAAGTTTTCAACTATTGTGAGTGAAAAGACCATTTTACCCCTAATGAAAGTTAAGGGATTTTCTTCACATTTTTCAAAAAACTTAACAAAAAATCAAACTAAGGGCCAACCAACCAAAAATAACAACAGCAAGCTCAAATGAGAACAATCATAAACATTAAAGCAAGCACAATAATTAACTACATACCTCAAGTGGGGCGTTACAATTTGCTTAGATTGTAAGATATTCTAAAATATTGTTTATATGATGAACAGGACGATTGAGACATTCATGTGCGGCTTCTGGGTATACACCATTCGTAGTATAAACCGCGAGAGATAGCTTAAGAACCATGAAATATTTAGGATTCTTGTGCTTAATGAACTTTGAAACGTTTATCTTCATTTTGTTGGTGTGCGAATTTTAATGAAGGTAAGGAAATATAGCCGGAGAAGGATATCTTTATAACTTAGAGAGTCGATTTACATCAAGACATGTGATCTGGAATTAGTAGTAATCGTTGTAGGTTTAACCCAGAGAGTCCGCGAATGAGTCAAACCTGCCCTTTGTGTTGAATGATTTTATCTTGTGTCTTAACTTTTGTGTTCATCATTTAGTTTTGACAATTAGAAAGTTTAGTTTTAAGGTTTTTAGAGTTAATTTGTCCTCCCTTCAATCCAAACAACCGATTTGCTCACTTGAAAAAAGCGAGAAAAACTTAGTGCTAGCCACCAATCCTCGTGGGCAACGATACTCACTCACACTCTATTACTTGTGCGATTAGTATGCCTTGCTACATTTACATGTTGTAGCAAACACGCATCACTATTCTGTTTTTCAACACTCCATTGTCGGTGGGCCTTATACTGGAGGGGTTAGTTGTGATACTAATCCCATACTTCCTTCACGTATCAGGAAAACCTCAGATTAAAGATTCACTCCCTCGATCCGACCGAAAAGCTTTAATACTTTGCCTAACAATTATCGTACTGCATTCCGGAATCTTTGACTTATCAAGGACTTTAGATTATGTCGCATGTAAGGTAGACATAACATATCTACTGAAAATCATCGTAAATGTGATGAAGTAAGAATATCCACCTCATGGATCAATTGTAGTGGCTCCAAATACACACTATGGAGGATTGGTGGATGTTGACAGAGACCAAGTTCGTCATTTTGATTGAATTCGAATTAAATTGTTTTTGTTTTTGCTAAGATTGTTTTCTGTTTTTACACAAACCCCCCCAGCCTTTTTCACATCAAAGTAAATTCGGCTAGACACTCTTCGTGGGATCGACCCTTGCTTACCCTATTTACAGTTCAGTAGTTAGGTTCGGAAGGTTTTAATTCTGGGTGCCTACGACAGCACGCCATAGTTCAATACTCAGGCTTATGGAGTCTACTACCATTTGATAAACTTCACATTTCTGCATATAATAATCTGAGAAGTCGGAAGGCGGACTGAAGTGGGGATTACCTACTCAGGGGACCAATAGAGGAAGATAGTCAATTCAACTTATAACTTCTTGGAGTGTTGAGCATTTTCCAGTAATAATTTTTCAACAATTTTTGAGACTTGTATAAATTCTAGGCAGTTCTTTGTATTTGAGTTTGAGTCTAATTTTTCTCATTTCATTTTCAATTTTGTTGTTTTTTGTTTTTGTTTGTTAGTTGTTTTTCTTTTAGTCATGTTTTGTACCTGATGCTCGGGGACGAGCATGTCTTAAGTTTGTAGGTATTTGATAATCCTAGGATTATACTGTTTTATCTAGGCTTTTTGGCCAGATTTTGGATACTTCTTATGTCATTTTTGTCTGAATTACAACTTAATTTCATATGTTTTATGTTTTAGGCCAAAATGTGCACTTTGAGCAAATAAAGAGCGGAATTGAGTTTCTGGACCCAAAAGCAAGCGAATCTCAGGATTTGGAAAAATTCTGACTTGGATTTGAAGCACTATGAAACTTGTTCCTATTGGAGAGCAATAAAGATTGAAGATTCAAGCAAGGAAGCAAGCGGAGGGCAATTCCATAATTTCAAGAATGGTTCAGAACATTTCGCCGCGACGATATTCTCTCGGGAATTCGTTGCCGCGGCGAAGTCTGCGATTTCTAGTTTTTATTAAAACGAATAGTTTTATTTTAGGAAAATTTTAGGTTTTGTGGACCGACTATATAAGAAACACTTAGCCATTTTAGAAGGGAGTTCGACATTTTGGGATAAAAGAGAGAAGATTTGAGGTTGATTTGAGATTGAACTCTATGGGATTCATCAAATAGGGAAGATTTTTGTTCTCTTTCTTTATTCCAACATGTTGAATGCTATGTTTACTGTGTTTATTTTGATTTGTGTTAATTTCATTATGAACTAACTCACTTTGGGTTAGGGTTTTGATGTAATTAGGATTTTTATGTTTAATCAATAGATTATTGTTGCTTTTACATTCTACTGCATGGATTGTGTGATTACTCTTGTTTTTATTGAATTTATTTGTTGAACATGATGAGATTGAGAAATGATTCATGCATAAGCTTCTTAGGGTAATTGCCATTGTTGTATTGAACGCTAGAGATAGGTTTGAGAATCAATGAAATCAATTTAGGATTCCATTAGCTTAACGAACTTAGAACTATTAATCTTCAAATTGTTGGGTGCGGAAGCTTAATAGGGAAAAGTAGGAAAACATAACCTGAGAAGGTATGTTTTATGCATTAGGGAGTTCGATTTATAATCCATTCATGTGAGTGTAGAAGTAGCATAATTCATAGATTAATTCATAGAATCCTAGTGAAGTCAAAACCCTAACCGTTTGCTTAATTGATATTTTCTCTAGAATTAGTTTTACTTGTTAGGAAACGATCCATTGATGCAACGGAAAAGAAAAGATAATAATAACACGGATCGTTCCATAGAACCAAGATCAGGGTACAAATTTACAGTTTATATCAAAATAAAAATCTGCAGAAAATTAGTTTAGAGTTTAAGAAATCATACGCATGTTTGGAGGCTCCTCCAACGTTGTTCTAAACGTATTTTCCTACCAACCCAAGTGTAGGATCGAACCGATGTAGTCCACACGAAGATAATCGCAAGGAACTACAGAGGGATTTGCTAGATCCTCTTTAGCCTTAAGAACAAAGAAGAAATGAAGAGTATTTGATTTAAAACCAAAACTCAAATCTGGCGTGAGAGAGTGTTTTGGGTGATGCGGTTTTTCTCTTTTCAATGAAAAGAATGAAAAAATCAATCTCTTATATCTCAATTAACTTTTACTTTTATAGTCGAGTTTAATTGCCCTATTCCCTTATGGAATAGGGTTGGGCTCCAACCCAAACACCCCTTTTTTCCAAACACTCCCAATTAGATATTTTAATTTTGTTTATCATTATCTCAATTAAAATCAATTAATATATATTTAATATATATATATATATATATATATTAACATTTAACAATAATGATAATTTATTTAAATACATGCGAACACATATTTAAACGTAATCTCACTTATTTAATTTTAATATCAAATTAAATAAAGGCTACGACCTCAGCAAATTTAATTGCACTGTGAAATTACCAAAATACCCTTTCGCCTAAAAAGACGAAAACGCCCTTCTTTCTTCTTGCCTCTTAAATTATCTTCTATGTGTGTGACCCATAGGCTCCTCATCATACCGGTAGTGTATAGTATCGCGATTAACACCAATTAATCGTCTCACTAATACACAGACCAAGATTGGCCCCTAGCAAGGCATCATGGCCACCCGATAGATTCAGATTCAGCAAAGTAGCTACCTATCAACGATATGGTTACCGTACAAGTCGATCCTTTCATCATCCGTTATCTTGACAAGACCGAGGCATAGAAATAGTGTCAACCATAGGTTACTCTCGATATTGTGTATTCAGTTACTGGACCAATAACCTGTATTATAAACTGGATAGAGCAACAACTCAATCCCACTATGGCCACAATTTTAGTGTCATTGCCATTTACTGAATTGCGCAGTGAGATAACTTCTCCTGTACCCGGGAGTGATGAATCCTCTGTCTATCCACCATAGTCTTGATACACTCCTTGATGTGGCCAATCACTACCATATTGATAGCTCTGAATAGAACTGCGTTAGGCTAGTGTCAAATACACCAATCAGTGCACAAGGCACTCCGGTGTTCTCAAGTCTAAGGACCACATGCACCACCATTCGTTAGAGGATTTGTTCCATAGACACTTGGGTTACCATCCATATGGAATCCTCTGGTGGGCCAGTCTAGTGAACTTGCCTACAGCAAGCAACCATGTGTTGCACCAGGTTATCACCAAACAACCTTGACAAGTGGGATTAGTCACTACCTTTCGACAGGGTCGTTTAACACTATGATAGCCTTATCGTATTATTTGTGCCCTTACTTCAGAATAATACTAGGGCTATAGACGTTTCTAGAATGGCCACCATATGTGCTCACAGGGTTCTCACTATCAAGATTTGAAACACTTGATACCCACGTCACGATTCTACCATTCTAAGGACATATATCAATACATATTGCAATAATAATGACTTACGCGATATAGAATAAAATGCCTTTTATTATTGATTAATGAACATTATTACAAAGAGTCAATTCTACAATAATTGATTGGCTCTAAGGCATCTACTCTAACATTACTATCATTAATTAGCCTTTACGTTAGTAGTAAATTTTGTTTTCACTTTAGCTTAAATTCATCCCACAAATAAAAAAAAATTTCGTTTTCTCCAACTTGTCAAACAATTAGGAAAATCAATGCTTAACAAACAATCCTTGTGGGAACGATGCTTTACTTATCACTTTATTACTTTTTGCGACTAGTGCACTTGTTATACATTACATGTTGTAGTTACAACGCATCAGTGTTGAAGCCAACCTAGAGAAGATTCAAGCTCTTCTAGACATGAAAAACCTGACCAATATAAGGCAAATACATGGCTTGACAGAGCGTGTAGCCGCACCCAGTAGGTTTTTTTCCTAAGCCACAGATAGATGCTTACCATTCTTTGACACCTTGAAGGGGAGGAAGGGTTTCAAGTGGACGGAGGAGTGCAAGAGAGCCTTCCAAGAACTGAAGAGACATCTAGGACAACCTCATTTATTATCAAAATCCGTCCAGGGTGAACCACTATTGTTATATTTATTGGTGTCAAAGTCTGTCATTAGCATGACTTTGGTACGCAAAGAAGAGGGAGTGTAGTGGCCGATATACTATGGGAGCAAAAGGCTGCTCGACATGGAGACAAGGTATCCCAATATGGAGAAGCTTGCCTATGCCCTTATCATTGTCACTAGGAAGCCGCAGCCTTATTTCTAGGCACACTCCATTCATGTGTTGACAAACTTCTCGTTGAGGAAGATAATGCAAAAGCCCATGGCATTGGGCAGATTGATCTAGTGGATGATGGAAATGAGTCAACATGATATCAAGTACATCCTAAGAACTGCAATCAAAGATTAGGCTTTGGCAGACTTCATATCGAAATTCTCTTATCAACTAGAAGGGGAAATAAGCCCGGTTGGGGTAAGCACCTCAAGGGAAAGCAAATAGTTGAAGCCAAAGCTTGATGACCTATGGTAGTGGACTCTGTATGTAGATGGCTCCTCAAATGAGAAGGGGGCAAGAGTAGGGCTTATGCTCGAAAGTCCTGAAAAAAAACCCGATCAAAGCCGTAGTAAGGTTCAGGTTCGTTGCCTGCAACAACGAAGCTTGGTACGAGGCATTGCTCGTGGGGATTTGCCTCGCCAAGGAAATGGGGGTAGAGTCCATCAAGGTTTACAATGACTCCTAACTCGTAGTCCACCAAACTATCAAAGAGTATCAAGCAAAGGAGGATAGAATGGCATCCTACCTCCAGTTGGTAAAGTCTAAGCATGAGCAGTTCAAATCCTTTACAGTCCTTTAGATCCCAAGGGGGAGGAATTTGGTAGCTGATGCTCTAGCCCATCTAGCCTCTGCAATGAGCCAAGAGAAAACTGATTCGATACCGGTTAAGTTCCTCCCAAGTCTGAGCATCTCTGCTCCACAAGAACCAGACTTAGCGATAAGCCGGAGATATACGCAATCATCGCCTACCTAAGGGATGGAACCTTGCCAAAATGGAGAAATGAAGCTAGAACACTCTGCGCAAAATTAGCTCGATACACGCTCATCAATGAAAGTGTGGGTTCAATTCACCACTATTGCGATATGTCGACCATGAGGATGCGGACTATGTTCTAAGAAAGATCCATGAGGGCATTTGCGGGAACCATGTAGGAGGTAGATCTCTAGCATACAAAGTGCTTCGTCAGGGTTATTAATGGCCAATGGTTTTTGACGATATAGTAGACTATGTTGATAATCTATGGATTATACTGTTTTTATTAGACTTCTTAGTTGGATTTCAGGTACTTCTTAGTTCATTTTAACCTGAATTGCTACTTAATTCTTTATATTTTGTGTTTCAGGCTAAAATGGACATTTTATGTAAATAAGGAGCGAATTGGAGTTTTTGGACTCAAAAGTGAGCGGATCTCAAAAGTTGGGAAAGTTCTGAAGCAGAGTGGATGCACTATGAAGCTTGTTTCCATGAGGAGAGTGACGAAGATCAAAGATTCAAGCAAAGAAGCAAGCGGAGGGCAATTCTGGTATTTTAGAATTCCACATGAAGGTTCACTGCAGCGAAGAGAGTTGCGCACGAGGGATTAATTCACTTCTTCGCTATGGCGAATTCCAAAAATGCATAGTTTCATTTAGGCATTTTTCTAGGTTTTTGGGCTAAGTATAAAAGAAAAACTTAGTCATTTTTTGTAGGGAGTTCATTTATAGAGAGAGAGAGCAGCCATTTCATTCTCTTAGGTTTAATTTGAGTGAACTTTGATTGAAAAGAGTGAAGATTCGAGATTGAAACCAGTGGATTCATCATCTTTGGGAGATTTCTTGTCTTTTCTCTTATTTTCATTATGTTGAACATTGGGGTTTTCGTTTCCTTTGATTGTGTTGTTGATTTAGCTATGAACTAACCCATTTTGGGATAGGGTTTTGATGTAGTTTGGATTCTAATGGGTTAAGTAATTGATGATTATTATTTTCATATGATTTTGCTTTGATTGTGTGATTATTCTGAAATTAATGGTTTTATGTAATGAACATGATGAGATTGAGAAATAATTCATGTTAAGCTTCTTGGGTAATCACCATTGTAGTATTAAATGCTAGAGATAGATTTAAGAATCAATGAAATCAATCTAGGATTCTTTGTGCTTAATGAACTTTGAACTATTAGTCTTCATTTTGTTGGGTCTGGAAGCTTAATAGGGAAGAGTAAGGAAATATAGCCTGAGAAGGTATATTTTATACTTTACAGAGTTCGATTTACAATCAATGCATGTGAATATGGAATTAGTATAATCCTTAGGTTTAACCTAGAGAGTCCGAATGAAGTCAAAACCCTACTCGTTTGTTTGAATTGATTTTATCCGTGTTTTAACTCTTGCTTTCATAATTTAGTTTTGAATATTTAGAAAGTTTGATTTAGTTTAGTTTAAAATTCTCCCATAAATCCAAACAATTCAATTGCTCCAACTTGAAAATAGTAGAAAAACTTAGTGCTTAGCAATCAATCCTCGTGGGAACGATACTCACTCATCACTCTATTACTTGTGCGATTAGTATACTTGCTACATATTGCATGTTGTAGTAAACACGCATCATGTTTTTGGCACTGTTACCGGGGATTGAGTTTTGTGTTAACATTAAAATTTTTCTGTGTTAGCTAGATTGGAGTGTTATTTTTACTTAATTGTTATTTGTTTTTATTTTTGTTATTTTTCTTTGTTGGTGTGATTTTATGCGAAGAGCAAGACGTCAGCCAGTGGTTCCTATTGATCCTGAGATTGAAAGAACCACTCGAAGACTGAACAGAAAAAGAAGAGAAAGAGAAGCAACAATTGAACCAGATGAAATAGTTGTAAAGATGGCAGAGAATAGAAGATTGAGGGAATTCTCTGTTCCCTAAGTTGAGGGCAGTGGGTTGAGCATTACGAGACTAGCGGTCCAAGCCAACACTTTTGAAATAAAGCCAACAATCATCCAGATGATCTAGCAGTCGGTTCAGTTTAGGGGGGATTTGAAGGAAGATCCAAATCTACACATTGCAAATTTCTTAGAGATTTGTGATACTTTCAAGTCTAACAGAGTGTCAGACGATGCAATCAGATCAAGACTATTCCCATTTTCATTGAAGGATAAAGCCAAGGGATGATTACTAGCACTACCAACAGGAACAATCACCACATAGAATGATTTAGCACGGAAGTTCCTAACAAAATTCTTTCCTCCGGCAAAGTCGACAAAGTTGAGAAATGACATCACGTCATTCATTCAAGAAGAGTCAGAATCTTTGTATGAGGCTTGGGAGGGATACAAAAAGTTACTGAGAAGGTGTCCACATTATGGGTTGCCAGTTTGGATGCAAGTCCAAACATTTTATAATGGATTAACAGTGAATGTGCAAACTATGGTGGATGTAGCCTCGGGAGGAGCATTACAGAATAAGACTCTGGAAGAAGCTCACGAGTTGCTTGAGGTTCTAGCAAGCAACAACTATCAAAGACCTAATGAGAGGGTGCAACCGAAGAAATCCATGGGTCTTCATGAAGTTGATGGATATACAGCTGTTGCAGCCTAACTGATAGCACTTAAGAAACAGTTGGGAAGTATGTAGGTAAATTCCATTCAAGCACCTCAACTAACTTATGATTTTGGTACAGGTAATCACGTGAGCAGTAAATGTCAAGTAGGGAACACGTTTGCCTCAGCATCGTCATCATCGGAGCAGGTTAACTACTTGGCTGGATGTAACACCCCACTTGAGGTACGTAGTTATTGTTTCTTCTTTTGCTCTTATTTGAGTTGGTCTCTTGGTAATATTGTTTGGTTGACCTTTGATTGAGTGTTGTGTTGAATACTTGCCCTGAAATTGGTTGAAAATAGAAGAAGTTCAGTGTGCCAAGCTTCGCCGGGGCGAAGAAGAATCTTCGCCGCGGCGAAGAGGTGTTGAAGCCACGGGGGGGAAACATTCTGGACAGTTTCGCCGCGGCGACGAAGCTTCCCGCCGCGGCGACAGTCCGACCAAAATGTTGTTAAGTTTTAGATGTTCTCTTCCTAAGGGTAATTTGACATATCTACCCCTAATTAGCAGGAAAAGTGGGGAGTAAAATGTAAAGAAATTCATGGAGAATATGTTGATAGGGGGGTGTTTGTAATGAATCAAAGGATATAAATAGAATTCCCAAAGAAGATAAGGGCAAAATGGGAATGGTTGGTATAAATTCATTAAAAGGAATTAAGACATTGCAAACCCTCATTCTTCTTCTCCAACGCCACTCCTCTCTTGCTTCCTCTCAATTTTTCTTTCTTTTGATCAAGGAGTTTTAAAGGGCTTTTGGAGTGATTTGGGGTAGAAATCAACCTAAGGCATCCTAAGAGTAGAGAAAAAGTCAAGCAAACCAAGTGAAAGGAAGAGTTAGTGAAAAAACCCCAACCCAAGTTGAGATTTGGAATTTTCTTGATTAGGGTTTTGGATAGCACTTATGTATGTGGGTTATATACATGTATATGCATGTTATTGAGGCTTAAATAGAGATTTCTAGTACTTTGTGATTGTTATACACTTTCAAATATAAGAAGTGAGTTGTGGGTTGGAAAGGTAGTTTGAGTGGAATTGAAGGGGTATTGTGGAACCCCTTTGGAAGTGTCTTTTCTTGGCAGGTTATGTGGCTATGTGAGGAGGTTTCCCATTTGGATGGTTGAGAGAGATTTAGAATCATGGTATAGTAGAGTTTTCTTATGCACTTGTGTTGTTTGTGAAATGCCTATAGAGGTTTGAGTATGAGTAGTGAACCTTAATTTTGCAACATTGCATGTTGGCATTTCATAAGTGCATTAGTGGAGATGAACCATCCATAGGCACTAATTGTGCATTGAAAAGTGACCTAAGAGAGAGTAGGAAACTTGTGTATGCAATTACTCTATGAGTAGAGAACTTGGTGGATGCAACTACTCTAAGGGTAGAGTGAATGAAAAATGCTAGAATAGAGTGAATGAGAAGAGTAGTAGAGATGGGTGATGCTTTGTGATCATCACCCGACAGTGATGGGAATCGGGTTGATGCTTTGTGATCACCACCCGAATAGCATTGGAAATGGGTTGATGCTTTGTGATCATCACCCGATAAGTATTAGAAACGGGTGGATGCTTTGTGACCACACCCGGTTAGTTTTTAGAGAAGGGGTTGATGCTTTGTGATCATCATCCGACATTTATTAGAAGTGGGTTGATGCTTTGTGATCATCACCCGACAGTGATTAGAGACGGGTTAATGCTTGGTGATCGTTACCCAAAAGTCATGAGAAACGGGTAGGTGCTAGGTGGTCTCCACCCGATACTTACAAAAACCGAGTAGGTGCTTGTGATCCCACTCGGTAGTCACTAGAATGGGTTGGTATTGTGTGAATTCACCCGATAATCATGGGAGTGAGATGGTAATGAGTGAACGCCATCCGGCCATACCTCCGTAAGATGAGGCCATGACGTTTAGTAGAAACAGAAATAGAAACAGAAATAGTATAAGGAAAGATTAAGAGTAATACAAACGGGGACAGACAGATAGAGGGTTTTACTTACTGAGCATATTTTGTGCTCACCCCGTTATTTTTCCTTTGTGGATGCAGGATCTAGGTGTTGATGCAGTGGAGGGGCGTCGGCAAGCGAGAAGCAATAGCACAATGTTTCCCCTGTTTTGTCTTTTAAAAGAATTTGTAAACAATCCTCTTGTGTATAAAAGACAATGTTATAATGAAAAGAAAGTTTTGGGCCCGATTTTATTGTTATTATGCATGCATTGTATTAGCTTACAGCAGTTGTTACATTTTTGGTATCAGAGCAAAGATTTGGGATTGAACAGTGTACTTTCTCATCGCCATGACGTCCTATAACCGACGTGTGAGTTAATTCTTTCCTTACAGTAATTGTTCTTGAGTTCATTGGTGTGATTATTTTGTAGATGAGGCGTAGTTATCGGAATCGTGGTAAGGGTGTGGTGAATGAAGGATAACCTTCTAACCCACCAGAGTCTAGCCCCCTTGTAATCCGTAAATTATACAGTTTTTATTTGATCTTTCTGTCGGATTTCAGGTACTTTCTATCGGTTCAGGTACTTTCTAGTGCATTTTACCTGAATGGTGGCTTAATTCTTTACTTTTTGTGTTTCCGGTTAAAATGGACTTTTTGAGCGAATAAAGACAAAATTGGATAGTTTTGAATTAGAAATGAGCGGATCTAGAAGATAGGAGAATTACGGAGCAGGACCAAGCACGATGAAGCTTGTTCCAAGGAACAGAGCCGAAATAGAAGAATCAAACGAAGAAGCAAGAGGGTGGCAGTTCTGTAAATTTCAGAAATTTTGAAGGAGCTTCGCCCCGGCGAAGAAATTGTCTTCGCCGCGGCGAAGTAAGCCAGAACGATGTGGGGTTCTTTATTCTTCGCCGCGGCGATAGTCAATTTATTCAGTTTTGTAAACGCACAGTTTCGTGTTGTGCGTGTTTTTGGCTGGGTTTTTGGACTAAGTATAAAAGAAAAAACTTAACCTTTTGCCAAGGGAGCTTGAGCTGTTAGGTTAGCCATTTTTACACTTTTCTTAGAGTAAAGCTTGAGTTTTTCGGATTGTTTAAAAGGGAAGATTCAGATTTTGACTAGAAGATTCATCTTTTGGGGAGATTTCTTTCATCTCAGTTTCATTATGTTAACTTGTTATTTTGTTTTTCGTTTTTGTAGTATTAATTTAGCTATGAACTAATCTTTTATGGGTTAGAATTTGATTGTAGTTTGGATTTAAATGGGTTAAGTATTTTGGTTGTGTTATTTCCATGTGAATAAGCTTTGGTTGTGTGTTACTCTGAAATTAAATGCTGTATGTGATGATATGATGAGATTGAGAAATAATTCATGTAGGCTTCTTGGGTAATCACCATTATAGTATTGGATGCTAGAGATGGATTCAAGATTAATGAAATCAATTTAGGATTCTTGTGTTAATGAATTTAGAATTATAACCTTCAATTTGTGTGTGCGGAATGTAAAAGGATGAATAGGAAAACATAGCCCGAGAGGGTATGTTAACATATTAGTGAATCCGATTTACAACCATTGCGCATGAATGTGAAAATAGTGTAATGTTATGTTAACCCATAAAAGTCCAAACGAAGTCAAAACCCTACCCGTTTTACTTGAATTGATATTCGTGTTTCATTTTGCTTTTTAATTAAGATTTAATTCTTGTTTAATTTCAATTTGTTTTCTTTTTCATTGCAATTTGCTCCACCAATCCAAAGAATCAATTACTTAACTTGAAACGTTAGGAAACTTAGTGCTTTGCTAACAGTCCTCGTGAGAACAATATCCTACCCATCACTTATTACTTGAGCGACTAGTGCACTTGCTAGTTTTGTATGTCGTAAGAAACACGCATCACCCCTCCTTGGATGAAGCAGAATCCGGGGAATATACAGCAGTTATGGCTGAAACCCAGGGGAGAGTTGAAACCCTGTACAAGTACCGCCCGTTGCACATGTCGAAAGAGGACAACCGGTACCTCCCCCAGTACAGAGCAGAGTTGAACCGATTTACGGTCTTTCTGTCAGCATCAACCCTCAGAGTTTAAGGGTACAAAGATCTAGTAAGCAGAAGAGTGGCTTGGGTCCGTAGAACGAGCCACAGGTTTATTCCCATGTCAGACGGGAGAAGCCGGTATGCGAGTTTCTTGTTCGGGGTGATGCCTGAATTGGTGGGATTAATGGAAGAAACTCATGATGTGACAGTAATGACTTGGGAAGAGTTCAGGCAAGAGTTTGAGGCCGAGTATAGAACAGGGACCAAGTTCTGAGAAGGTCCAAGAATTTATCAGTTTACAGCAAGGGACTGTGCTGTGAAAGAGTACTCGGTGAAATTTAACTCTCTTGCAAGGTTTGCACCAAATAGTTAGTACTCCGGCCTTGAGAAGGGATAAGTTTGTGCACGGATTGAAGCTGGAGATAGCCCGGGATATAATGACAAGTTCCAACCCTCCTCGAAATTAAGTGAGGTTTGAGGTGGGCAATGAAGGCGGAGATTTTTGAGAATAAAATCTTCCCCGTAGGATCCTCGATAGGAGGACCAAAGGAGCCACCCTCTGCTCTCCAGAGAGATAAACATGAGGGTGTAAAAGGTAAAGACATGAAGAATCAGAAGAAGAAGTTTCCGTATAGACAGAATAGAAAAGAGTGGAAGAATAAGCGACCCCGGATGGAAGGGTTTCCTCTTGCCCTAAATGTGGAGGAATCACCCAGGAGAATGTCTGAGGGACCAGAGAGTGTGTTATAGGTGCCGACAACTAGGGCACATGATGAGAGATTGTAAATCTCCTCTTCCAACAACCACTCAGAGTTCAGGAGGTACTGCAAACGCAGAGTGTTTACGTGGCACAGGGGGAAGCAGAGGCCAGTCCATCCGCTGTTACTGGTCAGTTATTGTTTCATTCAGTCCCTTTATATGCTTTAATTGATTAGGCGCTACTCATTCGTTTATATCTTATGGGATGCTTGAGAGATTAGGTTTGAAACCTATTAGAGCGACTCAACCCATTAAGATAGAGTTACCCGATGGGGTTAGTGTTCTAACTCAAGAGATTTTGTTAAGAGAGTCCTTAGGATCCAAGGTAGAGAGTGTAACAATTGACTTAATAGTTTTTGATATGCCCGACTTTGATGTGATTTTAGGCATGGACTTCCTAGGGAGATATGGAGTAGAGATTGACTGTCGAAAAAAGAAGGCGAGGTTTAATCTCGATAGTGGAGATAATTTTAGTTTTGGAGAGGGTCATCAGTTGAGCATGCTGTTAGTAGTGTGAAAGCTAGGAAGATGTTGAGAAAGGGTGTTCGGGATATATTGCCCATGTAGTACAGAGTGGTGATGTTCCACTGCTAGAGATTCAGAGGGTGCCAGTAGTTCAAGTTCGCTTAGATGTGTTCGGAAGAGTTACCGGGTTTGCCTCAGAAAGGGAGGTAGAATTTGTATCGAACTAGCACTGGAACAGCACCAATATCTAAAGCCCTTACGAATGGCCCAGCTGAGCTCAAGAATTAAAGAAGCAACTCCAAGAGCTTTTAGATAAAGGCTTTATCCGACCGAGTCATTCTCCTTGGGGAGCTCCAATCCTGTGTGAAAAGAAGGATGGATCACTAAGGATGTGTATTGATTATAGGGAGCTGAATAAGGTTACAGTGAAGAATAAGTACCCGCACCCTTGATCAGTTGAAAGGAGCGGCAGTGTTCTCCCAAATTGATTTGAGGTCCGGGTATCATCAGGTAAGAGTGGTTGAGCAAGATGTGGCTAAGAAGCCTTTCGTACAAGATATGGGCATTATGAATTTGTAGTGATGCTTTTGGCTTGACTAATGCCCCAGCAGTTTTTATGGACTTGATGAATAGGGTATTCCATGAGTATTTGGATCAGTTTATTGTTGTCTTCATCGACGACATTCTGATTTACTCAAAGTCAAGAGAAGAACATGAGAAACACTTGAGATTAGTATTGCAACGGCTAACAGAAACGGGAAGAGAGGCAAAAGAAAAGGAAAGAGAAATTGCCATTTCCCGAGATACCGCCAGAATTGGCACATCACACTCCACCCGTGCCTTTTCCTCAGAGACTGAAGAAAAAGAATTAGGATAAGTAGTTTTCCACATTTATTGAAATATTTAAAAAACTGCATATTAACATTCCTTTTGTAGATGCATTGCAACAGATGCCGAGCTATGCAAAATTTCTCAAGGAAATTTTATCGAACAAAAGGAAGTTAGAAGATGAGGAAACGGTGATGCTCACAGAGGGGTGCAACGCCATTCTCTAGAAGAAGCTACCCCCGAAGCTTAAAGATCTAGGGAGTTTTACTATTCCTTGCATTATAGGAGACATTACTTTTGATGGTGTTTTATGTGATTTAGGTGCTAGTATTAATTTAATGTCCTTTTCTGTTTTCAGGAGATAGGGAATTGGTGAAGTGAAGCCAACGACCATGTCATTGCAACTTGCAGATAGGTCCATAAAACATCCAAGGGGGATAGTGGAAGATGTGTTGGTGAAAGTGGATAAGATAATCTTTCTAGTAGATTTTGTTGTTTTGGACATGGAAGAGGATAAGGAAATTCCTCTCATTTTGGGCCGACCATTTTTGGCCACGGGAAGAGCACTTATAGATGTGCAAGAAGGGAAGTTACTACTGAGAGTTCGAGATGAAACAGTAACTTTCAATGTCTTTGAGGCTATGAAGTTTCCATCCGAATAGGATTCATGTTTTAGTGTTGATGTGGTGGATAAACTAGTAGCAGAATCTATTGAAGAGAACACCCCACAATTACCTCTAGAAGCTTGTATTGCCAAATAAAAAATAGTAGAGGTAGATGAGTCAGCGAGTAATGAATGTGCTAGATTGTTGGAACCACTTCAACCGATTGATGAGAGCCAAGATCGAGAATTTGAGGAATTTGATTTTGAAAGAAAGAAGGAAAAGGAAAAAAAAATGAAGAACCTCCAAAACTTGAGTTGAAACCTTTACCTTCCCACCTCAAATATGTGTATCTTGGGGAATTAAAGACCTTCCTAGTAATTATTAGTTCAAGTTTGAGTAAATTGGAAGAAGAGCTGTTGATTAAGGTGTTGAGGGAACACAGACTAGCAATTGGATGGACGATTTCAGATATTAGAGGTATCTCGCCATCATTCTGCATGCATAAGATACTCATGGAGGATGATATCAAGCCTAGGGTGCAACCACAGTGAAGATTGAATCCGTCAATAAAGGAAGTGATGAGAAAGGAGGTGGTGAAACTCCTAGATGCGAGGATAATTTATCCTATTTCCGATAGTCCATGGGTTAGCCCGGTACAAGTGGTTCCAAAGAAGGGAGGTATCACGGTGATAAAGAATGAGAGTAATGAATTGATACCAACTAGGACAGTCACGGGTTGGAGAGTGTGCATTGATTACCGAAAATTGAATGAGGTGACAAGTAAGGATCATTTTCCATTTCCTTTCATTGATCAGATGTTGGAGAGGTTGGCAGGGCATGCCTATTACTGTTTCCTGGATGGGTATTCAGGATATAATCAGATTGCCATCGCTCCTGAGGATAAAGAGAAGACGACCTTCACTTGTCCATATGGCACCTTTGCTTACCAAAGGATGCGCTTTGGGTTATGCAATGCACTAGCCACATTTCAGAGATGCATGATGCTGATCTTTGGAGATATGATGGAACGGTTTATAGAAGTCTTCATGGATGACTTCTCAGTTTTTGGTTCATCTTCTGACAACTTCTTATCCAATCTTTCTCTTATTTTACAGTGATGTAAGGAGACGAACCTGGTGCTCAATTGGGAGAAGTGCCACTTCATGGTCCAGGAGGGAATAGTGCTTGGTCATAGTATTTCAAAAGACAGAATAGAAGTTGACCGAGAAAAGACAGAAGTGATTGAGAAGCTACCACCACCATCAAATGTTAAAGCAATTCGAAGTTTCTTGGGGCATGCGGGGTTTTACAGATGATTCATCAAGGACTTTTCTAAGATTTCTAAACCCCTTTGCAATTTGTTGATTAAAGATGTTGCTTTTGATTTTAATGATGAATGCATGCATGCCTTTCTAACTCTTAAAAAATTGTTAGTATCTGCATCTATTATTGCAGTTCCCAATTGGGGACTACCATTTGAGTTGATGTGCAATGCTAGTGATTTTACTCTAGGAGTAGTGTTAGGACAAAGGAAAAACAAAGTGTTGCATGTAATTCAGTATGCTAGCAAAACACTCACTGATGCACAATTGAATTACACCACCACTGAAAAAGAATTGTTGGCTATGGTTTTTGCTTTTGACAAATTTCGTTCATATTTGTTAGGTACAAAGGTGATCGTCTATACGGACCATTCAGCACTCAAGCACTTATTGGCAAAGCAAGAAGCGAAACCTCAGTTGATAAGATGATCCTATTGCTTCAGGAGTTTGAGTTAGAAATTAGATATAAGAAGGGGTCAGAAAATGTGGTGGCAGATCACTTGTCAAGGATTGAGAGACCAATCCAGGGAAATGACGAGGAAATTCCAATTAGAGAAACATTTCCGTATGAGAAATTGATGAGAGTGGATGAAGCCCCATGGTATGTAGATTTTGCGAATTATTTGTCATCAATGGTGCTCCCAATTGGAATGACTTTCCAACAAAAGGGGAAATTCTTCTCAGATTTGAAGTATTACTTTTGGGAAGAGCCATTTTTGTACTGATACTGCACTGATCAAATGATACGTAGATGTATCCCAGAGGAGAAAATGGAAAGCATTCTACAACATTGTCACGAGAGGGAAGTGGGTGGCCATTTTGGAGGAGCTAGGACAGCAGCCAAGGTTCTTCAATCTGGGTTTTATTTGCCAACCCTTTTTAAGGATTCTTTCTAGATGGTTCAGGAGTGTGACCAATGTCAATAGAGCGGTACTATTTCAAAAAGGGATGAGATGTCGTTGAACAACATCCTTGTGGTTGAGCTGTTTGATGTGGGGGGGATTGACTTCATGGGTCCTTTCCCAAATTCGTTTGGGAACACATATATTTTGGTGGCTGTGGACTGCGTATCGAAGTGGGTGGAAGCAATTGCATTACCATCTAATGATGCCAGGGTAGTGATTAATTTTGTAGAAATAATATTTTCTCAAGATTTGGGGTACCACGGGCAATCATTAGTGATGGAGGATCCCATTTTTGCAATAGGCAACTCGATGCACTTTTGGGAAAGTATGGAGTGAAGCATAGAGTTGCAACACCTTACCATCCACAGATGAACGGGCAAGTGGAACTATCTAACAGAGAACTTAAGGGAATTTTAAAAAAGACAATTAATGCATCTGGGAAGGATTGGTCACGGAAATTGGATGATGCATTATGGGCCTACCGAACTGCATTTAAGACTCCAATTGGTATGTCTCCATTTAGGATGGTCTAAGGGAAAGCATATCACTTACCAGTAGAACTTAAGCATAGGGCATAATGGGCAGTCAAGCAGCTAAACATGGACTTAAGAGCTACTGGGGAGGAAAGGATGCTGACTTTGAATGAACTCGATGAGTTCCATCTTGAAGCATATGAGAATTCTCGAATTTACAAAGAGAAGACAAAAAGGTGGCATGACAATCATATCAGGAAGAAGAACTTTGAGAGTGGGTCAGAAAATGTTGTTGTTCAATTCTAGACTTAGGCTCTTCCCTAGAAAACTTAAGTCTAGATGCTCCGAACCATTCATAGTTACAAGAATTAACTCATCCGGAGCAGTGGAAGTTTCACATGAAGAAAATGGCATTTTTACAGTCAATGGACAGAGATTAAAGCCATACATTGATGGGGTGATGAGTTGTAAGTCCATCCCGATCCGGCTTGACATTCCGACTTGAGGAATTAAGAAAGTCAAGTTTTTGACTATAAACAAGCGTTCCTTGGGAGGCAACCCAAGTGTTTTCATTGCTTTATCTGTCATTGTTTGTAGTTGTTTAGTTTTTGGTTTGATTGTGTTTATGAAGTTTAATTTGTGTGTTGTTGGATGTTTCACGTGAAATTGCGAATCAAAGGGGAAAACTGAATTTTCTAGTTTTCGCCGCGGTGAAGAAATTTTTGAAAATATTTGATAGGCCAAAGGTTCCAGACCTCACCGTAGCTAAAATTTGTCTTCACCGCGGCGCCATTCTCTCGGTAAATTTTCGCCAAGGTGAAGTACTCCCTATATTTTTTCACCGCGGCATCGACTGGGTTTTAGAAACCCTAGAATTCAATTGATGAACTTTGCCACGGTGAAGTCTGCTTTCTATAAATTCTCACTTTCTTCTTCATTTTTCACAAAACTGTTCAAACACATTTGAGAGCAAAAATTTTTCAACTTCAATCCAGAGCATTCCCAGTGATTTCCCAACCAAATTTATCACTCCTTAACCCTCCTAAACACCAAAACAATTCATTTCAACAACAATCTTTACGAAAAAAATCACGAAATTTTTGAATTCAAGAATTTTGGGGTTTTACAATATGGGCTGATTTTGGCTAAATTGGTGGTGAATACTCCTTATTGTTGGTAAGATTTCATATTCTCTAAGCTTTTTATTCAAAAATTTTGAATTTTGAATTGTAGATCTAAGAATTTTAGATTGTTGGTTGAGTTGTGGAATTTTGTGCTTGTGAGTGTTGATTTTGTTTCAGGAAGGGTTGATTGTGCATTGTGTGATATTGAGGAGTGTGGGTTTTTAAATTTTGGAGTGTTTGGTTGAATTTGGAAGAATAATAGTTTGGGGGTTGAGGTGAAAATTTTTGGAAGTGTTGTCCATTTTTGCAGGATTGAATTGGTTATCGTAGGACACTTAGGTTTGAATTTTTGGGTTGCATTATTGAGTTGAAGTGTAGTTTTGGAGAAAATGCCGCTCAAAGTCAATGTACCATCCAAGGGCAAGGGAAAAAGAAAGAAAGTAGATGACCAGTTTGTAAGTGAAAAAGCTCGGAAAAACTATGAGGCAGCAGCCAAAAAGAAAGACAAAGGATTTATCCCTAAGCGTGGACTGACTGCAACCGAGGCTGATGAGTGGAGTCAAGGTCGAAGTTGGGAGGATTTTCTGAATGAACCCGAACATGAGGCTGTCGAACCACTGGTGAGAGAGTTTTATGCCAACCTCCCTGAATGTGATGAGGGGGTTGTTTTTGTCAGGGATACTGATGTGATATTCACTGCAAAGGTCATCAATGATTTAGATGGCTTACCTCAGATTGACACTAATGAATATGAGGAGTTTAGGAGGACACAGAAAAGGGATGACATGATTCTTAGGACCATAGAGAAACTAGATGCCTCTTGGGATGTTTCAAAGAAGGGCAAGAAAACCATTAAGGGGACTAGTTCAACACCAGTGGCTCGGTTGTGGCAGTATTTTGTTTCAGTTAGAATGATGCCGGAGACGCACTACAGTACAGTGACATATGATAAGGCACTTTTGTTGTATTCTATTGCCACAGGAAAGAGAATGGACGTGGGGAACATCATCTTGACAAGTATCCAGCTTGCAGCCAAACCAGGGCGAGGCAGTTTTCCGTTCCCATAACTCATTACAGAGTTGTGCACTAAAGCAAAAATTGAGGTACAGGATGATGAGCCACTGATCCATGCTACCTCAATCCTCGACACAGCCTACTTCCAAAAACATCTTGTACCTCAAACAGAAGCAGGGCCCAGATCAGGCACCAAGAGAAGGAGAACAACAGTAGCTGTTACCACATCCGGTTCAATAGTCCCAATGAGAGAAATGATGCAGAAAATGATGGGTCTGATGAAAAGGATGGAGCGACGTCACGGGTGGCTGGCAGAGTAGGCTAGGAAGACACATGAGCTACAAATTAGCTGCTGCAACAACGTTGGGATTGATACTTTAGAACACCAGTGGGAAGACTGGGATTCAGATGAGTAGATGGGCTTCGATTCAAAACAGGATGATGCTGAGGAAGAGGAGGAGGCTGAAGAATGAGCACCTGAGCACCTGTTTTAGTTTCGTTAGTTTTATTTGTTTATTTGTTTCTGTTTTTTTTTTTATTTTGAACATTGAACTAAGTTGATATTTTTGTTTGGGATTGTGTTAGTTGTTTTAGTTGTTCATTTTTGTTTTAAATTCTAGTTGATGTAAAGACGAGATTAGGGTTATAATAAATTCATATTAGTCAGTGGACTTTTCTAACATAGTGGACATCACAGTTTTCAATTTGTTTTTACAGAAGTTGGGTGATGACAAAGCTGAGGACCAGGTGTGTACAATGTTGAGCATAACTTCAACTTCACGGATTAATCAGGGAACTATCTCGCAGCTTTTTCTATTTTGTTTTCCATTCCTAATTTATGCATAATGTGACATTGGGGACAATGTCATCTTTAGTTTGGGGGTAGGAAAAATTTGAAAATTTTTTTATTTTTGTTTCAGTTACATTTGTGTTTTTGTTGCTTTCGCTAATGATGAATTGCATAAGTCCATGATGAGACTAGGATTGTTGGGATTTTATTATTGAAAAACGTTAAGCATTGCTTCAAGTTTATGTTTATTGACTAAATTTTGATTGAGGTTTGTTGAGTGGTTCAACCACCATTTTCATTTATTTTGGCATGCTTAGATTCATTTTATGTGGTTAGGTAAAGTTTGATAATGTTCGTGGATTCTACAACCTAGTAGAGAAGTGCTTGAGGTGAAATTCTAGGAATAGACATTGTTGAAGAAATGATTTAGGCATTTTTCGGAACGTTTGAGCCTTTCCAGCCAACCCACGAATAAATTTTTCCTTAGTCACCCACCTGAGCCTTATGAGATTATCATTGCATTTTATTTTCTTATAAACCGAGAATTTCCCAATCCAACTACCCTAAACACATAATCATATCCTTTAGGAGAATTTTGGACTTAATGCAAACACAAGGAACCTGAAGAGTTGTATGAATGAACTAAAAGAATAGTTTGGGGGTTGTGAGAGAAGCAAAAAGAATAAGAGAGGTAGCTAACCTCAATTTAAATTGATTGTTATAATTTTCAAAAAAAAAAAAAATTCTTTAGTTTAATTCAAAATCAAAATAAGGAATGCATAAGTTTGAGGGGTGTAAAATGGTAGACACTTTGATTGGTGGTTGAGAAGAAGTGGAGTTTGATGTGACTTGTAGTGTTTGCATGAGGAAAACTGAGTTCTCTTACTTTGTTTATCCTATCCTTTTTCTTGAAACCCACTACCCGAGCCTAACGTTACAAGCTTGTAAAGACCTGTTGATTCCTAGCGATGTCTAGTCTACATTAGTGGAGAGTAGTTCGATATTTAGGCTTATAGAGTCTGCCACCATTTGATAAACTTTTCATTTCTGCATAAAATAATCCGGGAAGTTAGAATGTGGATTGAAGTAGGGATCACCTACTCGGTGGACCGATTGAGAAAGACAGTCGATGTAGCTTATAACTTCTTAGAGTGTTGAACATTTTATGATAATAATTTTTCAACAACCTTTGAGACTTGTGTGATTTCTAGGTAATTCCTATTTTGAGTTTGAGTCTGATTTGTGTTTGTTCATTTTTCAGTTTTGTTGTGTTGTGTTTCGTACTTTTGGTTGTTTATTGTTTTCTTTCGTTGAGTTTTATAACTTATGCTCAGGGACGAGCATGTCTTTAGTTTGAGGGTATTTGATAATCCGTGGATTATACTGTTTTTATTAGACTTCTTAGTCGGATTTCAGATACTTCTTAGTTCATTTTAGCCTGAATTGCTACTTAATTCTTTATATTTTATGTTTTAGGCTAAAATGGACATTTTATGCAAATAAGGAGCGAATTGGATTTTTTGGACTCAAAAGTGAGCGGATCTCAGAAGTTGGGAAAGTTCTGAAGCAGAGTGGATGCACTATGAAGTTGTTTCCAGGAGGAGAGTGACGAAGATCGAAGATTCAAGCAAGGAAGCAAGCGGAGGGCAATTCTGGTATTTCAGAATTCCACATAAAGGTTCGCCGCGGCAAAGCTTGTTCTTCGCCGCGACGAAGAGAGTTGCGCACGAGGGATTAATTCACTTCTTCGCCGCCGCGAGAATCCTTCTTCGCCGCGGCAAAGTCTACGAATTCCAAAAACGCACAGTTTCATTTACGCATTTTTCTAGGTTTTTGGGCTGAGTATAAAAGAAAAACTCAGTCATTTTTTTCTAGGGAGTTCGTTTATAGAGAGAGGGAGCAGCTATTTTCATTCTCTTAGGTTTAATTTGGGTGAACTTTGATTGAAAAGAGTGAAGATTTGAGATTGAAACCAGTGGATTCATCATCTTTGGGAGATTTCTTGTCTTTTCTCTTATTTTCATTATGTTGAACATTGGGTTTTTCATTTCTTTTGTTTGTGTTGTTGATTTAGCTATGAACTAACCCATTTTGGGTTAGGGTTTTGATGTAGTTTGGATTCTAATGGGTTAAGTAATTGATGATTATTATTTTCATATGATTTTGCTTTGATTGTGTGATGATTCTGAAATTATTGTTTTTATGTGATGAAAATGCTGAGATTGAGAAATAATTCATGTTAAGCTTCTTGGGTAATCACCATTGTAGTATTAAATGCTAGAGATAGATTTAAGAATCAATGAAATCAATCTAGGATTCTTTGTGCTTAATGAACTTTGAACTATTAGTCTTCATTTTGTTAGGTGCGGAAGCTTAATAGGGAAGAGTAAGGAAATATAGCCTGAGAAGGTATATTTTATACTTTAGAGAGTTCGATTTACAATCAATGCATGTGAATATGGAATTAGTATAATCCTTGGTTTAATCCAGAGAGTCCAAATGAAGTCAAAGCCCTACCCGTTTGTTTGAATTGATTTTATCCGTGTTTTAACTCTTGCTTTCATAATTTAGTTTTGAATATTTAGAAATTTTGATTTAGTTTAGTTTAAAATTCTCCCATAAATCCAAACAATTTGATTGCTCCAACTTGAAAACAATAGAAAAACTTAGTGCTTAGCAACCAATCCTCGTGGGAACGATACTCACTCATCACTCTATTACTTGTGCGATTAGTATACTTGCTACATATTGCATGTTGTAGTAAACACGCATCATATGTGCGTAGATGCAACATATACTAGAGGTTTGCAAATGTTCAGTGAGCTCCACCCCAAGAGTTAACTACTTTGACAAGCCTCTAGCCATTCGTAATCTGGGGTATCGACCTGATAGCCCCTTTGCCCTAAGGAAAGGGGGGTGTTAAGTTTGTAGTGGTATTGTGGACTACTTCACCAAGTGGGCAGAAGCCAAGCCTTTAGCCACCATCACGTCGAACAAGCTGAAGGATTTCATCTACAAAAACATCATTTGTAGGTTCAGAATCCCCCACACAATAATAACCAACAATGGAAAATAGTTCAATAATGAGGACTTCAGATCTTTTTGTGAATGGCTTTGTATTAAGAAGAGCTTCGGTGTTGTTTATCGGCCTCAGGCCAACAGTCAAGTAGAGGCTGTAAACAAAATTATCAAGCACAACATTAAGAAGAAGCTCGACGTCCTGAAGGGAAGATGGGTAGAAGAATTGCCCAAGGCTTTGTGGTCGTATAGAACGACGGCTAGAAGCTTGACAAGAGAAAGCATGTTCTCTCTATCGTACAGGTGTAAAGCAATAGTCCCGGTTGAAGTGGGGATTAGTTCATTTGGAAGGGAAGTCTTCGATGAAAAAAAAAAAAAAATGAAGACCTTCTCCGCATGAGGCTAGACCTAATCAAAGAGCATCAGGCCAAGTCTTAGGTAAGGCTCGTTTCGTATCAACAGAGAGCCAGGCAATGCTTTAACACCAATGTCAAGAATGGAGACTTTGAAGTGGGTGACCTAGTCCTCAAAAGGGTCGTCCAAGGGACTCAAAACCCAAACTTATGGGCACTTAAGCCCAAATGGGAAGGTTCGTTCAGGATCTTCGAAAAGCTCGCACTAGGAACCTTCCACCTGGAACGCCTCAACGGCGAAGCAATACTACGAGCCTAGAACACCGAGCATCTACAGAGGTATTACCAATAACTAGCTCGGGTTCCAATCATGTTTTGTTTTCTTTCGATCATTTTGTAAGGTCATTTACAGCCAAAATGCTTCATCAATAAAAGAGGTATTATTCATAACTTTTCTTTGTTCACCTTTTTTATTTACTTGTTGTTTAGCATTTATCATTCATTGCTTCAAAAATCGTGACTTACGCAGTCGCATCTAAAAAACTCAAAGTCAAGAGTCCGAAAAAAGGTAGCTTATCTAAGTAAGCCATGCTATAATCCAAATCTGTAAGGGGGAAATATCCCCAAATTGAAGAAGTTATACTTGGAAAAATTCAAGTAAAACACATCAAGGGAAATCGGCCATAAGCCAGTGACCAAAACTCGAGATGGACAATGGATTCAAAGTCGGAGCTATCGCATAAGATTTCCGTGCATATATTTGAAAAGCTCCTCAAGAAGCAAGCGATGCGTTACTTGGAGCAAATTCAGATTTTTTATGACAAGTCTATTTAGGACGATTGAAACGACTCTACAGGAATATAAGAAATATATTGCTCGACAAAGACATGTAAAAATACCTCCCATTCATTATGAAGTTTGACTACAAATTTAATTAAAAAAAGGGGAAAGATACAGAAATTCTTTAAACAAGTAGAGGAGTAGCGACATCATCAACGACCAGACCATGAAGCTTGCCACCAACTGGGAGAGATAGTTCCTTGGTGGTAGGAATGATGGTGGCCTCTTCAGGGTTGGAAGCCTCGCTCGGAGGAAGATCGACTACATTGGGGGGATGTGCAGCCAGAGGAACTGGATCCTCGACCTTTTGCTTAAGGCTAGTCCCCCCTCGTCTTCCTCAACTTCCTCTTGGCCTTCACTGTCAGGCTCAGAATTGTTCGAGTATACATAGACCATTGTAAGTAATTGATCTACCATATGCAGTGGAAAACAAAAATTCAATCGGTAAATCAATTACCTTTCTTTGCCTAGATTCGAGTATAGATTATATCATTTACATGTTTATAAACAAAAATCTGTATAAAGTAAATCCATTCAAGGATTAGAATACTTACGTATGTTTGGAGGCTCCTCTGAATATCTCTGATTTCGAACAGGAACATTGTTCATGACTATTCATAGTTATTGTTCATAGTTACTGTTTACCATTTACCGTTCACGTGATTTTTCACCAATCGATCCAAAGTATGATCACACTCACGGAAGTCCACACGAAGATAATCCACAAAACCCTTGATTATTTTGCTAGAACAATCAAGGGCTTTAAGAATCAAGAAAGAAGAACAAGAAAGGTTTTCTTCTTGAGAGAGAGAGAGAGAGAGAGAAAGGGTGGCTAGGGTTTTAATTGAATGAATAATTATCTTTTGTTTTAATTTTAAGCTGCACTTATACAGTGCAACAATTAAAACCTTATTCCACTTAGGAATAGCCATGAGCTCCAACCCTAGTTCACCATTGCAACCAAACACATCCTTTATGGTATTTTAATTAATTAATTATTATTATAATTAAAATCAATTAATATATAATAATATATTAACATTTAATTAATTATAATAATTCATTTAAATATATACAAATATATATTTAAATATAATCTCACTAATTTAATTTTAATTTTAAATATTAAAATTAGATACAGGCAACAACTCCAGCAAATTTAATTGCACTGTGAAATTACTAAAAAACCCTTTCGTCCTAAAAGATGAAAATACCCTTCTCACAAATTGATTCTTAAATTATCTTCTAAGTGTGTGACCTGTAGGTTCCTCATCATATCGGCAGTGTCTAGTATCACGATTAACACCAATTAATCGTCTCACTACACACAGACCAAGATTGGCCCCTAGCAAGGCATCATGGACACGCGATGGATTCGAATTCAGCAAAACCGCAGCCTGTTAACGGTATGGTTACCATGCAATCAAATCCTTTCATCAACTGTTATCTCATCGAGACTGAGGTACATAAATATTATCAGCCTCAAATATCCTCGACATGTTTGTATTCAGTTACTAGACCAATGACAGGAATATTAAATTGGATTGAGCATCAACTCAATCCCACTATGGCCACAAATTTAGTGTCATTGTCATTTACTGAATTACCAAGTGAGATAACTTCTCCCGTACCCAGGAGTGATGAATCTTTTGTCGATCCACCATAGTCTCGATACAGTTCTCAATGTAGCCAATCACTATTGTATTGATAGCTCTGAATAAAACTACGTTGGGCTAGTGTCAAACTACACCAATTGGTGCACAAGGTGCTCTGGTGATCTCAAGTCTAAGGATCACATGCACCACCATTCGTTAGAGGATTTATTCCATAAACATTGGGGTTACTGTCCTTTTGGAATCCTCTGGTGGGTCTGTCCAGTGAACTTGCCTCTAGCAAGCACCCATATGTTGTACCAGGTTGTCGGCAAACAACTTGACAAGTAAGATCAGTCACTACCTTTCGACAAGGTCATTCAAAACTATGATAGCTTTACCGTATTATCTGTGTCCTTGATTAGAATAATATTGGGGCTGCAGGCGTTTCTAGAATGGCCACCATATGTGATCATAAGGTTCTCACTATTAAGATTTGAAACACTTGATACCCTTGTCATGGTTCTACCATCCTAAGGATATATATCAATACATATAATATGATTTATGAGATATAGTAGAATATGCCTTTTATTGATAAATAAACATTTATTACAGAGTCAATTTTACAATAATTGATTGGCTCTAGGGCACCTACTCTAACAATCTCCCACTTGCACTATAGTCAATCATTCATGTATTTAATACCGAATGACCTTAAGTGTTTTTCATGCTTCTACTGCAATAGAGGCTTCATTAGTGGATTGGCAAGATTGTCATCAGTATGCACTTTACTGATCCGTACATCTTTCATCTCAACCATTTCTCTGATAAGATGAAAATGTCTGAGTATGTGTCTGGACTTCTGGTGACACCATGGTTCCTTTGCATGAGCAATTGCTCCATTTTTATCACAATAGACATCTATTGGATCAATAATCGTGGAAACCACACCAAGTTCAGTGACGAACTTCTTAATCTAGATTGCCTCCTTGGCCGTATCAGATAATGCAATATACTCAGCCTTCATTGTAGAGTCCGATACGGTGCTTTGCTTGGATCTCTTCCAGCTCACTACACCCCCATTGAGACAAAATAAAAACCTTAATTGTGATCGATAATCATCTTTATCCATTTGGAAACTAGCATCACTGTATCCTTTTACAGTGAGCTCATCTTCCCTTCCATAAACCAAGAACATGTCCTTAGTCCTCTTCAGGTACTGAAGGATGTTCTTGACAACTATCCAGTGAGGCTCACCTGGATCTAATTGATATCTACTACAAGTACTTAATGCACATGAGACATCAATCCGAGTACATAACATGGCATACATGATGGATCCAATTGCTGACGCATATGGGATCCTCTTCATTCTATCTCTCTCATCATGTGTTTTAGGACACATATCCTTAGAGAGATAGTCACCATGTGACATCGAAAGAAATCCCTTCTTAGATTCTTTCGTACTGAATCTCTTCAGTACCTTGTCAATGTATGTACTCTGACTTAGGCCAAGCAACCTACGTGATCTATCTTGGTAGATCTTTATTCCAAAGATGTAGGCTGTTTCTCCTAAGTCTTTCATAGAGAAGCACTTGGATAACCAAGTCTTTATCGACTACAAGTTTGGTATATCATTGCCGATCAGAAGTATGTCATCAACATATAACACTAGGAATGCCACTGTGCTACCACTCACTTTCTTGTAAACACAAGGCTCATCTTCGTTCTTGATAAAACTGAATTCTTTTACAGCTTCATCAAAACGAATGTTCCAGCTCCTTGAAGCTTGCTTGAGTCCGTAAATGGATCTCTGCAACTTGCATACCTTTTCAGCTTGCCCATCAAGAACGAAACCATCAGGTTGTGTCATATACACATCCTCTTCATGGTTTCCATTCAGGAAAGCCGTTTTTACATCCATTTGCCAAATCTCATAATCATGATACGCAACAATTACAAACATAATCCAGATAGATTTAATCATGGTAATCGACAAACAGGTTTCCTCATAGTCAATACCATGAATTTGTTTGAACCTTTGGCAACCAATCTTGCTTTATAAGTGTGCACCTTGCCATCCATGTCAGTCTTCTTCTTGAAGACCCATTTACACCCTATGGGTTTTACCCCTTCAGGTGGTTCCACTAGAGACCATACTTGGTTTTGGTACATGGAGTCCATCTTAGATTTCATGGCTTCAAGCCATTTAACGGAATCTGGATCTGATATAATGTCTTCGTAGGTTCTAGGTTCATCGTCTTGGTAGACAAGTATGTCACCATGTTGAGTCATGAGATAACAGTATCTCTTAGGCTTATGGTGTACTCTTCTACGTAGCTCTTGTGCCACTTGAGGTGGTTCAATTTGATCCACAAGTTATAGAGTAAACTCCTCCAAATGTTCAACCACTGCTTGTGGCACATCTTCCTGTCCTTCGTCTAGTATATCTTGTAGCTCTAGAACTTCATTGAGTTCTACTTTTCTCCCACTAGTACTTCTTAGAAAAAATTCCTTTTCTAGGAAGACACCAGTACGAGCAACAAAATTTTTGTGCTTTTCTGGATGATAGAAATAGTATCCTTTGGCCTCTTTAGGATACCCCACAAATATATATTTGTAGGATTTTGGGCCCAGCTTGTTTGAAATCAATTTCTTGACATAAGCTTCGCAACCCCAAATCCTTAGATAAGACAAATTGGGCTTTCGCCCATTTCATAGTTAAAATGGAGTCTTGTCTATAGACTTTGATGGCACACGATTCAAAATGTGAGTTGCAGTCTCTAGCGCATAAACCCAGAATGATGTAGGTAAATCATTAAAACTCATCATGGACCTAACAATGTCAAGTAATGTTCTATTTTATAATCCGTGGATTATACTGTTTTGATTAGACTTTTTAGCCAGATTTCAGCTACTTTTTAGTCATTTTGACCTAAATTGCTACTTAATTCTTTATATTTTGTGTTTCAGGCTAGAATGGACATTTAATGCAAATAAGGAGTGAATTGGATTTTTTGGATTCAGAAGTTAGCGGATCTCAGAAGTTGGGAAAGTTCTGAAGCAGAATGGATGCACGATGAAGCTTGTTCCATGAGAAATGTGTCAAAGATCGAAGATTCAAGCAAAGGAGCAAGGAGAGGGCAATTATGTAATTTCAGAATTCCACATGAAGGTTCGTTGCGGCGAACCTTGTTCTTCGCCACGGCAAAGAGAGTTGCGCACATGGGTTTATTTCACTTCGCCGCCGCGGCAAAGATCCTTCTTCGCCACGGCGAAGTCTGGGAATTTCAAAAACGCACAATTTCATTTAGGCATTTGTTTTTAGGTTTTTGGCTGAGTATAAAAGAAAAACTTAGTCATTTTATAGAGAGTTCTTTTTTTTTTTTTTCTGAGAGAGGGCAACTTTTTTACATTGTCTTAGATTAGTTTTGGGCAAACTTTGTTGCAAAGGGTGAAGATTCGAGATTAAACCAGTGGATTCTTCATTTGGGAAGATTTTCTGGTCTTTTCTCTTATTTTCATTATGTTGAACTTTGAATTTTTCATTTCTTTTATTGGTATTGTTGATTTAGCCATGAACTAACCTATTTTGGGTTAGAGTTTTGATGTAGTTCGGATTCTAATAGGTTAAGTAATTGATGATTATTATTTTCATATGATTTTGCTTAGATTGTGTGATTATTCTGAAATTATTGTTTTTATGTGATGAACATGATAAGATTGAGAAATAATTCATGTTAAGCTTTTGGGTAATCACCATTGTAGTATTAAATGCTAGAGATAGATTTAAGAATCAATGAAATCAATTTAGGATTCTTGTAGCTTAATGAACTTTGAACTATTAATCTTCATTTTGTTGGGTGCAGAAGTTTAATAGGAAAGAGTAAGGAAATATAGCCTGAGAAGGTATATTTTATACCTTAGAGAGTTTGATTTACAATCAATGCATGTGAATATGGAATTAGTATAATCTTTAAGGTTAACCTAGAGAGTCTGAATGAAGTCAAAACCCTGCCCGTTTGTTTTGAATTGATTTTATCCGTGTCTTAAATTTTGCTTTCATCATTTAGTTTTGAACAATTAGAAATTTTATTTTAGTTTTTAAGTTTAATTTGTCTCCCTTCAATCCAAACAACTTGATTGCTCCAACTTAAAAACAGTAGAAAACCTTTGAATTGTTGAGTTGCATTGTTTGAGTTAAAGTGTAGTTTAGGAGAAAATGCCGCTCAAAGTCAAGGTACCATCCAAAGGCAAGGGAAAAGGAAAGAAAGTAGATGACCGGTTTATGAATGAAAAGGCTCGGAAAAACTATGAGGTAGCGGTCAAAAGGAAAGACAAGGGATTTATCCCTGAACGTGGACTGACTGCAACCGAGGCTAATGAGTGGAGTCAAGGTAGAAGATGGGAGAATTTTCTGGATGAACTCGAACAGGCATTTGTGGAACCACTGGTGAGAGAGTTTTATGCCAACCTCCCTAAATGTGATGAGGGGGTTATTTTTGTGAGGGGCACTGATGTAGTATTTACGGCCAAGGTCATCAATGATTTCTATGCCTTACCTCAGATAGACTGGGATTCAGATGAGTGGATGGGCTTAGAAACAGAAGAGGATGACGCTGAGGAAGACGAGGAAGTTGAAAAATGAGCACCAGAGCACCTATTTTAGTTTCGTTATTTTATTTGTTTAGTAGTTCTTTTTGTTTTTCTTTTATTTTGAACATTGAACTCCGTTGATATTTTTGTTTGGGATTGTGTGAGTTGTTTCATTTTTATTTTAAATTCTAGTTGATGTAAAGACGAGATTAGGGTTGTAATACTTTCAAATTAGTCAGCGGATTTTTCTAACATAGTGGACACCACAGTTTTCAATTGTTTTACAGAATGTGGGTGATAAAAAAGCTGAGGACCAGATGTGCACAATGTTGAGTGGAATTTCAACTTCACGGATTAATCAGGGAACTATCTCACACTTTTTTCTATTTTGTTTTCCATTCCTAATTTATGCATAATGTGACATTGGGGACAATGTCATCTTTAGTTTGGGGTAGGAAAATTTGAAAAATTTTGATTTTGTTTCAGTTAAGTTTGTGTTTTATTGTGGTTGCCAATGATGAATTGCATAAGTCCATGATGAGACTAGGATTGTTGGATGTTATTGTTGAAAAATGTTAAGCATTGCTTCAAGTTTATGTTTATTGACTGAATTTTGATTGAGGTTTGTTGAGTGGTTCAACCACCATTTTCATTTATTTCAGCATGCTTAGATTCATTTTATGTGGTTAGGTAAAGTTTGATAATGTTGGTGGATTCTAGAACCTAGTAGAGAAGTGCTTGAGGCGAAATCTTAGGAATAAACATTGTTGAGGAAATGATTTAGGCATTTTTCGGAACATTTGAGCCTTTCTAGCCAACCCACGAGTGATATTGCCCCTAGTCACTTACTTGAGCCTTATAAGATTATCATTGTGTCTTATTTTCTTACAAACCAAAAAATTTCCCAATCCAACTACCCTAAACACATAATCGTACCCTTAGGAGAATCTTAGGCCTAATGCAAACACAAAGAAAGTGAAGTGTGGTGCGAATCATTAAAAGAACAGTTTGGGGGTTGTGAGAAGGGCGATAAGAATAAGAGAGTTAATTAACCTCAATTTGATTGCTTTGAAAAAAAAAAAAATTGTTCTTTGGTTCAATTCAAAATCAAAATAAGGAATGCATAAGTTTGAGGGGTGTAAATTGGTCGATACTTTGATTGGTGGTTGAGAAAAAGTGGGTTTGATGTGACTTGTAGTGTTTGCATGAGGAAAACCAAGTTCTCTTACTTTGTTTATCCTATCCTGTTTTTTTAAACCCACTACCCGAGCCTAACGTTACAAGCTTGCAAAGACTTTTTGATCCTTAGTGATGTCTAGTCCACATTAGTGGAGAGTAGTTCAATATTTAGGCTTATGGAGTCCGCCACCATTTGATAAACTTTTCATTTCTGCATAAAATTATCCAGGAAGTTGGAATGTGGATTGAAGTGGGGATCACCTACTTGGTGGACCGATTGAGAAAGACTATTGATGTACCTTATAACTTCTTGGAGTGTTGAACATTTTCTGATAATAATTTTTCAACAACCTTTGAGACTTGTGAAATTTCGAGGCAATTCGTATGTTGAGTTGAGTCTAAGTTGTATTTGTTCATTTTTCAGTTTTGTTGTGTTGTGTTTTGTGTTTTTGGTTGTTTATTGTTTTTCTTTCATTGAGTCCTTATGCTCAGGGACAAGCATGTCTTTAGTTTGGGGGTATTAGATAATCTGTGGATTATACTGTTTTGATTAGACTTTTTAGTTGGATTTCAGATACTTTTTACTCATTTTGACTTGAATTGCTACTTAATTCTTTACATTTTGTGTTTCAGGCTAGAATGGACATTTAATGCAAATAAGGAGCGAATTGGAGTTTTTGGATTTAGAAGTGAGCGGATCTCAGAAGTTGGGAAAGTTCTGAAGCAGAATGGATGCACGATGAAGCTTGTTCCATGAGAAAAGTGTCAAAGATCAAAGATTCAAGCAAAGGAGCAAGTGAATGGCAATTCTGTAATTTCAGAATTCCACATGAAGGTTCGCCGCGGCGAAGAGAGTTGTACACGTGGGTTTATTTCACTTCTTCGCTGCGGCAAAGTCTGGGAATTTAAAAAACACACAGTTTCATTTAGGCATTTGTTTTTAGGTTTTTGGCTGAGTATAAAAGAAAAACTTAGTCATTTTATAGAGAGTTCATTTTTTTTCTGAGAGAGGGCAGCTTTTTTACATTGTCTTAGATTAGTTTTGGGCAAACTTTGTTGCAAAGGGTGAAGATTCGAGATTAAACCAGTGGATTTTTCATTTGGGGAGATTTTCTTGTCTTTTCTCTTGTTTTCATTATGTTGAACTTCGAATTTTTCATTTCTTTTATTGGTATTGTTGATTTAGCCATGAACTAACCTATTTTGGGTTAGGGTTTTGATGTAGTTCGGATTCTAATGGGTTAAGTAATTGATGATTATTATTTTCATAAGATTTTTGTAATAACTACTTCCTACTCAAATACTCATAAAAATAGACATAATAAAATACATGTATAATAACATAAGTAGTTGGACCCAAATTTTTCTTTTATTAAACATATACATTCTTTGTACAAAATTAGTATCATAAACAAAAACTATCAAAGACTATGTAGACAGTGTAGCCGTTCCTCCTCGCGTGCCGACGTCCATCCGACCGTGTCCTCACCTAAATCCTGCAAAAACATAGAAAGACAACGGGGTGAGCAAAATAATGCTCAGTAAGTAAACCCTCTAGTCATCTATCCCCGTAACTCTCTCTCTCTAAGTCTTTCCTTACAATTCTCATTTACTCTCTCTTTTATACTTCTCTCTGTTTTCTCTTTCTATTTCTCTCTCTCTGTTTCTCTTTCTTAGAACTCTTTTCTACTAACTCTCTTTAGTAAGTCACAGCCCCATCTTACCGGGGGCACAGCTGGGACTCGCTCCCGCTCTCCGTGATTTCTACTCGTTCTTAGCCGATCGGACTCGGTTATGCATGGATTCGGAACCCTTGGCCATGTGAGTATATAATCTCTCTCTTGGGTACTCTTGGGTATAGCCCTCATCCGCATGCACTCTCACGGGCTACACCACTTCTCTCTCATACTCATGCCGCTCTCTCAATGCGGCATACATGCAAGAATACTCTACCCATTACTCACGGGTTCCCTATCGCACAACCTACTCTATTCTCTTTTTCTCTCTTTTCTCTTAATAAAGCTCACACTCAAAGTTCTCTACTCTTTTTCTACTCTTTCTCTAATGCATAATTAATGCATATGGATGATTCATGCTCATTAATGCACTCATGAAAAGCACAAATGCAATGTTGCATTAAAGATAGTCATTCTGCGCAGGTCACACTCAAGAAGGCATAAGTTGTATCGGATTGCTATGATTTTTGTCTTGTTTTAAAGATTAGAGACAGGGCTACAACTTTTACCTCTTTGTCTCAACCCAGGTAAATCTACCTTTTTGTCTCGACCCAGGTAAATCTTTAAGATGCCTAAAAATCACTCAGAAAGTCACGGCTGTGACAGGGCAGTTTAATAACATGTTTTCACTTAGGCATTTCATCAAGCAACTGATGTGCATACAAGAACTCTACTTTACTATAGCTTTTATTCTCTTCTTAACCATCCAAAATGGGAGGAAAACTCCCTCATATAGTCATAATTCCTGCCAAGGAAAACACTCACAAAAATATTCATGCAAACTCCTCCAACTTCAACTCAATTTCAATCTCTCTTCACACATCAAACACTTCTCATAATTAAAGTGTATTCAACAACCACAAAGCAAATATTCATCTCAACTCAATTCTCAATAACATAACATACTTATACATACATAAATCTCTACTCAATCTCTACTCAAAAGGATTTCTCAAATCTCAACTTAGGTTGGATTTACTTACCTTGAATTTGAGCAACTCCAACACTATAATCTCTCCTTGATAGAATTCCCTTTCCTCTTAAACCCTAAGCATATAAAACCATAAGAATTCAAAACTTTAAAATTTAATCTCACATCTTGATGCAAGAATCTTACCTTTGGATGCTTAAGATTGAAATTCCACTAAAAAATACCCAAAACCTATGAATTTCCTTGGAAATCTAGTGAAGAAATTTGAAAGAATTTGAGTAGAGAATGGCATGAATGGAGAGATAGAGTGGCTAGGGTTTCTATTCTTGAACTCTTATTATATAATAATATATATGTAGTTTCCCATTTTCCCCTTGCTCTTTCTTGGAAATTCCATCGATGTCCCTTAGTCAATTACAATAATGCCCTCATGAAATTCTATCTCTTTTTACTCCCCAAGTTTTCAACTAATTGTGAGTGAAAAGACCATTTTACCCCTAATGAAAGTTTAAGGGATTTTCTTCACATTTTTCTCAAAATAACTTTAACAAAAATCAACTAAGGGCCAACCAACCAAAAATAACAACATGCAAGCTCAAATGAGAACAAATCAATAAACATTCAAGCAATGCAACAATAATTTAACTACATACCTCAAGTGGGGCGTTACAATTTTGCTTAGATTGTGAGATTATTCTAAAATTATTGTTTTTATATGATGAACATGATGAGATTGAGAAATAATTCATGTTAGGCTTCTTGGGTAATCACCATTGTAGTATTAAACGCTAGAGATAGATTTAAGAATCAATGAAATATTTAGGATTCTTGTGCTTAATGAACTTTGAACTATTAATCTTCATTTTGTTGGGTGCGGAAGTTTAATAGGAAAGAGTAAGGAAATATAGCCTGAGAAGGTATATTTTATACCTTAGAGAGTTCGATTTACAATCAATGCATGTGAATATGGAATTAGTATAATCTTTAGGGTTAACCCAGAGAGTCCGAATGAAGTCAAAACCCTGCCCGTTTGTTTTGAATTGATTTTATCTGTGTCTTAAATTTTGCTTTCATCATTTAGTTTTTGACAATTAGAAATTTAGTTTTAGTTTTTAAGTTTAATTTGTCTCCCTTCAATCCAAACAACTCGATTGCTCCAACTTGAAAAAAGTAGAAAAACTTAGTGCTTAGCCACCAATCCTCGTGGGAACGATACTCACTCATCACTCTATTACTTGTGCGATTAGTATACTTGCTACATATTACATGTTGTAGTAAACACGCATCACTATTCTTTTTTTCAGACACTCCATTGTGTTGGGCTGTATATGGAGGGGTGAGTTGTGATACTATCCCATATTCCTTCACGTATTCAGAAAACCTTCAGCTTAAGTATTCACCTCCTCGATCCGACCGAAAAGCTTTAATACTTTTGCCTAACATATTCTGTACTTCATTCCTGAATTCTTTGAACTTATCAAGGACTTTAGATTTATGTCTCATAAGGTAGACATAACCATATCTACTGAAATCATCAGTAAATGTGATGAAGTAAGAATATCCACCTCTGGCTTCAATTGTTAGTGGACCACATACATCACTATGGATGATGCCTAATAGTTTAGTAGCCCTTTCACTTCGTCATGTGAAAGGTGACTTGGTCATCTTGCCTAATAGGCAAGACTCGTATACCTCAAATGATTGGAAGTTAAAAGGGTCCAAAACTCCATCCCTTTGAAGTTTTGCAATGCAGGTCTGATTAACATGACCCAATCTACAATGCCAGAGGTATGTATGGTTTTGTTCGCAGTGTTTAGCTTTCTTACTTTCAATGGTGAGAATATCCTTATTGTTCAAATCAAGAACATATAATACGTTATATAACCTTGCAATTCCAAATAGAATACCATTCAAACTAAAGGACAACAATCCATTAGAAATCTCAAAACGATATCCTATATTATCCAAAGCGGATACTGAAATAATGTTTCTAGAAATCGCAGGTACAAAATAACAGTCTTTGAGTTCTAATAATAAGCCCGAAGGCAAAGACAAAGACAAACAATAACTCCCTACAGCTAATGCAACCACATGTGCTCCATTTCCAACTCGTAGGTCCACTTCTCCTTTGGCGAGAAATCTACTATGCCTTAGTCCCTACACATCAGTACAAATGTGAGTACCACATCCTATGTCAATGACCCAAGATGTTGAAGGAGATAAGTTAATCTTAATTACAAACATACCTGAAGTTGAAGCATCTGACTTCTTCTTGTTTGCAAGGAAAGCCTTGCAGTGCTTCCTCCAGTGGCCAGGCTTGCCGCAATAGAAGTAGACTACCTTCCCACCTTTCCTAATGCCACCCACAGGCTTGAGAGCATCCTGTCCTTTAGGCTTGGATTTGGGATTGGCCTTGGCCTTTCCCTTGCCCTTACCCTTGGAAACTACCAGCAAAACAGGCTTGGACTTCTTCAAGTCCTGCTCTATAGTCCTTAGCATGTTCAAAAGCTCCGATAGGGTTTTCACCATAGCGTTCATATTGAAGTTCATTATGAACGGTGCATAAGAGTCAGGCAAGGATTGTAAAATTAAATCCACTGGTAATTCTACCTCCAACTCAAACCCCAAAGTCTCAAGCCTCTCCATGTGCTCAATCATTTTGAGCACATGAGGGCCAACTTGGGCTCCTTTGGTCAGGTGACTTCTAAACAGTGCCTTTGACACCTTGTACCTCTCATGTCAAGCATTCCCTTCATAAAGCTCCTTGAGGTGTAGAATAATGGCAACAACGTCTATATTCTCATGTTGCTTTTGCAGCATTGGTGTCATTGATGCTAACATCAAGCATTGAACACCATCAGCACCATCAAGGAACTTTTGATAAGTATTCTTTACTTCCTGAGTGGCATCAGGATCTGGCTCATGCATATATGGCTTATCAAGGATATACAATTTTTTTTCGGACTTAAGTATAATCCGAAGATTACGATACGAGTCCGAGAAATTGGATCCATCCAACCTATTTTCTTTCTCGATTATCGGTCATAGGTTCATAATGCTCATTTTTAAGTGAATCTACAATTCATAAAAGTAAAGTCAATATAATTTTTATTATTTCTTAATATGGTCTTTTATTAAAAAAACGCTCCTACTATTTTCCTCAAGCCAATAGCCCTCACTATTAACTCGAGAAAGCCTGTTGGCTTTCCTAGTGGACTGAGATCCCATCTGGCCCATTTCAAACTTTCGTTGTGGCGAACAAGCCAAAATGGGTTGATTAGGTAGGCCAACAAACTTAATCCACACCAGTTGATGGCTCCCACTACCAACCTCAAATGTGAAGCAAGCCAACAAGCCAATCACACAACCCAACAGCCTAGCCATTGTCCTCAAGTGTGATTCCCAGTATCAGTAGAGTGGACACTACATGTCGCCACGTACACTCAACATGTGTACTTCTCTACTATGCCTATGACGTGTTTATCAACCTTTGCTGTAGCAAACAAGCAAAACTGTTATTTTAAGTCGACCCATCATCATTAAGGAAAACTCCAATGAATTTTAACCTCCCACTGGTAGAAGTGTACCCTTCGCTGTGGCGAAAAATGTTCTGATGAACAGTGGTTTGATTAAAACCATAGTGATGGAAGGCATACGTGACTTAATATATCTTATTTGAGGGTTTTTATTTAATGTCTTACCAGATTATTATTTTTGTTGAATGACATTGTTTGGCATGTTATTGAACATTCAACCTTAGCATGCATTCTAAACAAAAAATTAAACGTCCAGGTACATAGCCCACTAAAATCGATTTCCTCGAGCCTAGAGGAATCGGTAGGTCAACCTAGGGTTTAAAAGTTAATCTTGGGTCTTCAAGTCATTCCTTTTCACAGCTCATTTGTTTCTTCTTCACGATCATTACAAATAATTTTATAATAAAAATCTTATTCTAATTTACATCAATAAAATAGAAACCTCACGTGACATACGAGGGGAGTGTGTAATACCCACATCAAGGTACGCAGCTTTATTTATGCCCTAATACCCTTAGTTGAATTGTGTTAAAGTTATCCTGAACAAGCGTGAAGAAAATTCCTTAAAACTTCACTAGGGGTAAAATGGTCTTTTCACTCATAATTAGTTGAAAAAGTGGGGAGTGAAAAGAAGTAGAATAACATGGAGAAGTTAATAAAAATGAGGGCATTTTTGTAATTGACTAAGGGACATAGATGGAATTTCATAGAAAATGCAAGGGTAAAATGGGAAGCTATAAGTAAGAGTTCAAGAATGAAACCCTGGCCATTCTTCCCCTTCCATTCACGCCACTTTCCACCCAAGTTCTCTCAAATTTCTTTAATCACTTTTCAAGAAAATTCATAGATCTTGGTTCACTTTTGGTGGAATTTCAATCCCAAACATCCTTAGGTAAGATCCTTGCACTCAAATGTGAGTTTTATTTTTTTAAGTGTTGATTTTGATGATTTATGTTCATAGGGTTTAAGAGAAAGAGGAAGTAGTGTCAAAGGAAAGCTAAAGTGTTTGGATTGCTCACATCTAAGGTAAGTAAATCCAACCCTAGCCGTGATTGGCGCAATTTTGTGTAGATAACTTCTTTTATGCATGTATATGCTTATATGTAAAGAATTGTTGATGGTATTGATGTTGAATGATAGTTAGAATTTATCCATGAGAAGTAGTGTTTGAGTATTGGATGTTTGATGAGAGTTTGGATGAATTATGGAAGAATTGAAGTAAAATTTATGGAGTGTAAATCTTGGCCAGGTTTGACATTGATTATAGTGAGTTTTGTTCCAAATTTTGGTGGCTTAAAAGAGATGTAGAAGTATAGCCAATTTAGAGTTTGTGTGTGCATATAAATTGTTTGATAAAATGTCAAAGAGAAGTGCATGTATGATTATGAGTATTTGATATCTCGAGATGAGTTTGTAGATGGTAGAGAATGACATGTTCACATTCCATATTGCATTATTGTATCCAAACATGTGAATTTAGAAAGAATAATAAGCATGAGCCCATCTACATGCATACATACTCAAAAGAGCATTAAAGAACATTAAAGAATAAGAGCAAGAAAGAAAATAAATTAAATGTAGAATTAATTAAAGAACAATTCAAATCTGAATTTTTTACTTAAAGAAATATAAAAAGAGAAGAGAAGAGAAAAGAAGAGAAGGTTGTTGCGATGGGGAACCCATGAGTGACCTAGACCCGCATGCACACCGCCTTTAGTGAGCAACCTCAGAATCAGAAAGAAGAATTGTATAGTCCGTTAGAAGTGCATGTGGATGAGAACTGTACCCAGAATAAGAGAATACACTCACACGATCAAGGTTCCAAATCCATGCCTCAACTGAGTCCGATCGGCAAGAAAGAAAGAAAAGAAAGAATACAAAGGAAGAAAGAAAGAAAGAATAGAAAGAAAGAAAGAAAGAATAGAAAGAAAGAAAGAATAGAAAAGAAAGAAAGAAAGCATAGAAAGAAAAACAGAGAAAAGAAACAGAAAAACAGAAAAGAAAATGCACATCCTATGCATTTGTGCATTTGCATCATACCTATGCATGATACTATGCCTACTAACATGAGTAGTGAGAAATTAGAAATTGAGAAAGGACAGAGAAAGAACAGAGAAAGAATAGAAAAGAATAGAGAAGTTTGATGCAAGGAAAGAAATTCAAAATATGAGCAACGGAGATAGAAGAGTAGCATAGTGGGTTTACTTACTGGGTAATTAGTGCTCACCTCGTTGGTTTCAATGTTTTTGCAAGTAGTAGATGAGATTGCGGTTGCTTGGAATGACAAGAAGCGGAAGGGTTTGGCAACACTGTCGAGTTGATGTTTTGTGACTTTATTACATTATGTAAAGATTTGTATATAAAGAAAAATCAATTATGGGCCCATTATTTTATACTTATCTACATGTATATTTTCTTAATATGTATATTTTAGTGAGTTTTACTACTTGTTTTATGAGTATACTAGCTAGAGAGAGAAAGCATTACAGAGTGAGATGAGAAGAAGAAATACATGGAGATTTAAGAGAGAGAGGTAGGACACGCAAGTCCTATTTGTTTATAAAAATTACAAACAAACCCAATAAACAATAAACAATAAACAATAGGTCTAAGGCTCATGTACCAAGCACCATGCAATTATCAAACAAGAACATTGCATACATTAAAAAACAATCAATTTTTGAATTGGGTGGGTTGAATTATCAAGTTACCACCTTAAACGTGCAGAATGAACATTGGCTTTAAAGGTTCAAAAACTGTAACTTAGTCCCTGTACGAAAAACGGAAAGCAAAAACAAAATAGTAGGTTTCTTGCTGCAACGAAGAAATTCATTGCCTTAGCGAAGTTCATGCACACATGGTCGCTGCGGCGAAGTTTTATTTTGCTGTGGCGACTGTGAACTTCCAAAAAACACAAATCGTTCTTGAGAGTTTCATGCCGCGATGAAGTTTTATTTCGCCGCTGCTAGATTTACTTTTTCAGAATTTCACTGTGGCGAAGGTTTATTTTGCCATGGCCACATTCACTTTTTGCATCTTGCTGCAGTGAAGTGTTATTTCGTCGCGCCTAACGTCGCAAAACAGTGAATCAGACACAGTAATGTGTTTTGCAATTTTTCACATAATGACATGGATCAAAATCAAATCGAATGCTTAAACACTCAACCAAGACACCAACCAACCAATACACATTCAATTAACACATTATTTAATCAATTGATTAATTAAGACATTCAACATACATAATTTTTCCAGATTTAAAAACACTTCAAATCATGCAATAACATGTTATCAAACAAATATACATGTTATCAAACATCAATTAAACAATATAATCTAATACTCGAGGCTCTGATACCACTGTAAGTAATTCATCTACCATATGTAGTGGGAAAAAAAATTCAATCGGTAAATCAATTACCTTTCTTTGTCTAGATCTGAGTATCGATTACACCGTTTGCATGTTTATAAACAAAAATCTGTATAAAGTAAATCCATTCAAGGATTAGAATACTTACGTACGTTTGGAGGCTCCTTCGAATATCTTTGATTTCGGATAGTAACACTGTTCACAGTTACTATTCGAGGGTACTGTTCACGGTTACTATTCACCTTCTACCATTCACGCGATTTTTTGCCAATCGATCCAAAGTAGGATCGCACTCATGGAAGTCCACACAAAGATAATCCATAGAACCTTTGATTATTTTGCTAGAACAATCAAGGGCTTCAAGAATCAAGAAAGAAGAACAAGAAAAGTTTTCTTCTTGAAAGAAAGAGAAATAGGGTGCCTAGGGTTCTAATTGAATGAATAATTCTCTTTTGTTTTAATTTTAAGTTGCACTTATACAATGCAACAATTAAAACCCTATTCCACTTAGGAATAATCATGGGCTCCAATTCTAGTTCACCCTTACAACCGAACATACCCTTTATGGTAGTTTAATTAATTAATTATTATTATTATTAAAATCAATTAATATATAATAATATATTAACATTTAATTCACAATAATAATTCATTTAAATATATATAGACATATATTTAAATATAATCTCACTAATTTAATTTTAATATTAAAATTAAATACAGGCAACAACCTCAGCAAATTTAATTGCACTGTTAAATTACCAAAATACCCTTTCATCCTAAAAGATGAAAAATACCCTTCTCATAGATTGATTCTTAAATTATCTTCTAAGTGTGTGACCCGTAGGCTCCTCATCATATCGACAGTGTGTAGTATCGCGATTAACACCAATTAATCGTCTCATTGCACATAGACCAAGATTGGCCCCTAGCAAGGCATCATGACCACCCGATAGATTCGGATTCAGTGAAACCGTAGCATGTCCGTATGGTTACTGTGCAATCAAATCCTTTCATCAACTGTTATCTCATCGAGACTGAGGTACATAAATATTGTCAACCTCAGATATCCTTGACATGTTTGTATGCAATTACTAGACCAATAACAGGAATATTAAATTGGATTGAGCATCAACTCAATCCTACTGTGGTCACAGATTTAGTGTCATTGCCATTTACTGAATTACCCAGTGAGATAACTTCTCCTGTACCCAGGAGTGATGAATCCTTTTTCGATCCACCATAGTCTTGATACACTTCTCAATGTAGCCAATTACTACTGTATTGATAGCTCTGAATAGAACTACGTTAGGCTAGTGTCAAACTACACCAATTGGCGCACAAGGTGCTCCGGTGATCTCAAGTCTAAGGATCACATGCACCACCATCTGTTAGAGGATTTATACCATAGACAAGAGGGTTACCATCCATTTGGAATCCTCTGGTGGGTCTGTCAAGTGAACTTGCCTCTAGCAGCACCCATGCGTTGTACTAGGTTGTCGGCAAACAACAACTGCCTTTTGACAATGTCGTTCAACACTATGATAGCCTTACTATATTATCTGTGTCCTTGGTCAGAATAATACTGGGGCTACAGATGTTTCTAGAATGGCCACCATATGTAATCATAGGGTTCTCACTATCAAGATTTGAAATACTTGATACCCTTGTAACAGTTCTACCATCCTAAGGACTTATATCCATACATATAATATGATTTACATGATATAGTAGAATATGCCTTTTATTGACAAATAAACGTTTATTACAAAGTCAATTTTAGAATAATTGATTGGCTCTAGGGCACCTACTCTAACAACCATTCCCTGAGCTTCGGTCTTCATCCTGTCGACCTCTCTTCGATAAGTAAGCAGAAGAAAGGAGAAGTCGATCAAGGGGTTAGCTTCCCACAATTTTTGCACACAGAAGACCGATGTCTCTCAAACCTAATTGGTGATGGCCTCATTCGGCTCCCATATTTGAAGCTTGAGTTGCCTAGCCTTAGCTTCAACATTTCGTCTACCTTCTGCTTCTTAGGAAAAGTTGAACGAGGCTTTCTTGGACTTTGCCTCCCAATCTGAGGCAATTTTTTGAATCGAAGAGAGCTCGGAGTTCAGTTTATTATTGGCACCTTGTTGCTGAGCCAAACCCTTCTCAACTTTGGTTGCTTTGGCTTCAGCCTTTGCCCGCATGGCCTCAGTCACCTTAATCTTGTCAAGGAACCCCCTTTCCTTGACCCTAAAGGTCACCATCTCTTCCCTCAGCCACTCAAGCTTAGCTTGCTTCGTTTCTTTCTCCTTCTCTGCAACCTGGGTCCTAGCCAAGGCATCCTCCTTCACCGTCTCTGCTAGCTACCATCCCTGATGAGTGCCCTCCAACGTGGGATATCACTCATCATAGAGAAGCCTACTCGCCATGGTAACCTAAGAAAAAAAGGAAGGTAAAAGGAATCTTATTAGAACAAGAGAATGGGATGAACTCGCTGGAAAAAGCATCATGAAGACGAAGAAGCACCGATGGAATGAACAAGAATGTCTAAGAATTTTGGCAAGATGAGTAAGCTTTCTAACGAGTTCGCCCGCTTTTATAGTGGTTTGTATGGGAGACGAAAGGGCAGGGCTTGATCGTAGCTATTGATCTATAATGAATCTTAACCCTCCATTTGTCGAGCAATCTCAGCCCTTGGATGTGGCCACGTGTCAACCATCCGAAAGGGATGATGAACCGTTAGACTGCCATGATCATAATCATTGTCGCACATCACCTCAATTCCGTGTGTGGACAGTTGTAGTCACCCACGTACGACGAAAAATAACTGCCAAAGCTTGCCACATTTAATACGACATAACCGCGTGGAATTTACACAACTATCCTTCCTTTTCAAATTCCGAGTTTGTCAAAAGTGTCGCAGAAGAGAAAAGGTCCAAGTGTGGAGTACGTTGATTGAGCATGAGTCTGACTCTTGAAGTTCCATCGAATCTACATTCAATGCCCTACTGATAATGTCGAGTTTGATATCAGGTCGATCAATAGTCTTCGAAGCTCGAAACGAGCATCGAACACTAGGGGGCAAATGTTCTGTGTGATTTTTCCATCAAGCTCGGAGAATTGTGGGGCAATAACTCGATCCAGAACCAACTCGACTCTACCAATTGTCTAACCTAGCATAAGCTCGTCGAGTTATAACTTGACCTAGCACAAGTTAGTCACGACCAATCCTTGTAGCTATTCAACCAATTCGTAGATAACCTTATGTCTCAAATATCTCGGGAAGAATCAAATCGACGGCAATCTTTGTGCATTCACAGTGCCCAATAGCGAGAATATTGGAGTTGCATTTCAATTAAACTTAATTGTAATCCCTTTATTTTCACTCTTTCCTTTGTACAAACTCTATATATAAACCCCCTCCAACGATGAGAAAGGGGTTAGAAAATATTTTTAGGATTATCATTGTAAGCTCTCGTGGCAAATACAAAAACAGTGGACGTAGGCTCAAGAGTTCATCTCCCCGAACCACTTGAAAAATCTCTTTGCCATTTACTTTATTGCATTTTATTATTCACTCACTGCTGGTTATCCGTAATCAAGCACAAACCAGTTTTGATCCCATCAAGGTTGATTGGATCACTCTAGTTGGTGCAGATTTATGTATCACCAGTCGTCTGTGTTGGTGAGGTCATGTAAAATAATTTGTTTCCCATACAATTCAAACTTCATTAGTAACTTCAACAAATCCCATTGAATAGTGACTAGAGTACATAACCATTGAGCCCCAACACAATATCACGACTCTCTAATGGCAATAACTAAAAGTCTACCCAAATATAATGGCCTTGCAAAATTAATTGAACATTTTTGCACTTACAAAAGCTTAAAAAATTCTCTCCAAAAGCCACCATTACCTCGAATTTTCCATCCGAAATTGGTTGAAGTCCAATCTTTCTTGTTATAGGTTGTTGACAAAATTATGAGTACTAACAATGTCGTTTAACATTGTAATTTTTTTGTATGCAATAACAGCATTTAACCTCATATTTTCGGGAGCTCGTATTTCCCAAAATGGAATGTAATGAAATTTTTATACATTTAATATAAGGTTTTTTAACCAATAGGATTTGGTTAGATCACTTTACCTAAGTTAGGATAATTTTTTTACTTATGCTTCTTTTGCCATTTTCCACTTAGTTAGAAGAGGTATTTATATATTTGCATATATTGATCAATTAAATATTATTGAAATAATGATTACTCATATGTAGACCTAGCAAAATGGATTTGGACACTCGAGTCAGCCCGTATCTAGGAAAAACAGGTCTGGACCTGCGAGTTGGCCCGTACCTGGGTGAAAAATATAGAGTACGGGTCAAGCCTTGTGGGCCATTGAAAATTGGATCCACACCCGACCTAGTCCATTTTTCTACGGGTGGGTCGGGTGTACCTGTATTTTTTTTTTAAAAGTTTAATTAAATTTTTCCTCTCCTTCATCCCCAGTCTTCACTCTTCAACAGCTCCAGTTCTCGGTCTCATCTTCGTCTTTAGTCATCAGTCTTCCCTAATATCACCTCTTCCCCTTTGAACTCAATATATATAATACCATAGTATCTCTTTCATTTTCCACAAAAAAACTAATTACTACAAACCCAAACTTAAACTGAACCAAAACCCAAATCTCTCTTTCTTTCTTTAGAAAAAACTGACCAATCAACTCACTGATGATCAGATCTCCAAATTCAAGGAAGCCTTCAACCTTTTCGACAATGATGGCGATTGTCTCTTCTCTCTTCTCTCAGATTTATAAATTTCTTTTTATTTTCATTTTTATTATTTCTTGGATCTAGGGTTCTTGTTTTAGATCTGATTTGTTTTTTATCTTTACTTATTTCACTGTTTGATTCATCTTATTTGTTGTCTGATTGAAATTCTATGACCTATGCCATCTAGGAGATGAATTTTATTTTATACAATCTGACAGGCTATTCGCAAGTATACGAAATCGTGCAAGTAATAAACCTCGAGTAAACGAGTGTCAAATCCCAAGAGAACTACCTACCAAGTACCAAACTAGTCTATTTTATTGCTATTTGATGAAACATAATTTTATGAATGAATTTAATGAAAAAGAAAACAAATTAAAAACTAAACAAAATCAGAATTTTATAAATACTTGGATATAAAGATATATGGCTAAACCCTAGGGCATAGATTTGACACCAATTTACTCCTATGTATTGACGATTATTGCTAACCTAATTAAGCTTATTCTAAAGGCCAAACTCCCTAATATTCCACTAACTTTCTCTTGAACAATTAGTGAATTAACCCTTAAACAACAACCCAAAATATCTTTAAGTAGGATTTAGAAGCTAAGAGATCATTAAGTTCTATGAAATTTTCCAAAGCCTCATAGATTGTGGTAACCTACCTCTAGCGTTCGCTCAATCTATGGTTTTATTACCTTAGACAAATCAGGTTTCATCTCTTGATCTCAACCTAATCCCATGATATCATTCAACCCTCGAATCCTTAAGAATTGAAAGCATTACACACAATAATAAAACTTAGAATTAATGCTCAATAAGAAATTAATAAAGATAACGTCACACATATTCATAAATTGGGCTACATCTTTAGCCCTAGAAAGAGATTTAGTTCATAGTTGCAATAATAAAAACCATCATTGTATTCAATAACATGAGTTCAAGAAAGAAAAATATAAACACTTCTCTAATTGTTGAACGAGAACTTAAAGAATTCTGATCTCCAAAATAGTAGCCATTCTTTTTCCTTCCCTAAAACTACTTAAAGACCCTTATTTATAGTGCTAGGGTTTGGAGGTTACTTAGGAAAGAATTAAATGCCTTAACCCATTCAGATTCGGACTAGGAGAATGCAATAACCCAAACAGGCCCGTGACCCATCGCTGCGGTGATAAGAAACGATCGCTGCCGTGATCATTCTTTCTGTCTTACGATCCATGATCTTCAGAATTTAGTAAAGTCAGCAACATGAACTTTATAGCTCTCTGAATAAGATTTCCAACACCAACAAGAATAGTCAAATTTCGATTTCTACATCTCAAGTTATGATTGAAACATCGAAGCATGCTCATCTTGAAGGATTTCTAGATTTTATGTTGTATCTTCAACGCGTCACAACTTTCTCGTTTCAACTCCGATTCTTGCACCGTTTGTTCCTACCTGTCACGAATTCCATCGACATCATTATTTTCCTTCAAATATGAGTTTGGACCTGAAAATACTCAAAATACACTTGTGATCCCGTAAAAGTTATTTATGAAATAATTAATTCAAATTCTACAAATTAAACACATTTTTCCACAAATAATCCAATTAAATCACTAACAAAATATATACTTTCAAGCTCTTATCACAACCCCCAACCAGCTTTTTGCTAGTCCCTAGCAAACTAAGCGATAAAACAAGTCTCTAAGCTTGAAAATAAAACAACAATTAAAACCTCTATCTAAACTATCCTAAATCACTTTTGTAGATTGACACACGGTTACATTTAGCGTATGCAACAAGCCTTTAAACCCCTAGGCGGGCCTAGTTGGATGACTTGTAGTCTTGTGAGGGTTTCCAGCAATGATACCCACACATATCCACACTAAACTTATCCTAAACTCTAGAACTAAAGATAAACATAAACATAAAAAGAACAAAAACTAAAAAAAAAAAAAAAATTATTCTTGGATCAATTCATAGAAGTGTCTCAAAAATCGCATATACACAAAACAAATAGAATGATTAAGAATCACCTAAACTCACAGACAATGCAAACATCAATATCATTTTCATTATTGACCCTCGAACATCCATACAACCACAAACCATTAGTCTACAAACTCGGATAGATTTATGCATAACATTCATGAACAAGATTTTGATCTCAGTATTCGGGTTATGACTTATATGTGAATCATGGAATCAAACTCCATAGGCTCACTTTTCAAACCACTCTCCACTAATGTATAATTTCACATTACCTTGGATCAATAGGTCTTTGTAAAGGTTGTAACATTAGGCTAGGGTATGAGTTCATGAAGGAACGAAAAGGGAAATTAACAAAAAATAAAATTAAGAGACTTAATTTTTTATTCATTCTTATTACTGACATAAACAACACTTCCCTTTTTCACTCAGTAGCTTCCCAACCTTTATCGAGCTCTTTTTTTTTTTCAGAGATAAAAATAATAAGAAAGTAGAAAACCTACACACAGCTCCACTGATCTTATAAGCACTCCACAACCCCCAACCAATTTCTTCACATAAACTTGGGTTGTGGCAAAACTACACTTCCTTACCAACACTCTTGTTAAGCTTGAACAACAATTAAGTCTCTTAAGGATAAAATGAGTAATATTGTGTTTTAGGCTCATATTCAGGGTAGGGTAAACATTAAGTTCAAAGAAAGAAAAACAGGGCTAAATTGTGTTTAAAGGCTGAAAGGGTTAACTAGCGATAACAATAAAAAAGGTTGGCTTGAAAGGCTCAATCGGTCCAAAAACAGCCTAAATCATTTCCTAAGTGACGTGAACTCTAGGATTTCGCCTTGAGTGGTTGTCAAATGAGTTCTAGAGTTTGTTGAGAGCGCAACAATGTTCATGGAAAATTCACACATAACACGTCTCTAAGTAGGTAAACTAAACCACTTTCACTCCACAAATCACTAGAGTCTCAAACTAAATGTCATTAATATTCACAAACATCTGTAATTAAAGGTAAAAATTAATGTCCTCTATTAGTTCTATATTATTGTAATCACATTCCTATCATAGACATATGACTTCATCCAAGAGAAAAAAAATAAAAATCACAACATAAAAACAAAAGAACAAACAAAACTGCTCTCTAAATCCATAAAAAAAAAATTCTACTCAAATTAAATTCCTTTAAATTCCTACCCCTAACCATAAAGTCAACATTGTCCGCAATGTTAAGAGTAGCAACAAGGGAAAGAGATCGTTACCGCATTCCTCAATGTAATAAGGTTGTCCAGTCGTATACGCCAAATTCGTTCTTAAAAAAAAAAAAAACACTAGACAGACCTTGTCGGCCATCATTGTTATGCGGAAAAAAAAATAATGGATATAAAGAGCATTAACAATAACGATGGAATAACAGTTCACAAAAACATAATGAACAAACAATAACAAAGTACAAGTACATCAAAACAAAACAACAAAATAAACTACACTGATAACATTAAACAAAGACACAACTGAAATTTCAATCTACTCCTCCATACTCTCCTCAGAATCATCATTAGGAGCATTGCCTTGCTCCTCATCCGCTGGGTACACAAAATTAGTCCATTCACACCCTGGTGCTATTATCCCAACATGAGCAAGTTGCAATCTTTGCATCTCATATTGCATCCTCATTTGCGCACTCATCCATGTCATCCAGGCTGCTTGACGATTCTGTTGCTTTTTCAACTTTTCAATGTCTTCATTCAACTTCGACAATTGATCTCTTTGGGATAGCTTCGTCGATGAAGAGGCTTTGGTCCTAGATACTTCTACTCTGCCCCCACTGGTGAGATTTTGCATAAATTGCATTGTAAGACATACTCCTTGTGGGATTAAAACTTCTTCAGCATTCAAAGGCACTTGAGCTTGCTTACACAATTTAGTAATCATGTGAGGGAAGTAAAAGCTAGTCCTGTTACGCTTTGCCGAATGGGTAATCTCTTGAAAAATAATCCCACCCACAATCATCCTCATCTTGTGGTGGATAGCATACATCAAAATCTCCCTAGCTTTGCTAACAGTGCTCATGTGCTTTGAGGGCATCAATCTAGAGCACACAAAATATAACCACATGCATGAAATTAAGTCCAAAAACTTACTTTCAAAACAGATGTGTTCCCCAGTCGCAATAAACCATGCAGCTTTCCCTTCTATCAGGAAAGTAATCACTGCGTCATAATCCACTGTTGCTTGTATGCAGCATAAGCATCCTCATCTATCTCAACTTATGACAGCCCATAAAACTAACTAATAGCAGCTGCAATAAATACTACCTCTTTACCTCTTACCATTGTCCTCCCATCAATGCTATCAGGAACGTTGGCATAGAACTCTTTTACCACAGAGGCAACAGCAGGAGTCGGGGGTTCTTTGCAAAATATTTGCCAACCCAGGGCTTGAATTACATCAGTGATGCCCCTAAAATCTTCTGTAAACACCAGCCCTCTTTCTTCAATAAATCCACCTGGTTTCTTTGCAAAATTCTCTTATCTTTCTTGGGTAGCCTGACTAACAAACCGAATATCAGTGGAGGCCTGCCCTTTTCCTTTTTCTCTCCTATCACTTACTGGCTTTCTTTTGGGTGCCATTATAATTGTTTCCCACTCAACCAAGACAAGCAATTAAACCCAATCTCACCACCCAACGAAAATCACTACCACTCCCACAAAACTATAACTTCTCTTATTCAATCAAAGCAACAACCATGAAAATCACCACAAACACCCACGAACTTCCAATCAATTGCTCCCAGTTTTCAACCACCAACAAAAATCACCACACACTCCCGCGCAATTCAAATCAATGGATTCCAATCTTCAACAATCAAAATTAGAATGCAAAATGGGTGAGAAACACTTACTTGAGCCTGATTCTGTCTAAATGTGCCTTGAATTGGTATGGATTAGCTCAATTTTTGAAAACCCCCAAATTTTCTTTTTGGAACCCTAACTTTGATTTTTTTGAAAATCCCACTTGTTCCCTTTGATCTATGAAATGTGATGTGAAATTGAGTGTGTTAGTGACCAATGGAGTATAAATTGAAGATGGGTTGAAGGAATTGTGAGGAAACGAAAAGGAATTTGGTGAAGAGAAAAACTGTGGAAGAGAATGTAATGTAAATTTTGTTAAGGAAAAGAAAAGCAGTCTGATTTAAACGAGATATCGTGTTTGGAGTAGCACGATCGCTACGGTGATCATGCTTTTTGTCGTGACTATGCGCTGGACTAACGGTGCTGTTGCGATGATGTGCGTTGCCTTCTCTTGTATTCATGCGCGAAACTCACGCTCGCTGCAACGATGGTTTGTATCGCCGCTGCCAGCATGATGATGACGTAACTGATTGTTCCCCAAGTGTGTTTTGCCAATAACTTGACAAAGAAAATCAGAACATCTAAATTAATGAACTAAAAATAACGCGAAAACATAACACAAAAAAAAAAAAAAAATACTAAATAGAAAAAAATTACGAATAGAAATAAATAAATAAAAACCAAACAGAATCAAAATCTTGGGTTGCCTCCTAAAAAATGCTTGTTTAAAGTCTTAAGCTCGACTCTTTTCTGTCATCAATTAGGATTTTGAAGAAGAATTGAAACCCTCTCGTCTTCATTCTCATTCTCAATATAAGGTTTCAATCTTTGGCCGTTGACTTTGAATGTTCCCTTCATCGGGTGGTGAAGCTCTATTGCCCCGTACAGAAACACGCGATGAATTATGAATGGGCCAGACCATCTTGAGCGCAATTTTCCCGGGAAAAGTCGTAGTCTTGAGTTAAACAACAACACTTTGTTGCCCTCCTTGAATTCCTTGTTCACAATATGTTTGTCATGCCATTGCTTAGTCTTTTCTTTATAGATTCGGGCATTCTCATATGCATTATTGCGAAACTCTTCCATCTCATTGAGTAGTAGTAATCGTTTTGCTCCTGCAGCTTGTAGATCAAAGTTCAGAAACTTCACTACCCAATATGACCTGTGCTCTAACTCTATTGGCAAGTGACAAGCTTTTCCATAAACCATCCTATAGGGTGACATTCCTATTAGTGTTTTGAATGTCGTCCTATACGCCCATAATGCATCATCAAGCTTGGTTGCCCAATCCTTTTGAGAGGTGTTTACTGTCTTTTCCAAGATTCGTTTCAGCTCCCTATTTAATACGTCTACTTGGCTATTGGTTTGAGGGTGATATGGGGTAGTAACTCGATGTGTAACCCTATACTTGCTTAACAATGTTGTGAGTTGGCGATTGCAAAAGTGAGAACCACCATCACTGATAATGGCCCTTGGTGTACCAAACCTTGAAAAGATATTTTTCTTCACAAACTTGATAACTACGCGAGCATCGTTTGTTGGCAACATAGCAGCTTCCACCCACTTTGAAACATAATCTACAGCAACCAAAATAAAACGGTTAAAAACGAGGAAGGAAAAGGTCCCATAAAGTCTATCCCCCACACATCAAACAATTCTACTTCTAGGATATTATTTAAAGGCATGGCATTTCTCCTAGATATGTTCCCAACCCGTTGGCACTCATCACAACTCATAAAAAAATGAAAAGCATCTTTAAAAAGAGTTGGCTAGAAAAATCCTGATTGAAAAACTTTAACGACGGTCTTTGTTGAACCAAAATGACCACCAACTTCCATTGAATGACAATGACAAAGAATATTCATCATCTCTTCTTCAGGCACACATCTTCTTATCATTTGATCGGCGTGATGCTTGTACAAAAATGGATCCTCCCAAAAGTAGTACTTTAAATCTGCAAAAAATTTCTTTCGTCTTTAGGAGTTCATTCCAAGAGGCAATACTTTTTGTGCCAAATAGTTAGCAATATTTGCAAACCACGGCCTTTCTTGAATTGCAAACAATTGCGCATCTGGGAGTATTCGTTGATTGGCTTTTCTTCCTCTCGAACTTCTTCATTGGACTCTATTGAGATAAATGATCAGCCACTTGATTTTTCGTTCCTTTATTGTCCTTAATCTCCAAGTCAAATTCCTGTAATAGGAATACCCATCGCAATAATCTTGGCTTGGAATCCCATTTTGCTAGGGGGCACTTCAATGCAGCATGGTTAGTATACATAATGACCTTGCTACCTAGCAAATAAGAACGAAATTTATCAATAGAGAATACTACTGCTAAAAATTCTTTTTCAGTAGTAGCGTAATTTAATTGTGGTCCCGTTAAAGTCTTGCTGGCATAATAAATCACATGCAGAACCTTACCTTTTCGTTATCCTAAAACAGCCCCTAAAGTGTAGTCACTTGCGTCACACATGAGTTCAAAAGGTAGTTCCCAATCAAGCGCAACAATAATAGGAGCAGAAATTAATTTTGCTTTAAAACACTTAAATGCATCTAAACACTCTTGACTAAAATTAAAAGGAACATCCTTAGCTAATAAATCACAGAGAGGTTTAGAGATTTTAGAGAAGTCCTGTATGAATCTCCTATAAAAACCCGCATGCCCAAGGAAACTTCTGACAGCCTTCACTGAGTTTAAAGGTGGTAGTTTCTCAATAACTTCAATCTTTGCTCGATCCACCTAAATTCCATTCGCGGATATCCGATGACTTAACACAATCCCATCTCGTACCATGAAATGACATTTTTCCTAATTTAGCACCAAGTTAGTGTCAACACATCTCTGCAAAACATTAGATAAGTCAGTTAAACAATCATCAAAAGAATCTCCAAAAACAGAAAAATTGTCCATGAAAACTTCAATGGACTTCTCAACATATCAGAGAATATTGAGACCATGCAGCATTGAAAAGTTGCAAGAGCATTGCACAAGCCAAAAGGCTTTCTTCGATAGGCGAATGTTTTGTATGGACACGTGAAAGTCGTTTTCTCTTGATCTTCTAGTGCTATAGCAATTTGATTGTAGCCTGAATATCCATCTGGGAAACAATAGAACTCATGGCCAACAAACCTCTCCAAAATTTGATCGATGAATGGCAATGGAAAATGGTCTTTACGAGTCTCGGAATTTAGTTTGCGATAGTCGATACATACACTCCATCCTGTGACTGTTCGTGTTGGAATCAGCTCGTTGTTATCATTACGGACCACTGTCATCCCTCCCTTCTTTAGTACTACTTAGACTGGACTTACCCATGCACTATCCAAAATAGGATATATAATTCTTGCATCTAAGAGCTTCAACACCTCCTTCTTAACCACTTCTTGCATTGATGGATTCAATCTTCTTTGTGGTTGGACAGTAGGCTTATAACTTTCCTCCATTAGGATCTTGTGTGTGCAAATTGAAGGACTGATACCTTTTATATCTACAACTGTCCATCTAATGGCCTTCTTGTGTTTTCTCAATATGCGCATCAACTTTTCTTCCTCTACAACACTCAAAGAAGCATTAATAATGACTAGAAAAAATTTACCCTCTTCTAAAAATGCATACCTTAAATGAGATGGTAGTTGCTTGAGCTCAAGTGTAGGTGCCTTTGTGATTGCTAAAGTTGACTGAGACACCACATCTCCAATTTCTCTCATCGAATTAGCTTCCGGACGAACCAAGGGTGGTAGAGCATTTAAATATCTTAAACACTCTCTTATCTCTTCACTAACAACTTCATCCTCATGATCTTTAGAATTCATCAAACAATTCTCTAAAGGGAAAATGAGGTAGCTTTCTTCAAAATTCTGCTCCACTGTGGTGTCGAGAACATCAATCTTAAAACATGAGTCTAACTTAGATGGACGCTTCATAGATTAAAAAACATCAAATTCTACTTGCTCCTCTTCTACCCTTAAGATTAATTTCCCTTGGTGGACATCTATCATTGTTCTACCCGTGGCTAGAAAAGGTCGTCCTAAAATTAAATGTATTTCCCTATCTTCCTCCATGTCTAACACTATGAAATCTACTGGGAAAATCAGTTTGTCTACCTTAATCAAGACGTCTTCTACCACCCCTTTAGGATATGTTATCGATCGATCAGCTAATTGGAGAGACACGGTGGTTGGCTTCACTTCTCCTAATCCAAGCTTCCTGTAAATGGAAAACGGCATTAAATTTATACTTGCCCCTAAATCACATAAAACTTTATTAAAATAACAACTACCAATAATAGAAAGAATAGTAAAACTCCCTGGATCTCGTAGTTCAGGTGGTAGTTTCTTTTGAATCAGCACGCTGCATTCCTCCGTTAACATAACTTTCTCATGTTCGTCGAATTTTCTCTTGTGCATGAGGATCTCCTTCAAATACATATTTCAGCATCTATTCTAGCATATCAACAAAAGGGATATTAATATGTAAACTTCAAAAGCTTTTGATTCTTCAACCATTGTGGGTATGGAAGGGTTGCCTAGCTCGAAGAAATTTTCTGCTCAGGTGCATGCTCGCCGCGGCCACTAGATTCATTGCCGTGGCGATGAGTTGACAATTTTGACAAATTGTGAGCAGGATCATACTCGCCGCGACCACCAGTATCATCATCGCGGTGATCGTCCTTCTTGCTGACATTCTCCACATTTTCACGATTGCCATAGCGATCGGTCTTCTGCTCTTCCTTCAAGTCTTGTTCTTGCCTCTGTTTTTCACCTTCTGAATTTTCCAAAATTCGTCCACTCCTCAAGGTGATTGCATGCACTTGTTCCTTGGGATTCTTCTCTGTATCGCTCGACAAAACTCCTTGAACTCTTCCCGCTAATATGTTGTGAATTTTCCCAATTTGAGTCTTAAGGTTCCTAATAGAGGCTGATTGATTTTGGACCAGGACGTCAGTCTTTTCAAACCTCTTGCTTGTCTCTTCAATGAACTTGGTCAGCACATTCTCTAAATTAGATTTTGGCTCTTGAGTTTGAAAAATAGGAGATTGTTTTTGCTCATTGTTGTTGCTCCATGAGAAGTTCAGGTGTTTTCTCCATGCTGGATTGTATGTATTGGAATATGGATTCCCTTGCCCTCTTTGGAAATTATTGACATAATTGGCTTGTTCAGGCTAAGCAAACGGGTTCCCTTCTTGACAATCCTTGGATGAATGATTTCCTACACAAAGGTCACATGTTAGAGAAGAAGATTCAATTGCATTTATTTTTAACACATTACCTAATTGCTTCTGGATGTTAGAAAGTTGAGCAGCCAATGCAGTGTAATTGTCAACTTCGTGCACTCCCACTGATTTCCTTGTTGAAGTTCTCTCTTAAGTCCTCATATAGTTATTGTTCGCCATCACTTCAATCAGATTGTATGCTTCCTCTAGTGTTTTATTGTTCAAGGGTCCCCCACTTGCAACATCAATCATAGCTTGAATAGTTGGTAGCAACCCTTGGTAGAACGTTTGCACTTGCGACCAGATTGGTAAACCATGGTGAGGGCACCTTTGTAAGAGATCCTTATACCTTTCCCATGCTTCATACAATGACTCTGAATCTTGTTGGTAAAAGTTGGTAATCTCACTCCTCACCTTGGCAAACTTGGCAGGTGGAAAATATTTATTGAGGAACGCTTGAGCTAACTCGTTCCGTGTCGTGATGCTCCCAGATGGTAGAGAAATCAATCAAGCCTTAGCTTTATCCCTAAGAGAGAATGGGAAAAGCCTTAGCCTAATTGCGTCATCGGATACTCCATTATGCCTAAATGTGTCGCATAACTCCAGAAAGTTTGTGATATGCAGGTTGGGATCATCATTAGGTAACCCAGCGAATTGGACCGACTGCTGAATCATTTGAATAATTGTTGGCTTAATCTCAAAATTATTCGCTTGAACTGGTGGTCTCCTGATGCTAGAATAGCACCCATTAATAGTAGGACTAGAGTAGTTCTTCAATTCTCTTTAAACCACTGCTGCTCCACCCATTGCATTTCCTCTTAAGGTATCCTCATTCTCATTCTCTTGATTTTCCACATTAGGATTGCCAATTCCTGTGTTAGCCATTGATTTTTGAAAGTCAGCTTGCCTCTTTTCTTTCCTCAATTGTTTAGCCGTTCTCTCGATCTCAAAATCTAGTGGATTTAGATCACTACCAACTCTTGAACGTAAACTCTCTAGATTCTAGCTAAAAACAATAGACAAAACAAACAAAGATAAAAATTAATTAGTAAACTAAAATAAAACAAATCAAATTAGCAAGTAAATATTTCGTATTGATACTGGTCAAACGAAATAGTTCCCTGGTAATGGCGCCAAAAACTTGACAAGCTATTCACAAGTATACGAAATCGTGCAAGTAATAAAGCTCGAGTGAACGAGTGTCGAATCCCAAGAGAACTACCTACCAGGTACCAAACTAGTCTATTTTATTGCTATTTGATGAAATAGAATTTTATGAATGAATTTAATGAAAAAGAAAACAAATTAAAAACTAAACAAAATCAGAATTTTATAAATACTTGGATATAAAGATATATGGCTAAACCCTAGGGCACAGATTTGACACCAATTTAATCCTATGTATTGACGACTATTGCTAACCTAATTAAGCTTATTCTAAAGGCTAAACTCCCTAATATTCCACTAACTTTCTCTCGAACAATTAGCGAATTTACTTAAACAACAACCCAAAATATCTTTAAGTTGGATTTAGAAGCTAAGAGATCATTAAGTTCTATGGAATTTTCCAAAGCCTCATAGATCGCGGTAACCTACCTCTAGCGTTCACTCAATCTATGGTTTTATTACCTTAGACAAATTAGGTTTCATCTCTCGATCTAAACCCAATCCCATGATATCATTCAACCCCCGGATCCTTAAGAATTGAAAGCATTACACACAATAATAAAACTTAGAATTAATGCTCAATAAGAAATCAATAAAGATAACGTCAACACATATTCATAAATTGGGCTACATCTTTAGCCCTAGAAAAGAGATTTAGTTCATAGTTGCAATAATAAAAACCATCATTGTATTCAATAACATGAGTTCAAGAAAGAAAAATATAAACACTTCTCTAATTGTTGAACGGGAACTTCAAGAATTCCGATCTCCAAAATAGTAGCCGTCCTTTTTCCTTCTCTAAAACTACTTAAAGACCCTTTTTTATAGTGCTAGGGTTTGGAGGTTACTTAGGAAAGAATTAAATGCCTTAACCCATTCAGATTTGGACTAGGAGAATGCAATAAACCAAACAGGCCCGTGACCCATCGCTGCGGCGATAAGAAACGATCACTGCAATGATCGTTCTTTCTGTTCCACAAGTATGTGATCTTCAGAATTTGGTAAAGTCATCAACATAAAATTTTTAGCTCTCTAAATTAGCTTTCCAACGCCACAAGAATCGTCAAATTCAGATTCTTACATCTCAAGTTATGATCAAAACATCGAAGCATGCTCATCTTAAAGGATTTCCAGATTTTACGTTGTATCTTCAACGCGTCACAACTTTCTCGTTTCAACTCCGATTCTTGCACCGTTTGTTCCTACTTGTCATGAATTCCATCGACATCATTCTTTTTCCTTCAAATATTGGTTTGAACATGAAAATACTCAAAATACACCCGTGATCCCATAAAAGGTATTTATGAAATAATTAATTTAAATTCTACAAATTAAACACATTTTTCCACAAATAATCCAATTAAATCACTAACAAAATATATACTTTCAAGCTCTTATCACAATATTTGCATTGTTCATATTTGTAGAAATTTTTTATATGCTCAATTGAATGTTTGAATGCGAGATTTGTTTGGAGAATACTTCTGATGCTTGCTGGAATTGATCTCTCGTTTTTAGATTTTGAATGGTGTATTGTGTGTTCCTTGTTGAGAAATATGCTTCCGAGCTTAGAGTGTCTGCATTTTTTATTTTTATTTTTTTGTTTGGTTTGGCATTGTAATAATTGTGGCAATTGGTTATTTACATTCAAGTTTCTATGTTGGCTTTGAATGTTCTTTTGGATTTGGTTTGTGGGAATAATTACTTTTCAAAACATTTTTGGTGGATGCTTTCCAAATGAGAAGATCCAAAGGGCCGACTGAAAGAACCAAGATGTTCAAATATTTGGATGATAATGGATTTGGCAACAATAAGAAGGGAGTTTTACAGGATGCATATTCCTTTATGAAGAGAATGAACGAACCAGACAAGTATTATTTCTTATTTATTTTAATTGATTTTGGAAGTCATTAGCAACTAATTAATACTTCAATAAATGATTTTGTTATGAGTCACATGATCAAACAAATCAAGAAATGGGAGGAAATTGGTTCCAAGTGGTTGGAATTGTTGGATGCAGCCCGCAAGTGTAAAGGAAGCCTTCATGTTCAAAATCTGAGATTTGGTGGGGAATTACTTACTCATGTATGGCTTCTCATGGCACAATTTGGCTTAATTGAGCACTTTCAGACGTTCGAGAAACTTTATATAGCAAGGTTGATCTCGGAATAGTGGGTCAAACTGAAAGGATTTCATAATTATGAGCAACATGTTTAAGTTTTCTGTGATATTAGATTTCAATTGGCTCTTGTTTGTTTGTGTATGTGTTTTTCTTCATTTCTGGATAAATTAAGGAGAATAATGGTATTGGGATATACTGTTTGTTTTGCTTATCTGTTGTTTAGTCATTGATATAATAAAAAGGAAACATGTTTGATTCCAAAGTGTTTTCGTACATTAGATATAGGTTTAGCCTTCAAGCAAAGTCATGAAACATCTTATTTGGCTTACAAGTTGAGCAAGAAGAGTTACCAAACCATAATAAGTTTTTCTTTTTTCTTTTTTATTGATTATGTATTTTTTTTCTATAGACTATATGCTTGCTGGTCTTAAATTTATGAGAAATTGAGTTGGTTGTGAAATTTTGTGGTGAATTTAATTGAATTTGGAATATTTGATTATGGGGGTGTAATTGTAAAATATTAAAACTGTAGAAATTTGGGAGTGTAATTGCAAGAATTGAAAACTTGAATGAAAAATCCAAGTAGCTGCAGGTCCACCCATACCTGCATAGGGTAGGGTACGGATCCAATATTTTGGACCTATTTAGATCGACCCATTTGGACCCGACTTGTACTCGACCCACCTGCCTGTTTTGCCAAGTCTACTCATATGTACTTTAGGAAATTGTGTTGATTCTATTTGTTAAGATAATTTAAAATTGTTTGACAAAGTCGGGTTGTGACATTTTATGGTGTGATTTAATGGATTTGATTTACGAGAATTTTTTTCATTTTATATTTTTAATTTCTTTTATATTTTCATCTTAATACTAACTTATAGAGAATGGTAGTAAGAAATAAATGACTCGAATGAAGATCATGGTGTGTCTTAAGAATTAAAAGAAAAAGAAGTAAGTGAAGGGTATTTGTGAATTTTATGGGGTATCATAAGAAAAAAAACTATTCAATATATAAATAAGGAGTGGAGCTTATTTAGTTTAAGAGTGGGGGATAAGTAGTTGTACTCTTAAATGAATTTTGGCTATCAACTTTTCAGTTCAAGGCTAATCACTTAAATGTTTTAGTAGTTTAGGATTTTATACCCAACCGACCTGAGCAAGTCGGGTTGGCATCGGGTGCAATTCAGGATTAAGTTGGGTCCAATATGTAAGACTCGATTTTATGTTGGGTCTAGTTGATAAGGGTCAAACCTGACCCGAATCCAAACTCGCCCACCCCGATAACATTTACTTAACAATTATCACATATTTTGTAATTCTAGAATTTTTTTTTTTTTTTTTTTTGAAAATGTAGCTGAAATGTTTTACCTTATTTTTCATTATTAGATTTCATGGGTTCCTTCATTTTGTCTTTTAAGTGTTTTTAATTGCTTCATTAACATAAAACTTTTAACAACGATATTTTTTATTTATAGTATTAAATTTAGTCATCATGTACATCAATCATTCATGAAAGAAAGAGATATACACATCCTATACGAATGAAATTAACTTCGAAATCAATCATTTTTCAAAGAATAGAAAGAAAGCTTCGGAAAACAATTTGATGTAATGCTCTGCAGTCAACAATTTCCCCCATTCATCACTTTAGAACACCTTTGCAACAAAGGTTGGATTCTCTTTCTCTTTTTCTTTCTCCTCTTTGTCTTCCTTTCCCTCTTTTTCTACCTTTTCTTCTTTCTCTTTGTCTTCTTCAATCTTCTTTGGGGTAATAGGTGCCTCCTTACTATTTTGGTCATTTTCCTTTGGATTTATTTGAACCTCTTCCCTCGACTTGTTTTCCTCAGATTCTTCTTTCTTGTCATCAACCTGCAAAAGAATTAAAGAAACCCAGATGACAAATTTTTTTACCCATATAAGCAAGGGCTATATTCATATAATAAATTTACCCTATCGCTATGGTTTAATCAAATAACAAAATTCCTGCTATGACTTCAAAAATAACATAAATTCTCCTACTATTAGTAACCCATTAATGTTAAGTTGAAATTTACCATATGTGAACGAAATAGAGAGTAATTGAGAACAAACTAAACAGTGAACAAACAAACATAAACAATAAAGAGAGAAAGTAATATGTGTGATTTATCTTGTTTCACCCAATGTAGGCTACGTCTAGTAGAGTTAATATTATTTCAATACTGTCTCATCTCTCTGGTTTGACAATGAAGTTTGCTATCACTTACTACAAGAGAAAAGTGTGCTTAAATACTAGGTTTAAAAGATTAAACATAGTTTTACAATAATTCATATTCCTAAATCAAAACCCAATAAGGAATTAATAACTTAACGGTTATTGAATATAAATCTAATAGCCCATTTGCAGTTTATTTTAACATAAAATAACTTAACAGTTAGAGGATTTCTTTTATGACTATAATCATAGAGGAATTTTGATTATTTAATTATTTTAAGGGATTATTGTCTTTACCCCTAAAAACAATGAGTATATTTATATATTTAATATCATACCTCATCGAGTAAACACCCGAGAGAATGTTGTTTGGTCTCATCATCATTCTTTTTCTCTTCTTCAATTTTCACCTCCTTAATGGTCTCTTCAAAGGCCCCTTTAACGGATTCCACCTTAGCAGGTTCGGGTGCTGGTGCTGGTGCCTTACCATCTTTACCTCTCATGCCGTTTGGAAAACTAGCACAAGCACCCATATTTATGTCTGAAAAGAAAGAGAAACTGATTTCTCTTTCTCTTTATCTTTCTCTTGTCAAGGAGGAAATTGAAGAACGATGAATTGAGACCGTACTTATGGTTCCATGTAGAAAGAAACTTTATATAGTGAGCCAAATTTTTAGGTCTTCGGGTGCCGGAATTTTCTCTATGGATCTGAATAATTTGTGGAAGCCAATTTATGGAATAAGTTACAACTTGATTCACAATACAGGTTGTAAAAACTAATTCTTTAATTATCTTAAATATAATGTTTTTGTTCTGATAATTAAAACTAGAAAATCTTAGACACATAAATATAGAAAATTGAACCTAATTCAAATTTATTGCTATATTGACACCGTTTGTGAAAAATATTTTCCTATTCTCTTTTTAATTCTCTTTTTGCCAATTGTTTAATGCTTTTCAAATATTAATTGTCACTAAATGAACCCAACTTATAAGAAAAAAAGAGTGATTATATATTACTCTTACAAAATATTTTCTACAATATTTTTCATCAAATTGACACATTTTCCTTAATAAATATTTTTTTTATTAAACCATCTATTATGTTTCAAAAAAATTAGAACGCTTCTAGTTGTTTTAAGAAAACCGCTCTTGTCGTGCAAGAGTTTACGTTAAGGTTGGAGTTAGTGACAACTCGGAGAAGGTGAAACTCGGAGCAACAAGCAAAGCTTAGAGGAGCGAGCTGACTGGATAGTTGTCTTACAAATTATTGATAAGCTTTATCTCCTAATATCAAGGAGAGGATTTTGAAACCTTATCATTCAATCCCAGATTTAGTGCAATCACGCCAATCATGGGATTTTGAAACCTTATCATTCAATCCTAGATTTAGCGCAACACGCCAATCATGGGATTAACTTCCCATGATTAAACTGTGATCCCTAAAATCACTAACTTACCATTATTAAATTCTTGTATAAATAACCCCAAAAAACTCATTGTAAGGGGTCAGCAATTCTAGAGAAAATATACTTATTTTTGTGCTCAAAGCAGTAATAAGATAATAGTGGACATAGGCCAAAGATTTAGCTCGCCGAACCAATTTAAAAATTGTTTTATGTTTCATTTTTATTCTTCTTTGCTGGTTTTTATTAATCACGAGCACATGCAATCTAATTCCATCAAGGTCAATTGGGTTTTGCTAGTTGTTGCGTAATTTCGTTACAACATTTTGGCACTAAAAAGAGGGCCTCATCCCACAATTCTATTCTTTAGCCACAACATTGTTCAACAACCATGGTGCATACTAGAAATTTCATAGCCAACACCGGAAACAACCTCAGCTAGAATGTTGGGGCAAGCCATCAAGAGGTCAATCAGGTAGCCCCAATGAATTGCCCACCGTTGATCCCGACTCTGATTTAGTTGGTGAATCCACAAGGGGTTGGTGCTTCCAACTTGGATAATGTGGTGTTGGACATGTTGAGGTCACTCAACCATACAGTGCAGGCCCTTCAACAAGATATGGACGTGATGAAGAATGCACAGCAAAGGAGTCCACCCTCAAGCCATCGAAACATCACTAAACAAATCCCAGATTGGAAGAATGTAACAATGAATGACAATTCTAGCTCACACAACGAGTAGCACCCTTGATGGACTAGGGTTGAAAATGTGCAACAACCTAGAGGTAAGAATCAGAATAATCCAGGAAGGTGACCCGAGAAATAGCCTGTGGAAAGAATGAAGGTCACTAAGACATTGCTCGCCCTAAGCAGAGGAAAATTCAAGCCCATCGTGCCGGTCTAGACCCACCCTTGTTAGTGTAGGTGCCCTAGAGCCAATCCGTTTGTATTTGACTCTTTGTAAAATTCATGTTAATTATTAATAAAAAGCAAATTTTTTAAATCAAACTATTTACATTATTCATTATGTTGATATATGCCCTTAGAGTAGTAGAATCGTGATGAGGGAATCAAGTGTTTTAAATCATGATTGTGAGGACCCTATGATCACATATGATGGCCATTCTAGAAACGTCCGTAGCCTCAATATTATTCTGACCAAGGGCAGAGATAATAAAGTAAAGCTATCACAGTGTTGAAAGACCCTATAGAAAGGCAGTGACAAATCTCACATGTCAAAGTTGTTGGTGACAACTTGCTACAGCGCATAGGTGCTTGTAGTTGGCAAGTTCACTAGACTAGCCCACGAGGATTCCATATAGACGATAATCACAGTGTCTATGGAATATTTCCTCTGACGGATGGTGGTGCATGTGATCCTTAGACATGAGGTCACCATAGCGCTGTGTGTAAATATTGGTGTAGTTTGATGCTAGCCTAATGTAATCCATTTTAGGGTTATTAGTACGGTAGTGATTGACTACATTGAGAAGTACACTATGGCTATGATGGATCGACAAAGGATTCATCACTCCTAAGTACAGGAGAAATTATCTCACAAAGTTATTTGCTAAATGACAATGATCGTAAATATGTAGCCATAGTGGAATTGAGTTGTTGCTCAAATCCAATTTTGTTTGGTCGTTGGTTAGGTGATCAAATGCAAATATGTCAAGGTAATATATTTGAAGTTGACACTATTTCTTTACTTCAAACCTTGATGAGATAATAGATGATGAAAGGATTAAATTGCACGATAACCATACCATTGATAGCTATTTCGCTGAATCCTTATCTATTGGGTGGCCATAATACCTTGTTAGAGGCCAATCTTAGTCTATTTGTAGTGACACAATTAATTGGGTGTTAATCGCAATATTATTGACGGCCAATATGATAGGGAGCCTACGGGTCATACACAGAAGGAGATATTTTAAGAATTAATATGTAGAGGGGCAATTTTATCTTTTTAAGATGAAAGGGTATTTTGGTAATCTCATAGTACAATTAAATTTGCTAAAGTTGTTGCCTATGTCCAATTTTATATTGAAATTTAATTAGTGTGATTATATATATATATATATATGAAGTGTTATTATTATTAATAGTAATATATTTATATGTTAACGATTAATGTTGTGCATTTTATGCACAGCAAACCTGCTTGCAGCAGCCTACAATTTGCTCTAGCTAACTCGCTCTTGATCACGTTGACTTCCACATGTTGCTGCATGTGTAAGGATTAGTTTGATATGCCGGCCTGAGGCTTTGGACTCATGTAGCAAGAGGTTTCAAACAGTTTTAAAAAATACAGTTTTGCTAGACGATGCATACGAATCGATTAAAGATAATTGCTTTTTACTATCTATAATCGCTGCTCCCTTCGTGTGTCGATGCATACAAATCGATTAAGCAAGCAGCCTATGCAACTGGTATGATGGACTGAATTTTGAACTATTTTCACGTTGTCACGTGTAATTTTGTGTCAAGAAAATTTTTAATATGTTGGTGCATATTAAAGATGTTCTGGAGGCCCAATTGAGTGAATTTTGATAACAAGGGACCAAACTACAAAGTTTAAAACTTGTTGGGTTTAAAAAACACAACAAAATATCAAGGGATAATATAATATTTATCCTAACCCCAATCAAAATTTAATTTTGATTTATTCTATGCATGTTCTTTTATGTGAATTTGCATGGTGTCTAGAACATTTGACTATGAACCTAGTTTTAAGATTTATTTTGAGATTTTTAATTTTATTTTAAAATAGGACCTACATGCCCTGTCTTTATTCTTTATTTACTTGTAACTTCTTTCTCTCACCTTACTCCCCTCAAATGTAACTCGAGGTTTCTTATAAAATTGGTAAAATTAGATTTTGAATCTTTAATGATTGAGAAGAAAAAGCAATGGAGTGAAGAAGGTGAATTACGTCAAAGACTCCTTGTATTTTTCTTATTACCTAGGTTGACTTACCAATTCTTCTGGGCTCGAGGAAATCGGTTTTAGTTAGGCAATGCACTGACATATTTAATTTTATATTTAGTATGCATGATAAGGGTGTATGTTTATACACACGTTTAATGAAGATAATAAAAACCCTCGATTAAATGATATCAAGTTAATCATAACTCAAAGCCTTCCATCATCATAAACTTGATCAGACCATTGTTCTTTTTTGACCTTGTTTGCCAAAGCGAAGGATACACTTCTATCAATTGGAGGTCTAGTGTCATTGGAGTTTTTCCTTAATAGTGATGGGTTAGACTTGACTGACATATTTTGCTTGTTTGCCATAGCGAAGCTTGATAAATATGTTGGAGGCATAATAGAGTAGTATATTTAATGGATGTACACATGGCTTGTAGTGTCAAATCTATTGATCCAAGAATTACACTTGATGATAATGGTAGGTGCCTTTAGATGGTATATAATTAGTTTGTTGCCTCTACTTACATTTGAGGTTAATAGTGGTGCCATTAACTGATGTAAAGTTGAGTTTGTTGACCTACCTAATCAACCCATTTAAGCTTGTTCGCCAAAGCAAAGGTTTGAAAGGGAATTGATGGGATCTCGGCCCACTAGGAAGACCAACTTACTGTAGTGTACAATATATGATCTTAGCATCAGAATATGGAATACTTGAATTGCAGAAGCAACATTAGAATATGGATGCTTCAAAATTTGTTGAGCCAGTTGTCACAACTGCAAAATTAATCCTAATTATCGTAGTTACCAGTAAGGAGGGTCGAATCCACAGGGAGCAAAGACTAACAACCTAATGCGTATTTGAGTAAACAAACGTAAGATGGCAAAGTGATTGATTAAAACTAGGGAAACTAATTGCTAATATTGAAGGGCTTAATTAAAACTAAACAAACTAAATGCAAATAATAAAAGCTTGAAATTAAAATAAATTAAGACTTTATAATAAAAATGTTGCTGCTACGATTTTGGTTCAACACGAGACCAACTCTCACAACTTTCCTCTACACTCTACTATCCCTTAAACCTACAAAGCAAGGTAAACCAATGAAATCGCTTTCTGGCACTCTAGGTATAATGTATCTTATCTCACCCGATCACTAAAGTTCGATTGGCTAAAGACTATCATTGAATACCGAGAAATGCTACAAGACAACACCACTAGTTGGTACGCGATTAACCAATGCAATTTGTCAACACGTATCATCCAGTCAACCAACTACATAATCAATGCGCCACAAGCAAAAATGACATTAAATGCGAATATAACTTGATTACAATTGATATGAAGTAATTTAAACCAATACTCAACATTTAATTATCTCAAACCAACATTTATCCTGCAATAGGTTTTATATCAAAAAATAATGGAGTCAATCTCGATCTCGCCTACACTGTAATAGACAACCGGAAACTTAGCCGCTCATAAGTGTGTCAACGAAGGCTGGAGCAGTGGCAATGAAGCTGGTCATGGCAAAGAGCATGGAATCGACAATGAGATGATGTGCAGAAAGCATGGAAATGACCAAAAAACAGCCCAGAATACGAATCGTCACAACTCACCAGAATACATTAGGTTTTTGGCGGGTTTTCCAGCAAATGGTGGCGAAAATGGGATTCGAAGGTATAGATGGAAATATCAGGTAATGAGGAGTCTGAATCAGGCACTAGGGAGATGAGAGGTTTCTGGAAAGTGAGCAAAAACTACCTGGAAGCCAAACGGTCGCTTGAGTGGAAACGAAGCGACACCGGTCGTTCTTTGTAGGAATCGGTGTGGAAATCCTCTTGGGAGGTAGATCGGCACAATGGAAGAAAAATGAATACCAAAAAGTGGAAGAACCGTGGTTGGAATGCGAAGAGACATGGTGGCGCAAATGGACTCACGAAGGCGACGGTTGAAACGATGATGGAAATGCTTGGGAACATTGAGGGAAGGACGACCGATACCTCGGGAAGCTAAATTGATGCCGTAGAAGATGAAATGTCACCAAAAAAATGAAGAATCATGGTGGCACAAATGGTGATGAATGGCAACGGCGGCGACTCTTCAAAGAGATGATGGAGATGATGGAGGTAATGGTCGATCAGAGTTTTGGAAGATAAAGGGTCGCCACAAAATCTGGTGGAGATGAGCAAGGTTTGGTTGTTGGGCAGCTAGCTGCCTTTTCACACTGTTCACTTTCCTTTAATGGAAATTATGGTAAATTTCACTTTAGTCCCTACATATTTGAAAAGTGACAAAATCAACCCCTAGGAAACATGATATATTTACCCCTTGATAAACATAAATGATACAAAATCAAACCTAATCCATAAACCACAACCTAATATCAACTCACTTAATTTCCAAAATCATTCCAAACATGCAAAATTCGTAAGAAAACATTAGAATGTGATTTTTCATAAATAAATTCATAAATTCCTTAATTGTCTCAATATATATTCAATTAAATCATAATAAAGGGTATTAAATCACTTTAATGGAGTCATTTTCATGACTCTAATAGACGATGTTGCAATTATTTTTCATCTCAAGGAGTTGTTCCAAGAACAAGCTCGTCAAGAGAGATATGAGGTGTCGAAGGCTTTATTAAGATGTCGTATGGCTGGGGGAGCCCAATTAAACCCTTGTTTACTAAAGATGATTGGGTACATTGAGAGGATTGGGAACTTGGGGTTTGTGATGGATAGAGAACTATCGATTGGCTTAGTTCTTCAATACTTTCTTGATTCTTTCTCCCAATTCATAATGAATTTCAGTATGAACACAATGGAGAAGACCCCCAAACCCCTTACTTGTTAAGGACTACTGAGCAGGACATGAAGAAGTCCAAGCTAGTGACGCTAGTTGTTGTTAGTGTTATCAAGGGAAGGGGCAAAGGTAAGCACAAGGCTATGGCCAAGCCTAGACCGAAGCCTAAGGCCCAAGATGCTCTAAAGGCTTTTGCTGGCATCAGTAAAGATAGGAAGGTTGTTTGCTTCCATTGCGGCAAGCCAGGCCATTGGTGGAAACATTGCAAGGTCTTCTTAGTGAGCAAGAAGAAGTTGAACACTTCTTATTCAAGTATATTTATGATTGAGATAAACTTGTCTCCTGTTTCACCTTGGGTCATTGACTCTGGATGTGGTACTCATATATATACTAATGTGAAGGGACCAAGGTAAAGTATATCACTCGTCAAAAGAGAGGTTGACCTAAGAGTTAGAAATGGAGTGCATGTTGTTGCAATGGCTGTGGGAACTTATTGTGTATCGTTGCCTACGGGCTTAATTCTAGATTGAACAATTGTTACTATGTACCTATAGTTTCTAAGAATATTATTCCTGTATCCATTTTGGATGAACAAGGGCATCAGTAAAGATGGGAAGGTTGTTTGCTTCTATTACGGCAAGCCAGGCCATTGGTGGAAACATTGCAAGGTCTTCTTAATGAGCAAGAAGAAGTTGAACACTTATTCTTCAAGTATATTTATGATTGAGATAAACTTGTCTCCTGTTTCACCTTGGGTCATTGACTTTGGATGTGGTACTCACATATATACTAATGTGAAGGGACCAAGGTAGAGTATATCACTCGTCAAAAGAGAGGTTGACCTAAGAGTTAGAAATGGAATGCATGTTGTTGCAATGGTTGTAGGAACTTATTGTGTATCGCTGCCTATGGGCTTAATTCTAGATTGAACAATTGTTACTATGTACCTATAGTTTCTAAGAATCTTATTTCTGTATCCGTTTTGGATGAACAAGGGTACATTTTTCGGTTGCTAATGAATTGATGTCTTTTAGTTTAAATGGTATTCTTTATGGAACTACTAAATTACATAATGGTTTGTATGTTCTAGGATTGAATAATAAGCAAATACTCAATCTTGAAAATTAAAAAGCCAAGCATGGTAATCTAAAACAAACTTACCTTTGGCACAGTAGGTTAGGTCATGTGAACCAAACTCGCATTGCAAAACTCCATAAAGATGGAATTTTGGACTCATTTGACTTTCAGTCTTATGAGACATGTGAGTCATGCCTATTAGGCAAGATGACTAGATCACCTTTCACTGGACATAGTGAAAGGGCTACGGAACTGTTAAGAATAATCCATAGTGATGTATGTAGACTATTAATAGTTCAAGCCAAAGGTGGTTGTTCCTACTTCATCACATTTACTAATGACTTCAGTAGATTTGGTTATGTCTACTTGATGAGATATAAATCTGAATCCTTTGACAAGTTCAAAGAATTCAAAAATGAAGTACTGAATCAACTAGGCAAAAGTATTAAAGCTCTTCAGTTAGATCGAGGAGGTAAATACTTAAGCTCAGAGTTAGCTGAATACCTGAGAGAATGTAGGATAGTTTCACAACTCACTCCTTCATATACACCTCAACATAATGGTGTATCTAAAAGGGGAAAGCGAACCTTACTTGATATGGTTCGATCCATGATGAGTTTTTCTGATATTCCTGCATCGTTTTGGGGATATGCCATAGAGGTTGTGATTCACACACTGAACTGTGTGCCGTCAAAGTCAATAAATAAGACTCCATAATAATTATGGACTGGGTATAAACCCACATTGTCTTACTTTAGAATTTGGGATTGCGAAGCTTACGTCAAGAAATTGACATCAAATAAGCATACCCTGAAATCTGAAAAGTGTATCTTTGTGGGGTATCCTAAGGAGACTAAAGGATACTACTTGTACAATCTAGAAGAGCATAAAGTATTTGTTGCTCATACTAAGGTCTTTTTGGAGAAAGAATTCCTTCAAAGAAGAACTAGTAGGAGGAAGGTGGAACTCAACTTTTGACGTTTTGATTCCACAAGATACTTCAGACGAAGGACGGAATGATGTGCCACTTGGTATGGTTGAACATCAAGAAAGGGTTATTCCACATTTTGTGGATCAAAGTGAACCACCTCAAGTAACACAAGAGCTATGTAGGTTTGGGAGAGTACGTTACGAGCCCGAGAGATATGGTTTCCTCATGACTCAGCATGGTAACAAATTGGTTTACGAAGAAAATGAACCTAGAACTTGTGATGACACTATATCAAATCAAGATTTCACTAAATGGCTTGATGCCATTGTTAGGAAACGACCCATTGAGGCAGCGGAAAACAAAAATTAATAACAACACAGATAATTCCATAGAACCAAGATCAGGGCACAAATTTACAGTTTATATCAAAACAAGAATCTGCAGAAAATTAGTTTAGAGTTTAAGAAATCATACGCATGTTTGGAGGCTCCTCCAACTTTGTCTTTGAATGTATATTGCTACCGACCTAAGTGTTGGATCGAACCGATGTAGTCCACAAGAAGATAATCGCAAGGAACTAAAGAGGGATTTGCTAGATCCTCTTTAGACTTAAGAACAAAGAAGAAATGAAATGTATTTTATTTTCAATCAAAAACAAATCTGGCGTGGGAGAGTATTTTGGGGCTGGAGGTTTTTGTTTTTTCAATGAATGAATGAATTAAAAAAACTCTTCTATTCACAAAGAAACCTTTTTCTTTTATAGTGCAAGTTTAATTGCCCTATTCCTTTATGGAATAGACTTGGGCTCCAACCCAAACAGCCCTTGTTTCCAAACACTCCCAATTAGATATTTTAATATTAGTTCATCATTATCTCAATTAAAATCAATTAATTTAATATATATATATATATATATTTAATATATTAACATTTAACAATAATGATAACTTATTTAAATATATGCGAACACATATTTAAACGTAATCTCACTTATTTAATTTTTCTAACAAATTAAATAAAAGGCTACGACCTCAGCAAATTTAATTGTACTGTGAAATTACCAAAATACCCTTTTACCTAAAAAGTACGAAAACGCCCTTCTTTCTTCTTGGATCTTAAATTATCTTCTATGTAAGTGACCTATACGCTCCTCATCATATTGGCAGTGTATAGTATCGCGATTAACACTAATTAATCGTCTCACTAATACACAGATCAAGATTGGCCCCTAGCAAGGCATCATGGCCACCCGATAGATTAGGATTCAGCAAAGTAGCTACCTGTCAACGATATGGTTACCGTGCAATTCGATCCTTTCATCATATGTTATCTCGACGAGACGAAGGCATATAAATAGTGGCAACCTTTGGTTACTCTCGATATTATGTATTCAGTTTCTAGACCAAAGACCCGTATTATAAACTGAATAGAGCAACAACTCAATCCCACTATGGCCACAGTTTTAACGTCATAGACATATACTGAATTACGCCGTGACATAACTTCTCCTGTACCCGGGAGTGATGAATCCTCTATCAATACACCATTGTCTTAATACACTTCTTGATATAGCCAATCACCACCGTATTGACAACTATAAAAAGAACTGTGTTAGGCTAGTGTCAAACTACACCAATCAGTGCACAAGGCACTCCGGTGATCTCAAGTCTAAGGATCACATGCACCACTATTCGTTAGAGGATTTGTTCCATAGACACTGGGGTTACCATCCATATGGAATCCTCTGGTGGGTCAGTCCAGTGAACTTGCTGTGGTGTAATCGCCTACAACAAGCACCCATGTGTTGCACCAGGTTGTCACCAAACAACCTTGACAAGTGAGATCAGTCACTGCCTTTCGACAGGGTCGTTCAACACTATGATAGCCTTACCGTATTATATGTGCCCTTACTTCAGAATAATACTGGGGCTACGGACGTTTCTAGAATGGCCACCATATGTGCTCATAGGGTTCTCACTATCAAGATTTGAAACACTTGATACCCTCGTCACGGTTCTACCATTCTAAGGACATATATCAATACATATTGCAATAATAATGATTTACGTGATATAGAATAAAATGCCTTGTATTGATTAATGAACATTATTACAAAGAGTCAATTCTACAATAATTGATTGGCTCTAGGGCATCTACTCTAACAAATACAACAATGGTGATTTCCCTAAGAAGCTCATACATGATTCATTTCTCAATCTCATCATGTTCAACAAATACCTTAAGAAAAACAAGAGAAATCACAAAATCCATGGAATAGAATGTAGAAACAACACTAATTCACTGATTAAACATAGAAATCCCAAATTACATCAAAACCCTAACCCAAGATGAGTTAGTTCATATTAAAATTAGCACAAATCGAAGTAAAAACAGTGAGCAATGTATTCAACATATTGAAACTAAGAAAAGAAAATAAAGATCTTCCCTATTGATGAATCCACAAAGTTCAACCTCAATCTTCTCTCCTTCTTTCCCAAAATGTTAAACTTACTCTAAAAGTGACAAACCCTCTAAAAATGGCTAAGTTTTTCTTATATAGTTGGTCCAAAAACCTGAAAACTTTCCTAAAATAAAACTGTGCATTTTGAATAAAACTAGAAATTGCAAACTTCGCCGCGGCAACGAATTCCTGAGAGTTTATCGCTGCGGCGAAGAATAAACTTAACTGAGACAAACCTTCCTGAACAATTCTAAATTTACGAAATTGCCCTCCGCTTGCTTCCTTGCTCGAATCATCAATCTTCAATGCTTTCCCATCGGAACGAGCTTTATAATGCTTCAAGTCCACTTTAGAACTTCCCCGAATTCTAAGATTCGCTTGCTTCTATGTCCAGAAACTCGGTTCCGCTCATTATTTGCTCAAAGTGCATGTTTTGGCCTGAAACATAAAACGTATGAAATTAAGTTGCAATTCAGGCAAAAACGGCATAAGAGGTATCCAAAATCCGGCCAAAAAGCCTCAATAAAACAGTATAATCCTCGGATTATCAAATACCCCCAAACTTAAGACATGCTCGTCCCCAAGCATCAGGTAAAAAAACACGACTAAAAGAAAAACAACTAATAAACAAAAACACAAAACAACAAAATTGACAATGAAATGAGAAAAATTAGACTCAAACTCAAACACAAGGAATTGCCTAGAATTTACACAAATCTAAAAAATTATTGAAACATTACTGGAAAATGCTCAACACTCCAAGAAGTTAAAAGTTGATTTGACTATCTTTCTCTATTGGTCCCCTGAGTATGTAATCCCCACTTCAATCCACCTTTCGACTTACCAGATTATTCTATGAAGAAATGTGAAGTTTATCAAATGGTGGTAGACTCCATAAGCCTAAGTATCGAACTACTCTCCACTAGTGAGGATTAGACATCACTAAGGATCAAAAGGTCTGTACAGGCTTGTAATGTTAGGCTCGGTTAGTGGGCTCCAAAGAAAAGGAAAAGAAAAGCAAAGAAAGAGAACTCGGTTTCCTTTAAGCAAACACTAAGAACTACATCAACTTCTACTTTCTTTCTCAACCACCGTTCAAGGTGTCAACCATGCAAATGTAGCAAGTGTACTAGTCGCAAAAAGTAATAAAGTGATAAGTGAAGTATCGTTCCCACGAGGATTGGTAGTTAAGCACTGATTTTCCTATTGTTTTCAAGTTGGAGAAACCGAAAAGTGTTGGATTAATAGGAGAAACTTAAACTAAAATGAAAGCAAAATTTACTATGTAAATAAAAGGCTAATTAATGAAAGCGAAATTAAAGCAAGAGTAATATCAAGTAAAACAAACGGTTAGGGTTTTGACTTCATTAGGATTCTATGAATTAATCTACGAATTATGCTACTTCTACACTCACATGCAAGGATTGTAAATCAAACTCCCTAATGTGTAAAACATACCTTCTTAGGCTATGAATTCCTACTTTTCCCTATTAAGCTTCCGCACCCGACAATTTGAAGATTAATAGATCCAAGTTCATTAAGCTAATGGAATCCTGGATTGATTTCATTGATTCTCAAACCTATCTCTAGCGTTCAATAAAACAATGGTGATTTCCCTAAGAAGCTCGTACATGATTCATTTCTCAATCTCATCATGTTCAACAAATACTTTCAAGAAAAACAAGAGAAATCACAAAATCCATGCAATAGAATGTAGAAACAACACTAATTCATTGATTAAACAAAGAAATCCTAAATTACATCAAAACCCTAACCCAAGATGAGTTAATTCATATTAAAATTAGCACAAATTGAAGTAAAAACAGTGAGCAATGTATTCAACATATTGGAACTAAGAAAAGAGAATAAAGATCTTCCCTATTGATGAATCCACAAAGTTCAACCTCAATCTTCTCTCCTTCTTTCCCAAAATGTTAAACTTACTCTAAAAGTGACAAACCCTCTAAAAATGGCTAAGTTTTTCTTATATAGTCGGTCCTAAAACCTAAAAACTTTTCTAAAATAAAACTGTGCATTTTGAATAAAACTGGAAATCGCCGACTTCGCCGCGGCAACGAATTCCCGAGAGTTTATAGTCGTGGTGNTTCAACCTCAATCTTCTCTCCTTCTTTCCCAAAATGTTAAACTTACTCTAAAAGTGACAAACCCTCTAAAAATGGCTAAGTTTTTCTTATATAGTCGGTCCTAAAACCTAAAAACTTTTCTAAAATAAAACTGTGCATTTTGAATAAAACTGGAAATCGCCGACTTCGCCGCGGCAACGAATTCCCGAGAGTTTATAGTCGTGGTGAAGAATAAACTTCACCGCGGCGAACCTTCCTGAACAATTATGAATTTACAAAATTGCCCAATGTAATAGCTGCTTCCTACTAAGATACTCGTAAAGTACATATAATAGAAATACATAAATAGTAACAAAAGTAGTTGGGCCCAAATTTTTCTTTTATTAAAATATATACATTCTTTGCATAGCACAAAATCTCATGTACAAAAACCATCAAAAATAGTAGACAGTGTAACTATTGCTCTTCGCTTGCCGACGTCCATCTGACCACATCCTCACCTATTTCCTGCAAAAACATAGAAAACAATGGGGTGAGCACAAACAATGCTTAGTAAGTAAATCCTCTACTCCTCTATCCCCGTAACTCCTTTCTTAATTCTTTCCTTACGTTACTCTCTTCTAATTCTTTCCATTCTCTATCTCGGTTTCTCAGTTTCTTACAATTCTTTTCTACTAATTCTCTTTCTCTCTCTCTGTTCTTTCTCATGCTCTCTTACACTTTGTCGATCGGACTCAGTTATGCATGGATTCGGAGCCCTTGGCCATGTGAGTGTATTCTCTCTCTTGGGTACTCTCAGGTATAGCCCTCATCCGTATGTACTCTCACGGGCCATACCATTTCCTTCTCTCATGTCCGGACGCTCTCTCAATACGGCGTACATGCGGGAATACTCTACCCATCACTCACGGGTTCCCTATCGCACAACCCATTCTATTCTCTTCTTTAGCACTTCTCATTCTTTTATTCTCTCTTTCTCCTTACTCTTTAAGTGCTTTCTTCTTAGAAGTCTATACTCTTTCTCAAGCTATTACACAAATGCAAAATATACGCATGGGGATGGCTCATGCTCATTAAATGTACTCATGAAATGCAAATATGCAATGTTGCAATAAGTTAAGGTTCCCTACTCACACTCATGCTTCTCTTAGGTATTTCATCAAACAATAAGTGTGAATACAAAAACTCTACTTTAATTATAACTCTACTTCTCTCTTTAACCATCCAAAATGGGAGGAAACTCCCTTGTATAATCATAATTCCTATCAAGGAAAAATACTTCCAAAAAGTTTACTCAAAACTCCTCCAACTTCAACCCAACCTCAATCTCTCATCACACATCCAAAAACACTTCTCATATTTTAAACATATCCAACCACCATAAATAAGTACACATCTCATCTCAATTTTTCAACAAGCATAAGATATACATACATAAAGAACTCAAGTGATTTCTTAAACCTTAACTTGAATTGGATTTACTTACCTTGTGATTGAGTGACTCCACTAGAATCTCTTTTCCTTTGGTAGATAGTCCTTTCTCTAAAACCTTCAACAATAATACTATAAGATTTCAATACTTCTATAAATAAATTTCACATATATAGCAAGAAATCTTACCTTAGGATGCTTTAGCTTAACTCTTTACCAAAAACCACTCAAAAGCCCTCTAAAAGTCCTTAGATAATTGAGTGGGAAGTTGAGAGAAAATGAAGAATGGGAATGGCAGTGGAAATAGAGAAATGAGGGGTTGTTCTAAGACTAAATCCTTAATATCTCATTTTACAAACATTCTTTCCATTTTGCCCTTACACTTTCTTAGAAATTCCATCTTTGTCCTTTAATTCATTGCAATCACACCCCCAACTCTAATACATTCTCCATTAAATTTTCTTACATTTCACTCCCCACTTTAGCTGCTAATTAGGGGTAGAATGGTCACTTTGTCCCTAAAGAAAATTCTCTAGAAACTTCACCAAACATTTCAGCCGGCTCTTCGCCCGATGAAAAATTACTAAATGTACGTAATTACAAAACCTACGTTGTCGTGGCGAAGTCTGGAACACCAAAATTTCGCTAAGTCTTTACAATTTTCAAGGCAACCACTCAACCAAACCAAAACACTCATTCAACTAAGGGTCAACCAAACAATATTAACAACATGTAAACTCACTTAAGGGCAAATCAATAAACATTTTGGCAAAACTACATATTTTAACTATGTACCTCAAGTGGGTGTTACAATTCTCCCCCCCTTAAGAAAAAATTTCGTCCCCGAAATTCAAACAAATAACTCCAGGTAATGATTCTACATGTCTTGCTCTACCTCCCATGTGGCTACTTCTACCTTGTGGTTTCGCCAGAGGACTTTCACTAACAGAATACTTTTATTCCGGAGCTCTTTAATCTTCCGGTCTAAGATCTGAGCTGGACGCTTCTCATACACAAGATTCTCTGCTAAGTCAACATCCTCTATACTCAATATATGGGAGGGATCACTTACGTACTTCCGAAGCATCGAGACATGGAAAACATCATGCACCTTGTCCATGCTAGGTGGTAGTGCCAATCTATAGGCCACCTTTCCCACTCGCTGTAACACTTTAAATGGACCAATGTATCTCGATGCTAACTTCCCTTTGCTACCGAAGCGCATCACTCGTTTGTAAGGGGAAACTCTTAGAAACACTTTATCACCCACTTTGAACTCAACATCTCTTCTCTTCAGGTCGGCATAACTTTTCTGTCTGTCTTGGGCTTGTTTCATTCTGTTCTTGATTAACTTTACATCCTCTATCATTTTCTAAGTTACTTCTGGCCCAAGAGCTGTTCTTAACTCATCCTTCTCACCTATCTCATCCCAATGTAGTGGAGATCTACACCGTCTACCATACAAAGCCTCGTAAAGAGCCATCTTAATTGTAGACTGGTAACTATTATTATAGGCAAACTCCACCAAGGGTAACATTTCATGCCATGATACTTTGTAATCCATACAGTAGACTCTCAACATATCCTCAAGCACTTGATTTGTTCTCTCTGTTTAGCCATTTGTCTGAGGATGATAGGCAGTGTTGAATGCCAAACGGGTGCCCAAATTTCTCTATAAACTAGTCTAGAAAGCGGAGACAAATCCGGAATCTCTATCTGATATTATTGTCTTGGGCATTCCATGCAACCTGACTATCTCTTTAATATAAATCTGAGCCAACTGATCCGTAGTAGTGCTCTCCTTTACTAGAAGAAAATGGGCTGACTTAGTTAATCTGTCTACAATCAGCCATATAGCATTATACCTTTTCTGTACTCTAGGGAGACCTGTGATAAAATCCATCGAGATACTCTCTCATTTCCACTCCGGAATACTAAGTAGCTAAAGCAACCCCGACGGCCTTTGGTGTTCTGCTTTCATCTGCTGACAAACCAGGCATCTAGCTACAAATTCTACAATGTCTCTCTTCATACTTGGCCACCAATAGCCTTTCTTTAAATCTTGATACATCTTGGTTACTCCAGGATGAGTAGTGTATGGTGTCTCATGAGCCTCTGTAAGTATTCTCTTCCTCAACTCATCATCCTGAGGAATACACAACCGATTCCTGAAATGGAAGACCCCATCTACTAGGTGAAATTCTGATGTCTTGCCTTCTCGGATTTGCTGAACTATCTTCTGACACCACTCATTAGCCACTTGCTTTTCTTTGACTTCTTCCAAAAAGGTAGACTGAACCTCTAACCTGGCAAGCCGTCCTGGTATGATCTCAATCTGTTCTCTACACAACTCTTCTATTAATTCTTTCTGCTTAGTAAGTCGGGACAAATAAGCTTTTCTACTCAAGGCATCGGGTACTACATTGGCTTTCCCCAGTTGGTACTTAATCTCAAATTCATAGTCCTTAACCAGCTCTAGCCATCTTCTCAGTCTCATATTCAGCTCCTTCTGAGTTAAAAAGTACTTTAAACTCCTATGACCAATGTAGATATTACTCTTGGCACCATAAAGATAATGCCTCCAAATCTTTAATGCAAAGACCATGGCTGCCAACTCTAAATCATGCGTAGGGTATCTTGTCTCATACTCTTTCAATTGCCAAGAAGCATAAGCTATCGCCCTACCTAATTGCATCAATACAGCACCCAGTCCTTGCAGTGAGGCATCTGTATAAATGTCATAATCTACACCCTCCCGTGGTAACACTAACATAGGAGCTGTTGTTAATCTTTTCATCAACTCTTGAAAACTCTCTTCACATGCTTCTGACCATACAAAGGGAGTTCTCTGTCTAGTAAGAGTTATCAATGGTTTAGCAAACTGGGCGAACCCTACTACAAATTGCCGGTAGTAGCCTGCTAGGCCCAAGAAACTTCTGACTTCTTTTACTGTCTTCGGCCTCTGCCATTCAAGGATTGCCTTCACTTTACTGGGATCCATTGAAATCCCTTCCTTAGACACAGTATGGCCCAGAAATATCACTTGATCAAGCCAAAATTCACACTTGGAAAACTTAGCATACAGATTCCTTTCCCTCAATTGTTGCAGCACTATTCTTAAGTGTTCCTCATGCTTTTCTCTCGACTTAGAATAAACCAAGATATTGTCTATAAAAACCACTATGAACTGATCCAAACAATCATGAAATACCCGGTTCATCAAGTCCATAAAAACTGCTGGGGCATTAGTTAAGCCAAAAGGCATCACTACAAAATTCATAATGCCCATATCTTGTACGGAAAGCAGTCTTAGCTATATCTTGCTCCGCCACTCGTACTTGATGGTACCCTGACCTCAAATCAATTTTGGAGAACACTGTGGCTCCTTTCAACTGATTAAACAAATCATCTATCCGAGGTAGCGGGTACTTATTCTTCACTGTCACCTTATTCAACTCTCTAAAGTCTATACACATCCGTAGTGATCCATCTTTCTTCTTCACAAACAAGATTGGAGCTCCCCAAGGAGAATGACGCGATCGGATAAAACCTTTATCTAAGAGCTCCTAGAGTTGCTTCTTCAATTCTTGAAGCTTGGCTAGGGCCATTCGATACGGGGCTTTAGATATCGGTGTTGTTCTTGGTGTTAGTTCAATACTAAACCCACATTCGCTTTCCAAAGGCAAACCTGGTAAGTCTTCTGGAAACACATCCAGGAATTTCTGAACTACTGGCACCTTCTAAATTTCTAACTGTGGAACATCACTACTCTACACCATGCGAGCAATATACCCAGAATACCCCTTTCTTAACTATAATGACTACTTCTTACTCAAATACTCATAAAAATATACATAATAAAATATATGTATAATAACATAACTAGTTGGGCCCAAATTTTTCTTTTATTAAACATATACATTCTTTATACAAAATTAGTATCATAAACAAAAACTATCAAAAACTATGTAGACAGTGTAGCCATTCCTCCTCGCGTGCCAACGTCCATCCGACCATGTCCTCACCTAAATCCTGCAAAAACATAGAAAGACAACAGGGTGAGCACAAATAATGCTCAGTAAGTAAACCCTCTAGTCATCTATCCCTATAACTCTCTCTCTCTAAGTCTTTCCTTACAATTCTCATTTACTCTCTCTTTCATACTTCTCTATGTTTTCTCTTTCTGTTTCTCTCTCTCTGTTTCTCTTTCTTAGAACTCTTTTCTACTAACTCTCTTTAGTAAGTCACGGCCCCATCTTACCGGGAGCACGACCGAGACTCGCTCCTGCTCTCTGTGACTTCTACTCGTTCTTAGCCGATCGGACTCGGTTATGCATGGATTCGGAACCCTTGGCCATGTGAGTATATAATCTCTCTCTCAGGTACTCTCGAGTATAGCCCTCGTTCGCATGCACTCTCATGGGCTACACCACTTCTCTCTCTCATACTTATTCCGCTCTCTCAATGCGGTGTACATGCGGGAATACTCTACCCATTACTCACGGGTTCCCCATCGCACAACCTACTCTATTCTCTTTTTCTCTCTTTTCTCTTAATAAATCTCACATTCAAAGTTCTCTACTCTTTTTCTACTCTTTCTCTAATGCATAATTAATGCATATGGATGATTCATGCTCATTAATGCACTCATGAAATGCACAAATGCAATGTTGCATCAAGATAGTCATTCTGCACAGGTCACACGCAAGAAGGCATAACTTGAGTTATACATATCGGATTGCTATGATTTTGATCTCGTTTTAAAGCTTGGAGACAGGGTTACAACTTTTATGTTTTGGTCTCAACCCAGTTAAATCTATAATATGCCAAAAAATCACTCAGAATGTCACGGCTGTGACAGGGCAGTTTTCACTTAGGCATTTCATCAAACATAATGCATGCATACTTTAATTTTATTTTTGATACATCTCTACTTCTTTCTTTAACCATCCATTCATGGAGAAAAACTCCTCCACAATAAATCTAAACATGGCCAAGAAAAACACTTCAAATATTCTACTTAAATTCTTTCTAAATGTAACCAAACTTCACTTGGTTACCACAACTTCATTTCTACTTCTCATGGCTCAAATCTTCTCATCAAAAGCCATCAACTCATCAATAATATCATTCTCAACAATCAATCTCAAGCTCATAAACATAAGCATGCATATCAATCATTTGATTGCTTGAACCTTAACTTGGGTTGGATTTACTTACCTTATGGGTAAATGGCTTCTCTAACACTTCTCCTTCCCTTTTGTATCTTGTCTTCTATCTACAACTTTAAACAATAACAACATAAGACTTTAACAAATCATAAGCAAATTCTCATCTAAAGCAAGAACCTTACCTTAGGATGCTTTAGATTAAATCTCTACTAAAAACTACCCCAAAAATCCTTAGAAATTCTTGGAAGATTGAGTGGAGGATTGAGAGAAATTAGGGAATGAGAATGGCGGTGGAGATGGTGAAGAATGAAGGGCTTTCAACACTTAAACCCTTTTTAGCTCAACTTACATACAATCATTCCCATTTTGCCCTTGCTCTTTCTTGAAAATTCCATCTATGTCCCTTAGTCAATTACAATAATGCCCTCATTTTTATTACATTCTCCATGAAATTCTATCTCTTTTCACTCCCCAATTTTTCAACTAATTTTGAGTGAAAGACCATTTTACCCCTAATGAAAGTTTAAGGGATTTTCTTCACAATTTTCTCAAAATAACTTTAACAAAATTCAACTAAGGGCCAACCAACCAAAAATAACAACATGCAAGCTCAAATGAGAACAAATCAATAAACATTCAAGCAATGTAACAATAATTTAACTACATACCTCAAGTGGGGCGTTACATTAACATCTTTCTAGCCTTCACACTACTGATCAACATACTCAACTGATGGCCCTCCCTAAAACTAAACTTATCTCCACTATCGAGATTAAATCTCGCTTTCTTCTTCCGAAAATCAATCTCTACTCCATACCTCCCTAGGAAGTCCATGCCCAAAATCACATCAAAGTCGGGCATATCAAATACTATTAAATCAACTACTAACTCTCTGCCAAGAATTTCTACGGACTCTCCTGGAAGCATCTCATGAGTCAAAACACTCACCCCATCGGGTAACTCTATCTTAATGGGTTGGCTCACTCTAGTAGGTTTCAAACCTAATCTTTCTATCATCCCATGAGATATAAATGAATGAGTGGCTCCAGAATCAATCAAAACATATAAAGGAACTGCATGAAATAATAACTGACCAGTTACAGCTGATGGACTGGCCTCTGCTTCACCCTATACCACGAAAAATACTCTGGCGTTTGTACCTCTAGAAGTCTGGGCTGCAGATGGAAGAGGAGCTTTACAATCCTTCATCAAGTGTCCAGGCTATTGGCACCTATAGCACACATTTTGGTCCTTTGAACATTCTCCTGAGTGGTTCCTCCCACACTTAGGACAAGGGGGAAACACATCTGTCCTGGGCCATTTATTCGGCCAATCTTTCCTACTTCTTGGGTTGGAACTTTTTCTTGGTCCTCACTTCCCTGTTCCTTGTAACATCTACTCCCTCTCTTTGTGAAGTAGAGGATGGTTCACTGGGTACCGTTGAAGATAATCCCTCTGCAACAAATTTGTTTACAAATATTTCTGCCCTTAAAACCCGCACTAAAGCTTTACTGTAAGTATGAGGGGGCTTGGCTCCTATCATCACATCATGGGCTATATCCGACCTCAAGCCATGAACAAATTTGTCTTTCCTCAACTCCGAAGTATACACTATTCCGGATACAAAACGAGCAAGGGAATTAAATCTTACCGAATATTATTTCACCGTACTAGTCCCCTGCTTCAAATTGATAAACTCCTGAATCTTCTCATGTACCCGATCCTCTGTTCGATACTCAGCCTCAAACAATCTCTTGAATTCTTCCCAAGTCATCGACGCCATGTCATGAGTCTCTTCCATTAATTCTGACCAAATCCGGGCATCACCCCGAAATAGGAAACTTGCATACCTAATCTTTTCTCTATCGGTCATAGGAAACAATGCCGTCGTTCGCTCCACAGACCTGAACCACTCCTCTACCTTTAACGGGTCCGTAGTACCCCTGAACTCTGGCGGCTGATGTTGGCTTGGAAGCCCATAAATCGGCTCAATCTAATTTTGTACTATCTGAGGTACCAACCCTTCTCTTTCTTACCTTGTGGTCGGTATTCAAATAGGGGTTTCAGTTCTTTCTGGTACAACTCTCCCCTGACTTTCTACTAACACTTGCTGTACAATATTACGGATTCTTGTCTCATCAGGAGCAGGAGGAGTAGGTTCTGGTGGGTTAGAAGTTTCTCCCTCACCTCTCACATTCTTGCCACTCGCTCGAGTTCTACGTCTCATCTACAAAACAACTACATGCAATCAATTCAAACAACACTTAGAGTAAGGAAAGAATTAACTTACAACGGTTGGCTACCGGACGTCGCGGCAGCGAGCATAGCACACTGTCAAATCCCAAAATCTTGCTCTGATACCAAAAATGTAATAACTGCTTCCTACTAAGATACTCGTAAAGTACATATAATAGAAATACATGTATAGTAACAAAAGTAGTTGGGCCCAAATTTTTCTTTTATTAAAATATATACATTCTTTACATAGCACAAAATCTCATGTACAAAAACCATCAAAAATAGTAGACAGTGTAACTATTGCTCTTCGCTTGCCGACGTCCATGCGACCGCAACCTCACCTATTTCCTGTAAAAACATAAAAAACAACAGGGTGAGCACAAACAATGCTCAGTAAGTAAATCCTTTACTCCTCTATCCCCGTAATTCTTTTCTTAATTCTTTCCTTACGTTACTCTCTTCTAATTCTTTCCATTCTATATCTCGGTTCCTCTATTTCTCACAATTCTTTTCTACTAATTCTCTTTCTCTCTCTCTGTTCTTTCTCATGCTCTTTTACTCTTTGCCGATCGGACTCGATTATGCATGGATTCGGAACCCTTGGCCATGTGAGTGTATTCTCTATCTCGAGTAGTCTTGGGTATAGCCCTCATCTGCATGTACTCTCACGGGCTATACCAATTCTTTCTCTCATGCTCATGCTGCTCTCTCAATGCGGCGTACATGCGGGAATACTCTACCCATCACTCACGGGTTCCCCATCACACAACCTATTCTCTTCTTTAGCACTTCTCTTTCGTTTATTCTTTCTTTCTCTTTACTCTTAAAGTGCTTTATTCTTAGAATTCTATACTCTTTCTTAAGCTGTTACACAAATGCAAAATATATGCATGTGGATGGCTCATGCTCATTAAATGCACTCACGAAATGCAAATATGCAATGTTGCAATAAGTTAAGATTCCCTACTCACACTCATGCTTCTCTTAGGCATTTCATCAAACAATAAGTGTGCATACAAAAACTCTACTTTAATTATAACTCTACTTCTCTCTTTAACCATCCAAAATGGGAGGAAACTCCCTTGTATAATCATAATTCCTGTCAAGGAAAAACACTCCCAAAAAGTTTACTCAAAACTCCTCTAACTTCAACCCAACCTCAATCTCTCATCACACATCCAAAAACACTTCTCATAATTTAAACATATCCAACAACCATAAATAAGTACACATCTCATCTCAATTTTTCAACAAGCATAAGATATACATACATAAAGAACTCAAGTGATTTCTTAAACCTTAACTTGAATTGGATTTACTTACCTTGTGATTGAGTGGCTACACTAGAATCTCTTTTCCTTTGGTAGATAGTCTTCTCTCTAAAACCTTCAACAATAATACTATAAGATTTCAACACTTCTATAAATAAATTTCACGTATATAGCAAGAAATCTTACCTTAGGATGCTTTGGCTTAACTCTTTACCAAAAACCACTCAAAAGCCCTCTAAAAGTCCTTAGATAATTGAATGGGAAGCTGAGAGAAAATGAAGAATGGGAATGGCGGTGGAAGTAGAGAAATGAGGGGTTGTTCTAAGACTAAATCCTTAATATCTCATTTTACAAACATTCTATCCTTAATATCTCATTTTACAAACATTCTTTCCCATTTTGCCTATACACTTTCTTAGAAATTCCATCTTTGTCCTTTAATTCATTGCAATCACACCCCCAACTCTAATACATTCTCCATGAAATTTTTTTTCATTTCACTCCCCACTTTAGTGCTAATTAGGGGTAGAATGGTCACTTTGCCCCTAAAGAAAATTCTCTAGAAACTTCACCAAACATTTCAGCCGGCTCTTCGCCGCAGCGAAGACTCTTTCTTTGCCCCAGCGAAAAATTACAGAATGCACGTAATTACAAAACCTACGTCGCTGCGGTGAAGATTATTCTTTGCCTCGGCGAAGTCTGGAACACCAAAATTTCGCCAAGTCTTTACAATTTTCAGGGCAACCACTCAACCAAACCAAAACACTCATTCAATTAAGGGTCAACCAAACAATATTAACAACATGTAAACTCACTTAAGGGCAAATCAATAAACATTTAGGCAAAACTACATATTTTAACTACTTACCTCAAGTGGGCATTACACCCTCCGCTTGCTTCCTTGCTCGAATCTTCAATCTTCAATGCTTTCCCATGGGAACAAGCTTCATAGTGCTTCAAATCCACTTCAGAACTTCCCCGAATTCTGAGATTCGCTTGCTTTTGGGTCCAGAAACTCGATTCCGCTCATTATTTGCTCAAAGTGCATGTTTTGGCTTGAAACATAAAACATATGAAATTAAGTTGCAATTCAGGCAAAAACGACATAAGGGGTATCCAAAATCCGGCCAAAAAGCCTCAATAAAACAGTATAATCCTCGGATTATCAATTATCACATATGTATGGAATATGATTTAAATAATATAAACATCTTTTATTAATAGAATAACATGATGCATACAATCAATATACATTATTTGATTGGCTCTAAGGCACCTACTTTAACAATATTAATATCTCGATGCTGCCAAATCTAGAACTTTGAATAAACCTATGGTTGAGAAAGAGCCCTATATGCAACACGCCCTATGGAAAAACTAAAACAAGGAATGTTGACGAAAGGGCTAGTTTTAGATACAAGGCATCCCCTACTAAGTCTTGGAAATATACAAATTGGAAGAATTCTAGAAGGAAATCTCTAGCTGATTCATGACCTTAATAATAGTGTTTGAGTAAGGCCTCCTGGAATGAAAATAGACATCTAGATCTAATTCCAACACATGAAGGAATCCCACTTGAGATTGAAACTAGAGGAAGGTTAAGGAGGTTGTTGGAACACAAAGGAGTTACTATTATAAGGGGTAGATCATTTTTGAAACCCTCGAAAACCAAAGACAAAAAGATCCTAAGGTGGGTCACCAAAGTCTACTAATGCTAGAAGCTTTGTTTTCTCCTACTAGACAAGTTGATATCATTTCACCAAATGAGATTTAGGCACTCTCATAAAGAGACTTATGATATTCTCTTATTTAAAACCCCTCCCCAATCAGGTATCCTTTCAATATCCCTCAATGAGAATCCAGGGATACATATCTAGAGAACAAGTTGTATTTAGAAAAAACTTGTGCAAGAATAATAATAATAATATCCAAAAAAATTCATATAAGATGTCCTGTAGGATCCAAACTTAGACTTTCAAAAACTTTAAGAATTTATTTGGAAATTAAACAATCAAAACATATTTATAGGGTGGATGCTTCCAAAGGTGTTTCACAAACATTTGTTATTTACATTATTTACATCAAGATAAAAACATCAAGATGATAATAAATTATCTCCCCTCACATGTAGCCCTGCTGTCTTTAGCATCCTTCACTTCTGGTCTACTTGCAAAGCAATCAACAATGAAAGGGTGACACTAATTACTCAGTAAAGAATGATCCATTTTATTCTAAATGTGCTATCTGACATTCATTTAAACATATTTATTAACACATCACTTATCTTTTACATCTAGGTATGCTTCCTTTTTCTTACTAATTCATATACTTTTCATCATTTTATCCCAGGGCCATATAAAACATCAAGTGTACACATACAAGCAAGTATGTAAACACAGTGCACACATATCACATGTCATGACATAACATCTAAATATCATCTAACATGAGTACAAATCATCTCATAATGTAAATAACATCATAACTCATGTAATGCAACTAAATGTATATGAATCATCCAACGTCTAGCCGATTGGACTTTTCTTGGCATCTTAAGCATTTCATATCATCTAGCGTCAAATTCATCTAGAGCTCATATCATCTGAAGGTGTGCTTACGTGTTATTTAGTATCTAAAGCATATATTCATCTTTCCTCAACCGGTATACATGGATATGCTTATGCGTTTTCCATCCTACCTATATGCATCTCTAACATCTTATGGCATGTAAATACATATTTAGTGAGCTTAATACTTTTGATTCATCTATGGATTATCAATCCATTTACATTAACTCTTGCTCACATTCATCATCTTAAAACATATATTACATTGCATCTTCATTCCATTTCATAACAATAATCATGCCTTCGCATCCATGACCATGTATATTTTTCAAAGATCATCTAATTAATGGGTAAACATTAGTACATGGCTTAGTTACAACAATACATTAATAATCAATTCATAATCATAAGAAATAATTATGTTAAATCTTAAACTTTAATAACCAAAAGTTATAGGGCTATGTCTTAACTTTCTAATGCTTCAAGAATCATCTCATTTCGAGTTTTATAACTCAAGTTATGGTCGAAATACTGAAGCATGTTTAACATAACCCCTAAACTTACCGAATCCGAATTTTTCATATTAAACCATGCCATATCAACTTCTATTGACAATTAACAAATATGGATCCATTAAACCTCCCCTTAATAGTCTTTAACATCTTAAAGGAAGTGTAAAAGCTCATTCCAATGATCATCCATCATTGATATAACATTGTAAGTTAACGCAAACAACATATCAACACTTCCAATAGCAACCATTCAACACCATGTTGCCTCCAATACTACAAGTTTTGCCACAATCAACATCAATACTTCATCTTCTTCAGTTAAATATAACAACTCATAAAACATAAATAGAAATAGCTTCATGTATAATGAATTCAAGGCAATAAATAACATTAATGAGTTCAACTACACTTGCCATCAACTAATTCTATGCCTTAAAGCCTTTTTTAAGGTTTCATTAAATCTACAAACCCTAGCATAACCCCTAAAGTCATGGGAGGTTCTTCCTTACCTTTTTGAAGAAATTTCCCCACAATTCTTGCTCCCTTGAAGAAAATTAGGCCAATCTTCTTTGATCTCTAGAAAGAGAAAACTTGGATTAGAGAAGTTATGGTGGAATTTGAGGGGAAATGGTGAAAGGTTGAAAAAAATGGTTCCCTCTCCTCCCTTGAACGAAATTTATGGATAAAATTTATTGACTTTTCATTTTCATCTCCCTTATAACATGTAATTAACTTATTGGCCCAACTATTTTAATTATCTAACTCATAAGTCCTTGATTTCTCATATAAGGGCATTTTGGTCATTTCACACTAGACATTATTATTACTTAATTAATGCCATTAAATGCAATTAAGCCTATTCATCCTTGACTTCTTTCAATGCTTATCCATATGTAAAATGACTATTTTGCCCCTAATACCTTTTTATGGATAATTGATTCATGCTGTTCCAAATGAATTGACTATTTTCTCCTTAATTAAATTTTATGCTTTTTAACATAAAATTAACATCTAAAGGACTATTTTGAGTTGGGAACATACCTTTGACATCTTGGGTATTACATCTCAATAATGAAAGGGTCATAGGGAAAAGTTCATGATAAAGGCAGCCTTGATTACAACCGATTCCATGATTGATTTAGGATGATAGAATAGACTGATTGAGGACGATAGAAGAAGAGCTATCTTTGATAAAACCAATATCATCATTTTTTTTTTAAATAATTAGAACTTGTAATGACCATTATCAATAAGAATTTAGGAGTCAGTGATACCAACGCATTTAATCATGCCTCAAATAACTCCTTCATACATGAGGCACACTAACCCTAGTGCATGTTCATCTCTTTAAGAAACTCATGAACCTCTAGAATGTCTATAGCGATGCCAAATGTGTTAGTGTATGTTCCCTAAAACAAATGATAGATGTAAGGTTTACAACAACATTTTTATATAGAAACTTTGTAATGCTTTTATCATTAAGGAAATGATGATTATTCTATGCTACTTTGTTTCATGTATATTTAATTAAGCTGCGTATGTCCCTGAGCTTGTTCTAGAAAGAATTCTATTTTCAAAGAGTTTGAGAATATGTGTATCAGGATTCTTTTGGTATGACTTGCTCTTAAGAATATTCCTGATCAGATGTGATAATAATCGGGGGCAATGTTATCACAAGATCAACATTATTATATGCTACCATTGATTAGCATGAGATGCTAATGATTGGGTGATGAAACTCATATCATAAGGGCATAAGTGATGAGGTTATTTATTAGAGAATGAAGCGTTGGCCATGACCGTTAGACAATTGATCACATGAGTATAATATCTTCAGTCAATGATCACATTATGTGCATTAGTGTCACCTTATCGTTACACCTAAGATGCGTTCATGTCTTGTGCTTGGGTGCTCGTGGTTCTTCAGTACATTATCACTAGAATATTCAAATCTAGTATGTAGTGCATGTTGGTCATGAGTTAATCATGTATAAGTCAGATGCACATTCAGTAAGGAATCTAATGGCTCCAATGTTATGAGCTTGAGTGTTCTAAGGGATCAACAAATGTGGAGGAAGTTTTTGGCCAAAGCATTTGCGTTTTATGAATAGTTTCATAGAGACACAATTCCATGTTCAAGATGATCCGAATTATGTGATCAAGTTAGGGACTTGACTATACTATGGTCCACACTTGATCGAAACACGACCTCGAAGGGAATAGGGTGACTAGACTAAAATGCTCACTTTTACATGTTCATATGATCCTACCTCATTCATTGATTGGGGACCATGACATACAACTAAGTGTCACTCATGGTCTATAAGGAAGATGGATATTAAGAGTTGATATTTACCTTACTATCAATCGTTAAATGAACCTAGAAATGTCACAAACATTATGGATTTCTAAGCTTGGTGAGAATCAGGGATTCTCTCATTAAAGAGTTAATTAGAATATTAAGTTTCAAAAGAGTCCTAGATGGACTGGAGCTCTCTTATCCACGAGAAATTCTAATTGGATTAGGACTACTATAAGAATCCTAAGAGGATTCTTAATTGTGATGTTCTGGATGTTCGAGAACAGTCCTAGTTGGATTAACCCGAGAAGAATCCTGATCAAATTAGGATTCTTAGAATTATCAATTATAGGGACGTATTTGACTAATTAGTAGAATTGATTAAAAGAACATTCTTGTAATTGGATAAATTAATTATTAATTAATTAAAAATAAAGTCCAAATAAGAAACCTTATAAATGGGTTTCATAATTTAACTTGGACCCAAATTGGGCTAGCACCCAAATGGGCCAAGGTTTAGTCATTAGTTAACACAGATGAGAATAACTTATATAAGATATTCTAGGTATAGCCTACTAATCCAACATTGAGTGGCTATTTAAAGGAGGCATAGGATTCATTATAACACAACAAGAAAAAGAAAAAAAAAACACCTAGCCACCAAGAGGGAGAATCTCAGCCATAGTGTAGGGAGGGTGAAAAACAAGTTTTTTCACTCTTTCTTAGCTGAACACACATCCAAGGAGATTAACAACCTGTTTGCTATTTTTCTTGGTGCTTACTCTCCATATTCTCTACCATCCCATGCAAGATATTATTTTTTATTCCATTGTAGTGGGATAATCCCCATCAACGTGAAATCTTGCGTGTATCAATCTAGAGGTACCACACTTGGAGTACTTGCAGAGTATTGGACGAGGAGAAAAATATAGCAAAGTAGTCAGTACCATTTCACTTACTCATTTATTCTGTATTTTATGTTCTTTATATTGATATATGATATGCATATTTATTTATGATACATATATACATATACATGTGTTATTTGCAGTGAAACGTCACTTCCATGATCATAATGACATTATGGAGAAGAAGTTTTAAAATCCGAGCAACCAGGCGCTTTTGCCGAAAATTCCTAACCCCGACTAAATGCAATACCTTCCCTCTAACCTTCGAATAAGCAACCAAAGCTTGGTATTATTGCCTGAATGCCCTAAGCATCAAATCTTTAAGTCCCATTGTGTGGGAACTCATTAACCAATTTGGGACGTTATTAACCATCAAAATGATTCCTCACATTTGCTGGATATTGTTCAAGGTGATAGCGAAACTCAAAAAAAAAAAAAAAAAAAAAAAAAAAATTTAATGGATTTAACTTTAAAGTGATGTAGATGAATGACAAAATAATAATTGAAGGCATTAAAGGACTTTTTACTCAGCTATTGGTAGAATGTAATAAGTTGATTAAGTTTAATGATGAGAGTTGAACATCGACTTCAATGTCTCAAGAACACGGAAGAGCCACATACAACACATACAAAAGTCAAACCAAAAGATGCTAAAGGAAAAATAAATATTAGTAGCAATGCTAGACTCGAGAACTCTATTGAGGTGTCTTCAAGCCGAAAAAATAGCCAAAAGATGATAAAAGAAATTGGCCGCAATTTTGAATAACCAAATGCATGTTGTTGAGCCAAGTGTTTGTTTTATGAGTAAGTGTTTATTTTATTGGTATTAATCAAACTGATCATGCATAGTTTGTTTGCATAGTTTGTCTGCATAGTTTGTTCATATTAGTATTAATCAAACTGATAGAAGTCTTAAATAATGTCTCTTTTTTTTCTTTTTCCTTTTTCTTATCAACAACGACACTGATGTGAGGAAGTATAAAAGTAGTGCTAATCAATTTATAAGGTAAATACTTGCATAACTACATGTATTATTCTTTTAATGTAATAAAAAATATGTTTTTTTTTTTCTTTTTTCTATAAATTGATTATATCATGTGTATGCTAATTAATACTTTTGTACAATGTTTTAAAAACCAACTTGGGGCTAAACCCGGCAAAGAAGCCGAGTCCCAAATTGACCGGTGGGTCAAACCAGTGTTGTGTCACCTAAAAAAATTTCAAAATTTTTTTTCAGTGCATGTGAGCATGGCAATTGTTTCCGACGCATGTTAGCACGCATCAACGTTGGCCTTCTTTCCCCTTTTTCTAACTGTTTTCTCACCCAAAATTATAGGGTTTTTTATTGAATGATGTGGAATAATATTTAAAATTTTATTCAATCAAACCCAACCCAACCCAAGGATTGATATAATACAAGCCATTAATACACATACAAGGTTAAAATTCTATACCTTCATTGGCAACAACTTCAATTGGATTAGGGTTTGAACTTCGCAAGATGATTCAAGAGTATAATCAAGCAAAGTATCCACACAAAAGTTGGACGGGATCATAAACGAATCAATTTCTAGATTGAATCGTTTGCCCTAAGAGAGATTACGAAATTGAGAGAGAAAGAACTCTCTCTCTAGGAGTTTGGCGGCTAGGGTTCTAGTGGAGAGAAAATAATGAATCAACTAATCTTTTCTCCTACTCCTTTCTTTATATAGTGAGGGATAAAATATCCCTCATTAGGAATAGGAATATCACTATTCCTATTTTGGAATAGTATCCCAATTAAAATATAATCTACATAAATATAAATATATATTTATTCATATTTTTTAATTCATGGGATTTAAAATACACTTAAATAAATTAAATATATTCCATATTAATATTACTGTTTTATATTAATATTAATATAATTACAATTTTGCTAAATTAACTTCAATATATATATTAAACGTTGGCAACGACCTCAACGAATTTAATCGCACAACAAAATTACCAAAATGCCATTTTCATCCAACTGACGAAATTACCCTTCATTTCATTTTTCTTCATAAATTACTTTTAACATGTGTGACCTGTAGGTTCTTTATTTTGTTGGCAGTGACCGGATCCACAATTAAGCATCAACTAATTAGTTTTCCGTACACCAATCAAGATTGGCCTCTAGTAAGGCATCATGACTACCCAACAAATAAAGATTCAGCGAAGTTGCTACCTTTCAAAAGGATGGTTACCATGCAATTCATATCTTTTCATCATCATTTATCTCATCAAGGTTTGAAGTACAGAAGTAGTGTCAACTTCAATCAATTTTCCTTGATATGTTTATATTCGGCTATCGAATCAACAACCCTATAAAATTGGATTCAAGCACCGACTCGATTTTACTGTGGCCACAGATTCTGCGGTCGTAGTTACTAACCGAATATCTCAGCGAGATAATTTCTCCTGTAACCAGGAGTGATGAATCATTTGTTGATCCACCATAGACATAGTGTACTTCTCGATGCAAACAACAACTACCATACTGATAACCCTGGATAAGACTACATTAGGCTAGTGTCAAATTACATCAATAATTACACATGGCGCTCTGGTGATCTCAAGTCCAAGGATCACATGCACCACTATCCGTTAAAGAATATATTCCATAGACACTGGGTTTACCATCTTCTATGGAATCCTCTAGTGGGTCAATTCAGTGAACTTGTCATAAACAAGCATCCATGCGTTGCACCAGGTTGTCACCTAACAACCTGGACATGTGAGAACAGTCACTATCTTTTAGTTGGGTCGTCCAACTCTATGATAGTCTTACAGTATAATCTATGCCCTTGGTCAGATTAATACTGGTGCTACGGACAATTCTAGAATGACCATCATATGTGATCATAGGGTTCTCACAATTAAGATTTAAAACACTTAATTCATTCGTCACGGTTTAACCTTTCTAAGAACATATATCAATTTATATATGAATATATAAATGAATGCTATGATATAGAATTTATGCCTTTTATTGATATTCAAAATAATATTACAAGAGTCTAATATTATTAGCTCTAGTGCACCTATCCTAATAAAAATCACCCCTGTCACCACCACTGGAACCCTACCCTCTCCTCTTCAAAACCATACCCTTTATCCACCCTTATCACTCGCTGATCACTGGTGATGGAAAACGTGTTTTTTCGACTGTCCTTTGCCAGATTTCAGCCATTTTGAGCAATGACAGCTCTAACCATCACCACCCTTAGACTCACCGGCTACTCCCCTACAAAACCCCCAAAGTTCCCAAGCCATTCCACCCACCAATCACCGGCAATGGAAAATGTGTTTTTTCAACTGTCTTTTACCAGATTCCGGCCGTTTTGAGCAATGACATCTCCAACCATCACCACCCTTAGACTTATCAGCTATTCCCCTACAAAACCCCCAAAGTTTCCAAGGCATTCCACCCACCAATCGTCGGCTACAAAAAAAAGTGTTTTTCTAGCTGTCCTTTGCCAGATTCTGGCTGTTTTGAGCGACGACAGCTCCAACCACCACTACCTTTAGACTCACCAGCTACTCCCTACAAAATCCCCAAAGTTCCCAAGCCATTCCACCCATAATTTTTGACAATCAGAAGCTAGGGTTTCACCATTTCTTAGCCAAATTCTGATGACTAAAACTTAATCAAACACCACCTCCAGACTCATTGTGATCCACCCTTCAAAACCTCTCCTATTTGTCCGTCGAACACCCACCGAAAGTCACCATTTTCTGGTGTTTGATTCACTCAATTTTTTCAAAAAACCAATTGGATCGGTGGGTTGCTATAGTACCACCACTCAACCCCTAGTGAATTTGGGTGGATGCCTCTCCCCAGTTTTTAAACTCTCTTAGCCCAGCTCACCGACTGGGTCCCAGTCGAACCGGTCCAATTGGTTAGGCCGGGTTGGGTTTTAAATAAATGCTTTTATACACTTTTATTGATGCAACTGCTGTATGGGAATTTTGCTGGTCAAGGGTTTAGTCCTCAGGTTGGGTAGTCCGACTGGAGGGTTGAACTGGTGACGTTGGCATGGAATCCTAGTATGAAACTTAACAAACATATCCCTAAGAAATTATGCATCAGTCCTTGCAGGTTTGAAATCCAACAAACACACCCCTATGATCTAGCCAGGAAACCCTAGCCACCGCAACTATAATCCACCCTAGATCAGCTCAATGCGAGACAAACCACCACTAGGCTAGCAAGAAAGCCCTAATCCACCACAAAACACCACCATCCACCACAACAAAATCCACCACGAACTAGGGGAGCCATCCCAAAGAAGAGATGAAAGTTGAATGGATGAGTGAAGTGTAGTCGACGGTAGATAGGTGGAGGTCGAGAGAAGTGCGACCGATAGTGGACGGGCAGATAGCGGAGTCCTGAAGCGGAGTGGAGCGGCCTGAGTAGATCGATAGAAGGACGGAAGGAATGAAGATTGAAGATTGAAGAATTATAATTGAAATAAAAATTCTAATTTTACGGATTTCAGTAACCCGGTTTAGCCATCGATTCGGCAACCTGGCGATTCAACACTGTTCTGCCGGTTCAACCTCAGGTCAATGCTGAAATCAGGTTTAGAGTGTCTCCAAGCCAAAATAGCGGTCAATTCTCGGCCAAACTGGTCAAAGTAGCCAGTCCAATCCAGGTTTTAAAAGCATAATCCAAACTACCCATAAAACAACACAAACCCAATTTAAAAAATAAAATAAAATAAAAAAGTGACCAAACTACGAAACTTTGACGCTACTTGCTTAAGAGTGTGGATTGGTGGCTGCGGGAAGTGGCGGCTCTGTGCTACTAATTCTTCATGACACCACTCTTTATATTGACCGACAAAAACTTTTATGTAAGGCTTCAATTCGATTTGGCTAATTTTTTCTGGATAGCATTGGTGTTTTTTACTTTTATGAGCTCAACTTTAGGGCGGTAGTGCGAAGTCTTGATTTTTTGTGTTTACAATACTTGAGTTTCTTAGAAAAGAGGGAGAGAATGCAAGTCTTACACGTAATTAATTATATAAGATTCCCACTTCACCTGATTTCTGTTTAAAGACTTGAATTGGTTGGCCAGTAAAGATAGAACTTTGAAGACAACTTTAATGCAAACAAGTTGGATTGCACAAACAATGAAAAAGCCAATTACAACATTTTCACATCTTATTCATATAGAGGAAAAGATTCATTGTACCACATCTTTTTTTTATCTAGTATGCATATACTATTATTTCATCTTGAAATTAAAAGACAATTCTACATAAAATCAAATTGTTTTAGCCCGAGATTAATAATATCATTTTATCTGCTGTTGTTGATGTGTATTTAGGGTGCATTTGCTATCATTTTTTTTATTTTATTTAAAAAAATGGAAAATTAAAATCAGAAATTAGATTTGATATTTTCGAAACGTGAAAATGTTTCAGATATGTCCCCTTTAGCTTTTATTTTGGCTCCCTCGCATTATTTTTACTTTATAAACTTTAATGAAAGTATTAAATTAATATTGTATATATCTGATGCAAACAATTCAAAGATTCCAAAACAATTATGGGTTCGGATAATGACACTACATGTGAACTTGCAAATGCCTTTCACTCCTTTATGACTCTCATAACCACCAACATCAACGTATTTGAAATTGCTACTCGTAATGTTTGGGATCTTGATTTTCCAAAACTATCACTACCTCCGGGGAGACTTTATGCTTTTAAACGTTCTTTTTTTTTTTTTTTTTTTATAATCTTAATAATAATTTGTAATTTTAAAAATCAAATACTCTTTAGCCAAGGACAGACCCAAGAAGGGTCTAGTAGAGGCTGGTGTTCCCTTAAAAAAAAATTATTAATTTTTCTTTTTAAAGGCTCAACTTTTTTTCTAATTTGCTACAATTTATTTTACAAATTGACCCGCTATTCAAAAATAAAATCAACTTTTTTTTTATTGTTTGTTTAACAAATAAGGTTTTACATTTAATTTAATTAAATATATTTTACATCGTTTTTGGGAATTATAAGTCAAGTAAAAACTGAAAAAGAGAAATTGAATATTCCTTGTCCCCTCTAACGTTATTTTATCATAAATTTTATATTTAACTTGCCTCCTGATGAGAATCCTAACCCATCATGCCAATCACAATTGCTAGGGATTTCATTGAAGACTCAAGGACAACATGAAGATCAACATTCGGCCCAAGGATCCCAAACACTCAAGGAAGTTCACAAAATTGTCCAAGAGGTCTTAAGGTTCCAAGGCACGGCTCAAGCCCAATTTTGTGACCTAAAACGTGTACAAGAAGTGGGAGCAAGTTCCATTGGCCCAAGCCCAAGTTTTGGGTGTCATTTGATTCAAGCCCAAGTTTTGGGTGTCATTTGATTCAAATTTTGGAGGCAAAACCCTAAAAATTGTTGTTAAGGACAAGGGTCCTTAAATTAGGGAAAGTTGCCCACTTGATCATTAAATGGTTATGGTTAATTTGAACGTGTGGTGGACTTTTGTTTATGTATTTGAATGTAATATTTTAATGTTTTCATTGTGTAATATTTGCTAGGGTAAATCCCTAATTTTTGTAAAGCTATATAAAGGCCACTTGATCATTTTGTAAAGGGACTTTGAATATTGAATGAATAGTGACTTGTCTTGAGAAAGAGTTTTCTCTTGTTTCCTTTACCCAAGTTCGGCCAAACTTGGTGGTGGAGTATCTTTCAAGCTGGTGGAGCTTCCTTTAGGCTTGATTGAGTCCTGGTCATCTCTTATGTAAGTTGTATTCCTTAGTTTCAAGTAAACTCATTTTCGGATTTTGTTTTGCATGGTGTGTATGATCCCATTTGTTGGCATTTGAACATAAATGATTTAGTGAATGACTGGAGCTTGTTGAAAGGAGTTGTTTTTACTCATTTGATGGTTGTGAAAGTGCATGAAGGGTGATAACCGAATGGTCATAAGGACTTGAAAGAAAACTTAGCCTAGGTTGAGTTAAAAGTGGTTGTTTTAGGGTAGTATATGAATTGAGTTTGTAGAGATTCATATCAATTGGTATCAGAGCTAAGGTTGAGGATTGAATTTGTGAAGATTGAGGTATTGATTGATAGAGAAAAACATTTGGAGAAGTGTTGAGTGTGTGTGTAGTTCGGCCAAACCAAACCATTGTGCACTTTTCTCATTTTCTCTTCATTGAACACTATTCTAAACACCAACACTAACCACCCACTGACATCCCATCCAAACAAACCAATCCCTTCCAAATTCATCTAAAACCCAAAAAACCCTAAACCTTAACCATAATTTTTTTTACACACATTTCCTAGCCTAATCCCACATTACTATTCACAGTTTACTATTCACAGGTTACTATTCACAGATACTTACACTTAACCAAATCACCAAAACTCATACACTTGACCTTTCCCTCCCATTTTCCATTTTTCTTTAACTTTCAAAAAGTTACTGTTCATCCGAGGTTACTGTTCACAGTAGCCAAACTTCTTCCCCATCTCCATGGCAAACAAGAGCACTTCCTCACCAACTTCACCCCAACCCCCATGGGAGAGTGCCAACCTGAAAATTCAAGAAGAACTTGATGATGTTAAAAGAATATGTCAAGTATGATGGAGTTGATGGTTAGCATGTCTAAGGACATTGCTATCTATCCCAACCAAAACCCACCTTTGAGGAATCCCTACAACCGCCCAAACGGAAGGTCGCCCGCATTACCGTCAAAGAACCATAATTCAGGCCCCACTGTATATGGAAGATTTAAGAGATAGTGTGCATCCTCTAGTGGATCCGAGGCTCCTAGGAGGAGAAGAATGATGACGATAGGGGAATCAAAATAGACTTGCCGAGTTTGAGGGTAGCCTAGACCCTAATGCTTTCCTAGATTGGCTGAGTGATATTGAGAGAGTGTTTGAGTTTAAGGGGTATACGGATGAAAAGAAATGTAAGGTGGCTATTCTGAAGTTTAAAGGATATGCTTCCTTGTGGTGGGAAAACACTAAAAAGAAAGAGAGAGAGAGAGGGAAGACTAGAGTGAGGTCATGGGAAAAATTGAAAAGAATGTTGAGAAAGAGGTTCTTGCCCGACAATTACAACAAGATCTCTACATGAGTTTGTATAATCTTAAGCAAGGAGTAGGAGGTAGAGGAGTATATAAGGGAGTTTGGGGCCTTATGATGAGAAGTGATGTTCCGGAGGAAAAGGAGCAAACCATCACTCGGTTTTTGGGAGGATTACAAAGGGAAATAGCTCACAAAGTGGAATTGCAGCCTTATCATTCTTTGGGGATGTATGCAAGCTAGCCAACAAGGTTTTGTAATGTACTTGAGATGGAGCAAATAACGAGGCAACCATACTTGAAGACTCGAGATGTATTACAGGACCCCTAGGTGACCACCGATTCCTCTAGGCTCGAGGAAATCAGTTTTAGTTGGGCATGTACAGCACGTTTAATTTTTGTCAGAATGCATGCTAAGGTTGAATGTTTGATAACATGCCAAACAATGTCATTCTAACAAGATAATAATCTGATGAGACATTAAATAACAAACCCCTCAATTGAATTATTTAAGTCACGTAAGCCTTCATCACCATGGTTTTAATCAACACACTGTTCATCAAAACCTTGTTCGCCAAAGCGAAGGGTACACTTCTACCAGTGGGAGGTTAAAATACATTGGAGTTTTCCTTAATGGTGATGGGTCGACTTAAAATAACGGTTTTGCTTGTTCGCCAAAGCGAAGGTTGATAAATGCGTCATAGGCATAGTAGAGCAATACACTATTATGTGTACATGTAACATGTAGTGTCACTCTATTAATACTGAGAATCACACTTGAGGACAATGGTTGAGCCATTGGATTGTGTGATTGGCTTGTGGCTTTCTCACATTTGAGGTTGATAGTATGAGCTATCAATTGGTGTGGATTAAGTTTGTGGCCTACCTAATCAACTCATTTTGGCTTGTTCGCCAAAGCGAAGGTTAGAAATAGGCAGGATGGGATCTCGGTCCATTAGAAAAGTCAACGGGCTTTCCCGAGTTAATAGTGAGGGCTATTGGTTTGAGTAAAATAGTGGGAGCATCGTTTAATAAAGCCATATTAAATAATAATGAACTTTATAATAACTTTATCTTTTCTGCAATTGTAGATCACAAAATGAGCATTATGAACCTGCAAGATAATCGAGAAGAAAACAGGTTGGATGGATCCAATTTCTCAGACTGGTGTTGTAATCTTCGATTATCAAGCAGAAAAGAAATGGTATTCCTTGAAAAGCCATACATGGCTGAGCCTGATCTGATGCCATTAGGAAGTTAAGGATACTTATCAAAAGTCCTTGATGATGCTAATAGCATTCAATGCTTGATGTTAGTATCGCACACCTATGCTGCAAAAGCAGCATGAGAATATGGATGCTTCTTCATCATTCTACACCTCAAGGAGCTTTTGAAAAAATGCTTGACATGAGAGGTACAAGGTGTTGAAAGCACTATTTGGGAGTCGTGACTAAGGAGCCCAAGTTGGTCCTCATGTTCTCAAGATGATCGAGCACATAGAGAGGCTTGAGACTTTGGGATATGGCTTGGATGAGAATTACAAATGGATTTAATTCTGCAATCCTTGCCTGACTTTATGCTCCATTCAAATCAATTTCAATATGAACACATGGAGAAAACCTTGTCAAAACTTCTGAACATGCTTAGGACTGTAGAGCAGGACTTGAAAAAGTCCAAGCCTGTTTTACTGGTTGCTGTCGGTAAAACAAAGGGTAACGGCAAGGGTAAGGCAAGGCTAAACCCAAGCCCAAGCCCAAAGGACAGGTTGCTTTGGGCCTAAGAGTGGCATAGGGAAAGGCAAGGTAGTTTGCTTCTTTTGTAGGAAGCCTGGCCATTGGAGGAAACACTGCAAGGCTTTCCTCGCAAGCAAGAAGAAGTCAGAGGCTACGACTTCAGGTATTTTATGATTGAGATTAACTTCTCTCCCTCAACACTTGGGTCATTGACATAGGATGTGGTACTCACATTTGTACTGATGTGTAGGGACTAAGGCAGAGTGGAGTGCTCACCAAGGAGAGGTGGACCTACCAGTTGGAAATGGAGCACATGTGGCTGCATTGTGTAGGGACTTATTGTTTATCTTTGCCTACGGGCTTGTATTGGAACTACATAACTGTTATCACGTACCTTCTATTTCTAGAAATATTATTTCAGTATCGCTTTGGATAAATGGGGTATCATTTTGAGATATCTAATGGATTGTTGTCCTTTAGTTTGAATGGTATTCTATTTGGAATTGCAGGGTTATATAATGGATTATATGTTTTTGATTTAAACAAACAAGAGATTTCCAATATTGAAACCAAGAGAGCTAAACATAGCGATCAAAACCAGACATATCTCTGGCACTATAGATTGTGTCATGTTAATAAGACCCGCATTGCAAAACTTCAAAGGGATAGAGTTTTGGACCTTTTGACTTTCAGTCATTTGAGGTAGCGAGTCATGCCTGTTAGGCAAGATGACCAAGTCTCCTTTCATAGGACAAGGTGAAAGGGCTACTGAGCTGTTAGGCATCATCCATAGTGATGTATGTGGTCCACTAACAGCTGAAGCTAGAGGTGGATATATATTTCATACATTTACTAATGATTTCAGTAGATATGGTTATGTCTACTTATGAGACATAAATCTGAAGCCTTTGAAAATTCAAGGAATTTAGGAATGAAGTACAGAATAGTTGGGCAAAAGTATTAAAGCTCTTCGATCGAATCGAGGAGGTGAATACTTAAGCTCAGGGTTTTCAGAGTATCTGAAGGAATGTGGATAGTATCACAACTCACCCCTCCTTATCACCAACATAATGGAGTGTTAGAAAGGGAATAGACCTTACTTGACATGGTTAGGTCTATGATAAGTTTAGTGATTTACCTGCATCGTTATGGGGTTATGCCCTAGAGACTACGACTCACATTTTGAACCGTGTGCCATCAAAGTCTGTAGATAAGACTCGTATGAGCTATGGAGTGGGCGAAAGCCCAACTTTCTTATCAAGGATTTGGGGTTGGAAAGCTTATGTTAGACATTGACTTCGAACAGCTGGGCCCAAAATCCTGTAAATGTTATTGTGGGGTATCCGAAGGGACCAAAGGATAATACTTCTACCACCCAAAAAAGCGTAAAATTTTTGTTGCTCGATCTGTGGTCTTCTTAGAAAAGGAATATTAGACGAAAGACGGGAGTGGGAGAAAACTAGAACTCGATGAAGTTCTAGAACCACAAGATATACTAGACGAAAGACGGGATGATGTGCACAAGAAGTGGTTGAGCATCATGAGGAGGTTACTCCACAATTTGTGGATCAAAGTGAAACACCTTAAATAGCACATGAGCTACGTAGATCTAAGAAAGTACGCCATGAGCCCGAGAGATACAGTTATCCATGACTCAACATGGTGACGTACTAGTCTACCAAGACGATGAACCAGAACCACGAAGACACATATATTGAGATGGACTCCATGTACTAGAACCAAGTGTGGTCTCTGGTGGAACCACTTGAAGGGGTAAAACCCATAAGGTGTAAATGGGTCTTCAAGAAGAAGACTGACATGGATGGCAAGTGCATACTTATAAAGCACGGTTGATTGCCAAAGGTTTCAAACAAATTCATGGCATTGACTATGAAGAAACCTTTTCGCTGGTTTCCATGATTAAATCCATCGGATGATGCTTGCAATTGCTGCATATCATGACTATGAGATTTGGCAAATGGATGTCAAAACTGCTTTCCTAAATGGAAACCTTGAGGAGGATGTGTACATGACACAACCTGATGGTTTCGTTCTTGATAGTCAAGCCAATAGGCATGTAAGTTGCAGAGATCCATTATGGACTCAAGCAAGCTTCAAGGAGCTGGAACATTCATTTTGATGAAGCCGTAAAAGAATTCAGTTTTATCAAGAACGAAGATGAGCCCTGTGTTTACAAGAAAGTGAGTGGGAGCGTAGTAGCATTCCTAGTGTTGTATGTCGATGACATACTTCTGATCGGGATGATATACCAAACTTGCAGTCGGTAAAGACTTGGTTATCCAAGTGCTTCTCCATGAGGACTTAGGGGAAGTAGCCTACATCCTTGGTATAAAGATCTATCGTGATAGATCGCGTAGGTTGCTTGGCCTAAGTTAGAGTGCATATATTGACAAAGTACTGAAGAGATTCAGTATGGAAGATCCAAGAGGGATTTCTTCCGATGTCACATGTGTGTTATCTCTCTAAGGAATTGTGTCCTAAAACACAAGATGGAGAGATAGGATGAAGAGGATCCCATATACGTCAGCAATTGGATCCATCATGTATGCCATGTATGTACTCGGATTGAGTCTCATGTGCTTTGAGACTTGTAGTAGATATAATCGGATCCAAGTGAGTGTCACTGGATGGCTGTCAAGAACATTCTTAAGTACCTGAAGAGGACTAAGGATATGTTATTGGTTTATGGAGGGGAAGATGAGCTCACTGTAAAAGGATACAGTGATGCTAGTTTCCAAACGAACAAAGATTATCGATCACAATCAGGGTTTATATTTTGTCTCAATGGCAGTGCAACGAGCTGGAAGAGCTCCAAGCAAGCACTGTAGTGGACTCTACAATGGAGGCTAAGTATATTGCATTGTCAGATGTGGCCAAGGAGGCAGTTGGATTAAAAAGTTCGTTCCTACTGCCTATAGACATCTATTGTGACAACAATGGAGCAATTGCTCAAGCTAGGGAACCACGGTCTCATCAGAAGTCCAGACACATACTCAGACGATTCCATCTCATCAGAGAGATAGTTGAGAGGAAAGACGTGCAGATTAGTAAAGTGCATACTGACGACAATCTCGCAGATCCACTAACAAAGCCTCTGTCGCAGCAGAAGCATGAAAGGCACTTGAGATCATTTGGTATTAAATACATGAATGATTGGCTATAGTGCAAGTGGGAGATTGTTAGAGTAGATGCCCTAGAGCCAATCAATTATTGTAGAATTGACTCTTTGTAATAATGTTCATTAAACAATAAAAGGCATTTTATTCTATATCGCGTAAATCATTATTATTGCAATATGTATTGATATATGTCTTTAGAATGTTAGAACCATGACGAGGGTATCAAGTGTTTCAAATTTTGATAGTGAGAACCCTATGGCACATATGGTGGCCATTCTAGAAACGTCCGTAGCCCCAGTATTATTCTAAAGTAAGGGCACAGATAATATGGTAAGGTTATCATAGTGTTGAACGACTCTGTCGAAAGGCAGTGACTGATCTCACTTGTCAAGGTTGTTTGGTGACAACCTGGTGCAACACATGGGTGCTTGTTGTAGGCGATTACACTGCAGCAAATTCACTGGATTGACCCACCGGAGGATTCCATATGGATGGTAACCCCAGTGTCTATGGAATAAATCCTCTAACGAATGGCGGTGTATGTGATCCTTAGACTTGAGATCACCGGAGCGCCTTGTGCACTGATTGGTGCAGTTTGACACTAGCCTAACGCATTTCTTTTCAGAGCTGTCAATGCGGTGGTGATTGGCTGTATCAAGAAGCGTATCAAGACTAGGGTGGATTGGCAGAGGATTACTCCCGGGTACAAGAGAAGTTATCTCATGGCGCAATTTAGTATATGACAATGACACTAAAACTATGGCCACAGTGGGATTAAGTTATTGCTCTATCTGAATTATAATACTGGTCATTGGTCCAAAAACTGAATACATAATATCGAGAGTAACTGAAGGTTGACACTATTTCTATGCCTTTGTCTTGTCGAGATAATGTATGATGAAATGATCGAATTGCACGGTAACCATATCATTGACAGGTAGCTACTTTGCTGAATCTGAATCTATCGAGTGGCCATGATTATTTGCTAGGGGCCAATCTTGGTCTGTGTATTAGTGAGACGATTAATTGGTGTTAATCGCGATACTATACACTGCCGGTATGATGAGGAGCCTATGGGTCACATACATAAAAGATAATTTAAGATTCAAGAAGAAAGAAGGGCATTTTCATCTTTTAAGGCAAAATGGTATTTTGGTAATTTCACAGTGCAATTAAATTTGCTGAGGTCGTAGCCTTTATTTAATTTGCTAGAAAAAATTAAATAAGTGAAATTACATTTAAATATGTGTTCGCACATATTTAAATATATTATCATTATTGTTAAATGTTAATATATATTAAATATATATTAATTGATTTTAACTGAGATAATGATGGAAAATAAAAAAATATCAAATTGGGAGTGTTTGGCAACATGGGGTGTTTGGGTTGGAGCCCAAGCCTATTCTATATAGGAATAGGGCAACTTGATTATTTTACTATAAAAAGAAAAGTGTGTGATTATTCAATTAATTGATTCACTTTTCATTCTCTTTGAAAAAAACACAGCAACCCCTTTTGAGAAACACTCCCATGGTAGAAACACTTTTTGCTTAGAAATCAATTCAATTTGATTTCCTTTCTTCTCAATCTTAAAGCCAAAGAGGATCTAGCAAATCCCTCTTTGGTTCTTTTGTGATTGTCTTTGTGTGGACTACGTGGGTTTGATCCTACACTTGGATCGATAGCAAAACATTTGTTGACAAATTTGGAGGAGCCTCCAACGTGCGTATGTTTTTCTAAACTCAAATTTATTTTTCCTGCAGATTTTATTTTAATATGAATTGTAAAATTATACCCTTGATCTTGGCTCATGTAAACGATCTCTATATTATATTTGTTTTTGTTTTCGCTGCGTATATGGGACCGTTTACTAACATTTGTAAAGAAAGGTACAAGACTCTCTTACCATCATCATCATCCTCGTCTTTTGTGTGTGCTTGTGTCGTGTATGTGTCTAATATATTTAGTTAAGGTTAATACTACTTGAAACTTGTCCTTGTCATCCTCCAAAATCTTTTCCTGTAGGCAAGTTTTCTTTCTTTTAGCTCAATACATTTGGATCAAACCTTTTTTTTTTTTTTTTTTCCTTTTGCTGGTTCTATTTTTAGATTGTTATATTTTTATTATTATGATGGGTTTTTTTTGTAAGGCTTACACCTTTGTGTTTTAATGGCTAATGTTTTGTGTAGTTTTTGTCTCTTTTTTACTACTATTGTTAGAGATTTACATTGCTTTAGCTTGATTTTCTATAACAATGGAATTTTCAAGAAAAGAAAAAAGCAGGACGTAGATTTTGTTTTTCCCAGTTCTGTTTCTGATATTTGCTATGCTTTCTAGTTTTGTGTATAAAATTGCATGAGTTTCAGGCTATACACTTTGTTAGGTGGGTTTTTAACTAAAGAATAGCGGAATTATTTAATTTTAATAAACTTTTTTGCTAAATTCGAATCAATTCAGATATCCAGATGATTCGATCTAAACAATCGGATATCTTAAAATCCGAATCGAATTCTAATCAGGTTTTATCCTAATCCAAATATTTGGATCAAATCAGAAAAGTCACCAACCGGATTGGATATCTGAGTTTGCACACCCGTAGTGAATAGCAGATTATAAAATTTAATGTGGAATATTAAAAACGTCCAACAACCTAAATATATGAACAATAAATGACTTCAATGAAAAGTAACAAATAAGCAAGTTAATGATAAATAATAAATAAGAGAGAGAAGAGAAATGCTCAGAGATTTTATAGTGATTCGGGGCTTTGATCACGAGCATTCTACATCCACTTCTTCAAGGAAACCTCCTTGAAGTTCCACTAGAATCGGATTTTGCCAATACAAATGTTTTCACAGCATTTTGCTTCTACAATAGTTTGATAGGATTTCACCTCTAGATTTATAGGATTTCACCCAAAGATATGTGATAAAAAATTTTGCGAATGATTGCCTCTAAGTTAGGCTAATACACAATGGTTTCAATGTTTCTCTCTAAAGATGTTAGTTTTGTACAAATGATAGATTGATTTTGAGCTCTAAGGTTTGTAAGATTGAATGTTGGATAATGCATTATTCTCTCTCCCTATTTCTTGCAATAAATCGCCCTTTTAAAGTCCTCACCAACCCTTAGTAAATTAAAGTCGTTGCTGCATTTAATGCACTTTTGAAAAATTCCAGAACCCATAGGAATGGGTGTTCTTGACACCAACGGTCACTTTAATCTAAGGTTTGGAATGGTCATTTCCTATGTGGAATGGTTGTTACCTATTGCGAACGGGCATTCCATCTTGGACCTCTTAATGTCCAAAATTCCAATACCTTGAACGACGTCCTAGAATGGAATCTTTCCTTCTTGGAATGGCTTGAAGAATTCTAAGAACAGGCGTTCATCGAGGTCATTCTTGATTTACTTGAAGTTTTCTTAACCTTAACTTGAACTAGAAAATTCTAAGTCCAAAATCTCGACTTCAGCTTGGAAAGGGCATTCCTCTTCATGCAACGGGTGTTCCTCTTCAGATTGCAAAAGTGTCAAGATTCCAGAGCTATGAACAAGGTGATAGAACAACATCGTTCATATGGAACGGGCTAAATGTAACGCCTCACTTGAGGTATGTAGCTATTTTACATTGCTTTCCTTGAATCTATATTGTTTTGCTCTTAATTGAGTTGTGATATTGTTAATAATGTTTGGTTGGCCCTTGGTTGAATGGATATTGTGAGTTGGTTGAGTGGTTGCCTTGAAATTTGTAAAGGCTTGGCGAATGTTTGTGTTACAGACTTTGCCAGGGCGAAGAAGAAGCTTCGCCGTGGCGATGAAGTGTTGCAACCTACGGTGTAGATTCTGTAAATTTTCGCCGGGGAGAAGAAAGATTCTTCACCGCGGCGAAGGGCTTGACAAAATGTGTATTGAGTTTCTAGAGAATTCTTCCTTTGGGGCACAATGACCATTCTACCCCTAATTAGTAGGAAAAGTGGGGAGTGAAATGCAAGGAAATTACATGGAGAATAGGTTAGTATGGGGGTGTGAGTGTAATGAATCAAAGGATATAGATGGAATTTTCAAGGAAGAGCAAGGGCAAATTGGGAAAGGATGGTTATTTTATGAGCTAAAAAGGGTTAAGTGAAATAAACCCTCCATTTCATTCATTTCCACCGCCATACCCATTCTTTAAATTCTCTCCATTTTCCTTTCAATTGTTCCAAGATTTCTAAGGGTTTTAAGAGAGCTTTTGAGTAATTTTGAGTAGAGATATCATCTAAAGCATCCTAGGGTAAGGATTCTTGCTTTAGATGTGAGTTTGCTTATAGTTATATTGAAGTCTTATATGGTTGTTGTTGTGTTGAGTTGTAGAGAGAAGACAAGATAACAAGGGAAAGGAAAAGTGCTAGAGAAGTCACTTTTTCACAAAGTAAGTAAATCTAACCAAGTTTAGACTTGAATAAGCTTTTGAGTAGAGATTGAGTAGAGATATATGCTTGTTAAAAATTGAGTTGAGATGAGATTCTATTTTGTGGTTGTTGGATGCACTTCATGTATGAGAAGTGTTTGAATGTGTATTGAGAAGTGGAAATTGAGCTAAAGTTTGGGAGATGTTGTGTAAACCTATTTGGAAGTGTTTTTCTTGATAGGGATTATGGTTATATGAGGGAGTTTCCTCCCACTTTGGTGGCTGGAGAATGAAGTAGAGTAGTAATTATAGTAGAGTTTTTGTATGCATATGAATTGTTTGATGAAAGGCCTAAGAGAGATATGAGCATGAGTTGTGAACCTTAATTCTTGCAACATTGCATATTGACATTTCCTAATTGCATTAATGAGCATAAACCACCCATGTGCATTAATTATGTATTGGGTAATAGCTTGAGAGAGAGTAGAGACTTTTGAGTATAACTTACACTATGAGTGCTAGTTTGAGAAAGAGTAGAGAATGTTGAGAATAAGCAACTCTACTAGTAAAGACAAAGAGAGATTTAGCACTAAAGAATAAAAGAGAGAAAAGTGCTAAAGAAAATAATAGAGTAGGTTGTGCGATGGGGAACCTGTGAGTAATGGGTAGAGTATTCCCGCATGTATGCTGTAATACCCCCCTCTAGTCAGGTATCCTCTGAATATCCCTCAATGAGAATCCTGAGGATACATGTCTGGAGAACGAGTTGTATTTAGAANTATATATTATATTTGTTTTGTTTCCGCTACGTATATGGGACCGTTTACTAACACTTCCCACCGTTACCAACGCCACCCTCTAACATAAAAGCATCCTTAGCTTTGGGTTTGGACTTGGGATAATCCTTGGCCTTTCCCTTACCCTTACCCTTACCCATTCTAGTAGCAACGAGTAAAATAGGTTTGGACTTCTTCCAGTCTTGCTCCGTAGTCCTCAGCATATTTAGGAGCTCTAACAGGGACTTCACCATTGTGTTCATATTGAAATTCATTATGAACTATGAATAAGAGTCAGGTCATTATTACAGAATTAAGTCACCTTGTAATTCTACATCAACACCAAAACCTAAAATCTCAAGCCTATCTATATACCCAATCATCTTGAGCACATGAGGGCCAACTTGGGCTTCCTCGGTCATTTGGCTCCTAAACAACACCTTTGACACCTTGTACCTCTCATGTTGAGCATTACTTTGATATAGCTCCTTGAAGTGTAGAATCATGGCTTGTGCATCCATATTCTCATGGTACTTTTGCAGTTCAGATGTCATTGATGCTAGCATTATGCATTGAACATTATTAGTATCGTCAATGAACTTTTGATAAGTATCCTTAGCTTCCTGAGTGGCATCAGGTGCAAACTCAGCCGGATAAGGCTTATCAAGGACATGCAATTTCTTTTCAAACTTAAGTACAATCCAAAGATTTTGATACTAGTCTAAGAAATTGGATATATCCAGCTTGTTGTCTTTCTCAATTATCGGTCGAGTGATAGGTTACTATTGCTTATTTTAATGAATCTACAAATGCAGAAAAAAAAAAAAAAACAAATGTTATGATAATGTTTATTATTATTTAACAAGGTTTTTTATTAAATAATTTATCCCACTAGTTTCCTCAAGCTAATAGCCCTCACTATTAACCCGAGAAAGCCCGCTGGCTTTCGTAATGGACTGAGATCCCATCTAGCCTATTTCAAACCTTCACTTTAGTGAACAAGCCAAAATGGATCGATTAGACAGGTCAACAAACTAAATTTACACTAGTTGATAACATCAACTACCAACCTCAAATGTAAAATATGCCAACAAACCAATTACACAATTCAATGGCTGAAACCATTGTCCTCAAGTGTAATTCTTAGTGTCAGTAGAGTTGACACTACATGTCACCACGTACAGATAACAAGTGTGCTTCTCTACTATGCTTATGACGTGTTTATCAACCTTCGCTTTGGCGAACAAGCAAAACACATCATTTAAGTCAACCCATCACCATTAAGGAAAACTCCAATGAAGTTTGATCTTCCACTGGTAGAAATGTACACTTTGTTTTAGCAAAAAAAGTTCCAACGAACAGTGGCTTGATCAAATTCATAGTGATGGAAGGCATTTTTAATTAAATGACTTAATATACTTTTGTTGAGGGGTTTTTTATTTTATGTCTCACCAATTTATTTTCTTTGTTAGAATGTCATTTATAGGCATATTATTAAAACATTCAACCTTAACATGCATTCTAAGCATAAAAGTAAATGTGCCGATACATGGCCTAACTAAAACCGATTTCCTCGAGCCTAGAGGAATCAGTAGGTCACCTAAGGATCCGGTGATAAAATCTTGAGTCTTCAAGTATGGTCGCTTCATCCTTGCTCCATCTTTAAGTACATTACAAGTTTACATCACATCAAATTTATAGTGAAATTAAAAACTATACTAATTTTACATCAATAAATTTAGAAACCTTGAGTTACATTTGAGGGAAGTTTGATGAGAAGAGAATGTAACTTGAGAAGGGAGGAGAGAGGTAGAGCACGCAAACCTATTTAAAAATAATTTACAACCATACATACCCAAAAATAAATTAAAACATTCACCATAGGTCTAAGGCTCATGTACTGGGCACCATGCAATTTTTCAGGCAAGAATCAATGCATACGTTCCAAAAAAATCAATTTTGAATTGGGTGGGTGAAGTTACAAAATTGTCTTCTTGAGTTAGCAGAATTATTATTAGTTCAGCACTTTTAAAATGCTAGACTTATCGCTCAACAACACGATATAAGACAAATAATATCTTTCATGCCGCGACACAATTTTATTACTCCACAGCGAGACGAAAAAAACAAAGATGCGCTGCGACGAAGTTTTATTACGCTGAGGTACAAACCGACCAATTCGCGATCTAACAACGCCTTCATGTCACGGCGAAACTCATGCAACTTGCAATCTGATGCACTCTCACATCGCAATGAAGTTTTATTAGGCAACAGGTCAAATCGTATAATTTTTGATCTGATGACATTCTTAAGCTGTGGTGAAATTTTATTATGTAGCGGCTAAAATCATATGAATCATGATTTCACGACATTCTCACGCCGCGACAAAGTTTTATTTTTTCGTGGCATATTTGCACGTTCAAGTTGCTTACGCCACGGCAAAGATCTATTTCATTGTGGCGTGTGCTAGTTTTCAGGCTTTTACGAAGCTTGCACGGCGCAAATCGTAGATTCATAACTGTTTACGCGTTACAACGCGAAAACCAAACCAGTACACATTCATCAACAAATTCAAAGTATCTTTTAACCAATTTAAATCAATTAAATAGATTGAAAAACCTAAACATGCAATTCTAGGAAACAATATGTGCTATCAATCAATCAATTCAATTAAAACATATATTATCAAAACCCTAGGGTCTGATACCACCGTAAGTAAATCGATGAACCACAGTCGCGGAAAAACAAAAATTTTGCTCATCAATTACTTGAATCCCATCATCAGGGTCTAATGAATATATGTTTTACATACAAGATATAAAAGAAATTAATCCAAACAAGGATTTTTTTTATACTTGCGTTTGGAAACTCCTTCTTTAGATACTGAGATTTCACTAATCAATCCAAGTAAGGACTGCAAGAACGATATCAACATGAAGATGGGATTACTCAAAATTGATTTAATTTGCCAGATTAAATCAATGCTCTAAAGATTAATGGTGTGCAGAATTTTTCAAAGAAAAATTCACTCTCTTTCTCTTGTGTGAAAACGTGGGGAGGCTAGGGTTTTTTAAGTTACATTTGTTTTATTTTAATTGCACCTTTTTATAGTGTAATTAAAATAAAACCCTATTACTTTACTTGAATAGCACTAATATATATATATATATATATTAACAATAATAATAATTCATTTAAATGTACACACACACACGCGTGCGCACACACACACACGCGTGCGCACACACACACACGCACACACACATATATATACCATAAATAAATATGTAATCTCACTAATTTAATCTCCAATATGAAATTGGAGATAGGCAATAACCTCAGCAAATTTAATTACACTGTAAGATTACTAAAATACCCTTTCATCTTGAAAGACGAAACTGCCCCTTACCATACAGTCCTTAAACTGTCTGCTTATGTGTGAGACCTATATGCTCCCTATCATTTTGGATTAACACCAATTAATCGCCTCACTATACACAGACCAAGATTGGCCTTTAGCGAGGCATCATGGCCACCTAATAGATAAGGACTCAGCGAAATAGCTACCTATCAACAATATAGTTACTATGCAATCAAATCTCTTCATCATCAGTTATCTCATCAAAGTTGAGGTACAAAAATAGTGACAACCTCATATATCCTTGATATCTTTGTATTCAGTTACTAGACCAACAAACGGAATAATAAATTGGATTGAGCGACAACTCAATCCCATTATGGCCATAGATTTAGTGTCATTGCCATTTACCAAATTGTACAGTAAGATAATTACTCCCTTACCTGAGAGTAGTGAATCATTTGTCAATCCACCGTAGTCTTGATACACTTTTTGATGTAGCCAACCACAACCGTTCTGATAGTGCTGTATAGAACTACGTTAGGCTAGTGTCAAACTACACCAATTGGTGCACAAGGTGCTCTGGTGATCTCAAGTCTAAGGATCACATGCACCACCATCCGTTAGAGGATTTATTCCATAGACACTAAGGCTACCATCTATGTGGAATCCTCTAGTGGGTCTAGCCAATGAACTTTCCTATAGCAAGCACCCGTGTGTTGCACTAGGTTGTAAGCAAACAACCTCTACAAGTGAGATCAGTCACTACCTTTCGACAAGGTCGTTCAACACTATGATAACCTTATCGAATTATCTATGTCCTCAGTCAGAATAATACTAGGGCTAGGGACATTTCTAGAATGGCTACCGTACGCGATCATAGGGTCCTCACTATTGAGATTTGAAACACTCGATACGCTCATCACAATTCTACCATTCTAAGGACATACATCATAACATACAATGAATACGAATAATACAATGTACTAAAGTTTCTTTTATTGATTATAAACATTCTTGCAAAGAGCCAACATTAAAATAATGGATTGGCTCTAGGGCATCTATTCTAACAGTTAATGGTCCACATACATCACCATTGATGATGCTTAACAATTCTGTAGCCATTTCACTGTTTCCAAATAAAGTCGGCTTTGTCATTTTTCCCATCAGGCTGACTCACATACCACATAAGACTGAAAGTCAAATGGATCCAAAACTCCGTCCTTGCAGAGTCTTGCAATACGAGTCTAGTTCACATGACCAAGCCTGAAATGCCAAAGATAAGTTTGGTTCAGATCGCCATGCTTGGCTTTCTTGTTTTCAAGATTAAGAATTTTGTAACACCTATATCAAGGTACGTAATTTTATTTATGTCCTAATACCCTTAGTTGGATGTCTTTGATGTTACCTTAGACAAATGTGAAGAAAATTCCTTAAAACTTCATTAGGGGTAAAATGGTCTTTTCACTCATAATTAGTTGAAAAAATGGGAAGTGAAAGGAAGCAAAATAATGTGAAGAAGATAATAAAAATGAGGGTATTTTGGTAATTTATTAAAGGATATAAATGGAATTTCACAGAAAGTGCAAGGGCAAAATGGTAATATACATATATTTCTTTAGTTATAAGGTTGCAATAACCTATACCCTAGCCATTCTAACCCTTATTCACGCTACCCTTCACCCCATTTTCTCTCAATTTTTTTCACTAATTTCAAAGGGAAATCATAGGATTTGGCTTGGATTTTTTTAGATGTTCAATCCTAATCCTAAAGCATCCAAAGGTAAGATTCTAGCACAAGGAGTGTGATTAAACTTTAAAGTTTTAAATTCTTATGGTTTTTATATGATCTAGGTCCAAGAGGAAGAGACTTTTAGCAAAAGGAGGTTATAGCACACATTCAAGGTAAGTAAACCTAATTTTAGCCTTGATTTGAGCAAGACTTGTGTAGAATGATTCTTGCATGCTTTTGTGTGATTATTTTTTAGAATTGTTGGCTGTTTTTTATGTTGAATGATGCATAATTTCCAGCTATGAGGAGTAGTGTATGAGTGTGTGATGAATTGGTGGAATTATGGAAGAATTAGTGATAAAATTTTGAAGTGTTGAGAATTGTTGAAAATGGCCAGGTTTGATGCTATAGTTAGTGAGTTTTTTTGGATCAAATTTTGGTGGATTAAGAGAGATGTGGAAGTGTAGCCAACATGGTAGTTGCATGTGCATATAAAGTGTTTGATGAAAATCCAAAGAAAAAATGCATGCATGAGTTGGCTAAACCCTATTGAAGAAAGAGTTAGAGAAAGACAAGAATTGAGAGAGAAAGATTATGTTGGGCTTAACCAAGTGTAAATGTTAGTATTCACAAGTGCATATTGTTATGCCAAAATTTAGAATATCACTTGGTCATGTTAGTTCCATGAGGGAAATGACCCTTAGTGTTTGGTTCTAGTTACTTGAACCTTTACTACTTCTTGAATAGCACATGAAAGTGTTAGAAAAGAATTGTATGTTAAAGTGTTCCTTTGATATGGCATTGTTGATAAAAATGGTAGAATATGTTATGACATACCATTATGCCATAATGAATTTTCAAGGTTGTGTATGTGAACTTGGAAAGAACATCAAAGAATGGGCTTGATCATGCATATATGGTGCATATGATTTATATATAGCCTTGATTTGGTAAATGAGAATAGTAAAAAATATGTTAGCAAAGAATGAGAAAAAGAAAGAAAAGAAAATTTTCAAGGTTGTGTATGTGAACTTGGAAAGAACATCAAAGAATAGGCTTGATCATGCATATATGGTGCATATGATTTATATATAGCCTTGATTTGATAAATGAGAATAGTAAAAAATACGTTAGCAAAGAATGAGAAAAAGAGAGAAAAGAAAATGGCTTGTAGTTTTCTTTTAAGCTAATATGCAAGTATGTATTTTCTCATTTACTAAAGAATGCAAATGTAAAATTTCCATAGTTTGGAAATTTATTTGAAAATGTGTATAGTATCTCTTTCTATTCTCTTTCTATTCTCTTTCTCTTGCGATGGGGAACCCGTGAGTGACAGAGATGCCCACATGCACGTCGCCATCAGTGAGCGGCCTCAGCAGAGAGATACATCATTTGTACAGTCTGTTAGTAGTGTATGTGGATGAGGATTGTACCTAGCAGAAAAGACCTACATGCACGCCGCCATCAGTGAACGGCCTCAGAATAGCAGAATAGAATTAGTACAGTTTGTCAACAGTGCATGTAGATGAGGACTGTACCCAGTATACACTCACATGGCCAGGGTTCCAAATCCATGCCTCAACCTAGTTCGATCGGCAAACCAGAACAGAAAAGAAAAGAAAGAGAAACAGAAACAGAAAAGAAAAGAAAGAGATACAACATAAGAGACAGAAAACAGAAAAGAAAAGAAAAGAAAGTTCTTTTCTCAGGAAAGTTTATTATTCTGCATATGTGTTAGGCTACTTGCATGATTTAGCATTTCTTATGTGCTCGACAATGTACAATTTTATTCATTGTCTTTGCACGTTGATAAGTAGCAAATCAGAATATCAGAAAAAAATGCAGAATATCAGAAAAGAATGAAGAATATTAGCAAAGATTAAAGAGAGAAAAGGAAAATCAGAACATGAGTAATGGAGGAAAAACAGTAGTGCAGTTTGGTTTACTTACTAAGCAATTAGTGCTCACTCTGTTATTCTACTGTTTTGCAGGTACTAGATGATTTACGGTCGGGTGGGACGTCAAGAAGTGGAGGAGTTTGGCGGCACTATCCAAGACTACCTTGTACTTATTAAAGTATATCAGTTATTTTGTGTATATATTTATATGAATTAAAATTAGAATTTTCGAATTTTACATTATATACCCCTATGTATATATGTTTACAAAAGTTATTTAGTGGATTTTGTCATATATTTCTCAAAGAATTACTAGCTAGAGAGTATATTACATATCCTCCAGCTCGAGTTGCCTCCGTAACTCAGCCTTTTCTCCTTCGAGCTTTCTTCGTAGCTCATCGTTCTCCTCTTAGGCCCAATTCAATGAGGCCACTGACTTGGACAGCTCTTGGTCAATGATTCTCAACTTCACCTTAAGCGTTTCAGCCTATTGCTAGTTAAACATTAGTCCCTCATTAAGCTCATTCTACAACTTTTTAGCTTTCTACCTTGCAAACTCCTCTTCCTTCCATTTTTAGTAATGTTGGAGGGCGATCGATCTCCTTGGCCAAGCGAGCCTTTTACAACTTAGCCTTCTCACCAAACTTTGCCTTCAAATTGGTGAAGTCCTTCTTTGCCCCGTTAAGCTCTTTTTCAAGTCGGGCAATCTACTCTTCCTTTTTCCCATCTCTAAGAAGAATGGGACTTCCCTTGTGGTAAAGTATAGAGAGGCCGACAAAGCACTATGACAAAGAAGATTGAATTATTAGACCAATACTATAACAAGCAAAGGGGGATAGAGAAAAGAGGCTTACCCGAGCATGCAATTCAATGACTTGTTGTAATAAAGTCGCCTAAGGAAGTGACTTGAGCTTGTCCCATTCCTCGTTTGAGATGCACTGAATTAGCATAGTTGCCTCGATTGAAGCTCTTTCATGAGCTCCATGATTTTGTCCTAGAGAGCCTCCTCATAACCTCTCACCTTGGAGGAGGAGTTATTTGAGGCGACCTCTTTCCCAGTATGAGGATCCTGCTGTTTTTGCTTCTTTGAGGTAGTCAAAGAAGACTCTCTCACAGCCTCCAAGGGCCTTTTCGCCACCACAAACTGTTAGGGTGGCTATTGGGGTGGAATAAAAAGGCAGAAGTAAGGGTGTGCAAAACTGAATATCCGATCTGGTTGGAGATTTTTTAGATAAGATCCGAATATTTAGATCAGGATAAAACATAATCCGAATGTGATTCGGATTTTGGCTGATCCAGTTTTTTGGATATCCTTTTTTTTTTTTTTTTTTTTTTTTTTTTTATCAATCAATCGGATATCCGAATTTTTTACTTGAAAATTGAAGCAAGAAAACCATTCCAATTCTGCAAGAAAACAGCAACAAAATCCTTAAAATTTTCATCTTCAACAAGACAAGACGAGACAAAACCAAACAAAACAAACTTATCATGTTTGAACTCAACTCATCTTCTTTTACATTTCTCCCTTACTTCATATTTTTCATCTCTATGTTCTTCTTCTACTTCTACTTCTCTCACTCTCATCCTAAAACCAAAATCCCATCTCCACAATCTTACCCCATCATCGAAAACCTCCCTGGCTTCCTCCGAAACCACCGCCGATTCCATGACTGGGTCACCGACCTCCTCTCCTAAGCCCCATCCTCCACTATCCAAGTCAACTCCTTCCTCAACCTCTCCCATGGCATCTACACTACTGAACCCATCAACATCCAACATCTCCTCCTCTCCAACTACATTTAAGGCTCTCGCTACCACAACATCCTCCACGAACTCCTCTGGCATGGCATCTTCAATGTTGCGATAATAATGATGTTAAATCGTTAATAAATCAAGTTACAAAATAATGAAAGTGATACACGAAGAAATAGAAGGAAGATAGAAAGTATTTTATACCGGATTGCGGATTCATGAAGACTAAAAAAAGTTGAGTGAGGAAAGGAAAAAAGAGCATTGTTAATTTGTTGGGAGTTGTCTGATTGAGTGTTTTTGTTTTTAGGGATTTAGGGTTAAGATGAAAAATTATATTTGAGATTATTTGATTTTGAGAAACCGAATTGGATTCAGATATCCAGTTTTTCTAAATTGGATTCTGATCCGAATTTTAGGATATCAGATTTTTTTACACACCCCTAGGCAGAAGTGGCTGCAACACTCTTAGATGCCACTGCAGTGGTTTTCTTAACCGTCGGGGGTGTGAGCTTCTTAGTTGCTAAACTTGACGATGTGGACTCCTTGGGAGCCCTCTTAGGCCTAATTGGAAAGTCAGACATTCCTGCAAAATTACACGCAACCCCTGATTAGAAAAAGAGAAACCTGGAACAAGCTGAAGGTAAGATGTAAGTAGCACTTATTGGATCCTGAAGGCTTTGTTTTCTTGAGGTTGTAAAGGCGAGAAATGTTAGAGTATGTGCCCTAGAGCAAATCAAATTATTGTAATATTGATCCTTTGTAAATAATTTTTATATCAATAAAAGGCATTGTTCTTTATATCATGTAATTCATATTATGTCTTGATACATTGATAAGTGCTTGAAAATGTATGTATACTTACTGTTTTATAGGTATCGTTTGTGAGAAATCAGGGTTAAATTGCATGAAATTAACTTGATTGTTTCATAAATGCACTTTTTAGGATCATGATATTTTTGTTGTGTTTTTAAGGCATAAATACTTAAAAATAATATTCGGATGAAGAAAAATGTTGGTGAGAGAGTCTGTGATGACAAAAAACAAACGGTTTGAGAATTGGAGTTGAAACGAGGAAGTTATGGTGTATTTAGCATGACATACAAAATTTGAAAAATGCTTGAGTTTTGAGCATGCTTTAGTATTTCAATGATAACTTGAGCTGTAGACTTTGTATTGAGAAGATTCTTGGTTAATTAGAAAGCTGAATCGAAGAGCTATAATTATTATGTTGATGACTTCTTTAGATTCTGAATTTTTTATGTTTATGACTCAAAGGACAAATAGCGAAGGCAATACAAGGTTGTGTTCCTGGGAAATTACCAAGCCAACCTGAGCAAGAAAATGCAGTCACAGTACTACGAAGGGGAAAGGTAATTAATAAAGAAATTAATTCTGATACTAATTGGAATTTAATTGATAATGCAGGGGAAGATAAAGCTAAGGAGAAGCAACCAAGTGTATCCATTCAGAATGAGAAGATCAGTCCCATTGTTGTTCCACCAAAGCCTTATGTTCCACCTGTACCTTTTTCAAGTCGACTGAATAAAAGCAAATGCGATAAGTCTTTTTCTAATATTTATAATACCTTGTCCTAAAGTTAATGTGAACTTACCCTTGCTTGACATGATTAGGAACTTGCACGCCTACGCAAAGTTTTTCAAGGAGCTGAATACACGAAAGCGTAAGTATAAGCCTTATGAGAAAGTTTTGATTTCGGAGAAATTGAGTGCAATGCAAGGGATGGTTAACACCCAAACTAAAAGATCCTGGGAGTTTTATTATCAACATTACTATTGGTAATAAAAAGGAAAAGCGAGTCGCGCTAGATTTGGATGCAAGTATCAGCCTTATGCCATATTTGATTTATCAGCAATTGGGTTTAAGAGAGTTAAAGCCAACAACAAGGGACTCTACAATTAGTTGACCGTTTAGTGAAATATCCAAGAGGTATTGTAGAGGACATTTTAGTTCAAATTGATAAATTGATTGTTCCTACAGATTTTGTGGTGTTAGATATGGAGAGGCCGCTAAATTTTGATAAAGAATTGCCCATTTTGCTTGGACATCCGTTCATGGCCACAATAAAAAAATTATTGAAGTTCAGAATGGAAATTTTAAAATGATGGTTCTTGATCAAATTGTGGAATTTTCAGTTTTTAATTCTCTGTTTTCACCTTCTGAAGCTAATAAGTGTTTTCTTGTTGATTCATTGGACCTAATTATTTTTTTCTAGTTTTTTGTAGGATGAGACAGAAGACAAATTGGAATTGGCTTTGACTCCAGAGGACATGAAATTATTGATGAAGAGGCAAAGGAGTATTTAGAGGCCATTGATAGCACAATACCAAAGACGTCTAATATAGAGTTGATGAGGCCTCCCTGAACCATAGACCAAGCATTTCGTGTAGCCTAGACGCTAAATAAAGTGCTTCTTAAGAGGCAACGCAAACTTTTTCTTTGAACTTTACTTTGACTTAATTTATGTTTTATTTTATTTTATTTTCAAATGTCTTTGTTATTTTCATTATTAAATTTTTAGTTGTAGTTTTCTTAAGTATGGTTGGATGAGTGGGGTAGTGAAGTACTTTGTATTTTATGGTTTATTCGTTTTGTAGGAAAAGAGCTTCGAAATGTGGCGCAAAATATTTATGCCACAGCACAACAATGAAAAGGAAAACAAAATTTGGGCAGAAACTTGATGTCGTGGTGTGATGAAAACTGCTTCGCGACATGAATTGTACGCTACGTCTTCAGAAGGCGGATACTTATCACTCTGCGGTGTGATGAAAATGGCACCGTGGCGCCACATGGGTTTTGACGATGTCTCTAAATGGGCTAACTTTCTCTTTCATTATTTGCTTTTCCTTTCTAATTGTTTCATTGAGGACAATGTAGGTCTTAGGTTGGGGGTGGGGAAGTTTCCTTTTCCTAAATTTTCCTATGACATTTTCTTAATTTTCAAGAGATTTTGTGTGTTTTTTTTTTTAATTTCGTTAGAGTGTGCTTTTGTTGTTTTCTAGATTAATGTATATGTCAATGATAATAACATGATTGCAATGACATGGGCATTTAGAATAAGTTAATTTTTACTTTAGTTTAGGAATAATTATGGATGTTGGTTTGGCCTAAATTTGAGACTCTCATGAATGTGGTTTGTCTGGTTTGTTAGTTCTAGCATTTACAGATGTTTTGTGTGCGATTTTCCTATGAATTTTTGAGTTCTCCAAATTCTAGAACCTATCTGATGACCACTTGAGGTGAAATCCTAGACGACACATGACTTAAAAAATGATTTAGGCCATCTTTGGACCATTAGTATCTTTCAAGCCAACCCTATATTTTATTATCTCCAGTCACCCTTTTATGTCAGTATTGAACTTATAGTAGCCTTGATTTTCTTTCATTTACCTCACAATAACATACCCTTTTTTAACCCGTAAACACATTACTCTACCCATGATTTTAAGAGGATTTAATCTAAATATTATTCAAAGTGAGAGTGGGAATGTGTGTGGCTTAGAGCGTTTTCTTAAAAAATTTGGAAGGCATTTAAAAGAATGGGTTGGGAGTTGTGGTGTGTTGTGAATATCAAGGTAAAAAGGGGAATATTGTAATATCTATGCTTCCTAAAGTTAGTTCTATGTCAAACAAAAAAAAAAAAAAAAAAAAAGAGAAAAATGAAATGAAATGATGAAAAAGAATGAATCAAGGAAGTATGGAAAGTGTGTAAATGCAAAGGTTTTGGGAAGCTAGAGAGAATATGATATGTTTCAAGCGATTATGTTACAAATAAGGTTAATTTTCTTATTTTATTTCATTCCTTTCCATTCTTTAATAACCCAATACCTTAGCCTAAACATTACAAGCTCAATAAAGTCATAATGATCTAAACTTGTGTGATTGTTCTACATTAGTGGAGAGTGGTTTCAAAGATAGGCCTATAGAGTTAGTCTTTATAGAGTTTTACTATTATTTCATAATTAATGGGATCATGTTTATGTCTATGGATGTTTCACATTGAATTATTTCTAGTGTTAGGATTGACAAAATGTGGATTGATGGATGGTTAGAGAGTTGAGAACGAAGGTGAAATTGATGTTTAGAATGTTCTTAGAATTGAGGTGATGTTTGATTATTCTCTTTGTTGTTTATGTATGCAATTTCATTTGTTATGTGTGAATGTTTGTGTGCTAACATTACTTGAAACCCTCACGAGACTATAACTCATTCACTAGGGGGACTTAGGGGTTTAAAGGCTTACTACATACTCTAAATGCAATCATGACAATCTACTGAAGTGATTTAGGTTAGTTTAGGATTAGATTTTGTTTTGTTTCTAGGCTAAAAGACATCTTTAGATCGCTTACATTGCTAGGGTCTAGCAAGAAGTTGGTTATGGGTTGTGATAAGTTCTTGAAAATGCACGTATACTTAGTGGTTTATAGGTATCGTTTGTGGGAAATTAGAGTTAATTTGCATGAATTATTTTAATTGTTCCATAAATGTACTTTTCGAGATCACGGTATTTTTGTTGTGTTGTCAGGGCATAAATGCTTAAAAATAATATTCGGATGAAGATCGATGTTAACGATAAAGTTTGTGACGACTAGAAACAAACGGTTCAAGAATCGGAGTTGAAACAAAGGAAGTTATGGTGTATTTAACATGACATACAAAATCTAGAAAATGCTTGAGTTTTGAGCATGTTTCAGTATTTCGATGATAACTTGAGTTGTAGATCTTGTATTGGGAAGATTCTTAGACCATTAAAAGCTAACTCGAAGGGTTACAATTATTATGTTTATGACTTCTTCAGATTCTAGCATTTTTGTGTTTAACATTGATGATCTTTTGGTGCCACAGCATGAACTTTCTGGCTCCATGGCATGAACTCTCAAGTCTAAAGTGCAAACTTCACGAAAAAGCCCAAGCCATAGCATGGAATTTCTGGCTCCACAGCATGGCGCAAGAATCCTATTTTTACAAGGACTCTACCTAAGCCTAATTTGAATTTTATTCTCCTATTTTGTATAAGATTTTTCCCATTACTTTCCCACAACCTAGCCCTATAAAAGGATGTATTTAGGTATTTTTAAAAGGGGAGTGACTTCAACTTTGAGAGGAGCAAGGAAAGGAGATCTTACCTAGGGTTTTCATCTTTTCTCTTGTACTTCATGTTTTTGAAGGGTTTGAGGTTTGATTTCTCTATGTTTATGAGTAGCTAAATTCTTTTTAGGGATCCAATTTAGCCTAATATGAAGGTTTTATGTCTTTATTAATTATATTTGTTTAGTCAATCCAATTCAATTATAGTTTCATTCACTGTGATTAATTCAGTCTTTAATTGATACTATTGATTGATCACCTTTAATGTTAATTAATTGATTGTGTGAGACAATGTTAGGTAGACGCCATATGCCAACTTTGAATAGCTCTTTTGAATGAATGGTTTGTGTTTATGCATATGCCCTATCGAATGCAAATTGGTTCTTTGTTATAAGTGCTTCTTGTTCTTAATGGGTTTTAAATTATTAGACTAGACTACACACCCTAGCTAGTTTAGTGTTAAAGATACTAGGTTAAAACCAGACAACATACGATAATACCTTAATAATGGAAGTACAAACCTTAGAAATTGGATTGAGATAACAATAGATTAATTATTGACATAAAATTGGATTATTATGCTGAAATTGGATACCTAGATTTTAGTTCATTGGTTTATAATTAGTTTTTATTAGTGTTATTTAAGTTTAGCTAGTGATAGTTAAATTCCATTTTCTTTTTACATTTAGTTTTGATTACTAGTTCTTTGATCTGCTTGAATTTATTTATTGAATTAAGACATAGGATATTAGGATTAATTGAGTGCTTACAAATCTCTGTCAGTTGACCCTTGCTTTTGCACATTATACTGTGATTATGATTCATACACTTACAAGGAATTAAAATTGTTTATCATATATGTCCTTAGGATGGTAGAACCATGGCGAGGGTATCGAGAGTTTTAAATCTTGATAATGAGGACCCTATGATCACATATGGTGGCCATTTTAGAAACGTTTGTAGCCTTAGTATTATCTGACCAAAGGCACAAATAATACGGTAACACTATCATCATGTGAAATGACCTTGTTGAAAGGCAATGACAGATCTTGCTTGTCAAGGTTGTTTGGTGACAACCTGGTGCAACACATGGGTGCTTGTTGTGAGCAAGTTCACTAGACTGAACCATCAAAGGATTCCATATAGATGGTAACTTTAGAGTCTGAGGAACAAATCCTCTAATGGATGATGGTGCATGTGATCCTTAGACTTGAGATCACCAAAGCGCCTTGTATGCCAATGGTGTAGTTTGATACTAGCCTAAAGTAGATATATTTAGGTCTATCAAAATGGTTGTGATCGGCTAAATCGAGAAGTATATTGAGGCTATGGTGGATCGATAAAAGATTCATCAGTCCCAACTACAGAAGAAGTTATCTCACCGCACGATTTGATTGAATGGCAATGACACTAAATCTGTGGCCACAATGGGAATGAGTTGTCACCCAATCCAATTTTAGTTTGGTCATTAGTCTAGTAACCGAATACCAAGATATCAAGGATATCTGAGGTTTATTTCTGTGCCTTGGCCTTGATAAGATAATAGATGATGAAGGGATTCGATTGCATGGTAACCATAAGATTGGTAGGTAGCATTCTTCACTGAATCTCTATTTGTTGGGTAGCCATGATACCTTGCTAGAGGCCAATCTTGGTCTATGAATAGTAAAAGGATTGATTGGTAGTCAATCACGATACTATTCAATGCTAACATGATAAGGAGCCTACGATTCACACACATAAAAAAGTTGAAATCTTGAAATATAAAGCTTTAGAGCTTTAGGGGCTTATGAATTTTCGAGTAGGCGCCCTAGAGCCAATCAAATATTGTATATTGACTCTTTACATCATGTTATTCTATTAATAAACGGCATAGTTTGTATTATGTAAATCATATTCCATATGTATGTAATAATATATGTCCTTAGAGTGGTAGAACTATGACGAGGGAATCAAGCAGTTATAAGTCTTCATTATGAGATCCCTATGAACACATTTGGTGGCCATTCTAGAAATGTCTATAGCCCCAGTATTATTCTGACTTAAGGTACATATAATATTGTAAGGCTATCATAGTGTTGAACGACCTTACCCAAAGATAGTGACAGATCTTGCATGTCAAAACTGTTTGGTGACAACTTGGTGTGATGAATGGATGCTTGTTATTCACGAGTTCATTGGACTGGCTCTTACAGAGGATTTCATATATATGGTAACCCCAGTGTCTATGGAATACATCCTCTAACGGAGGTGGAGCATGTGATCCTTAGACTTGAGATCACTAGAGCGCCGTGTGTAAACATTGGTGTAGTTTGAAACTATCCAAACGTAATCCTATCTAGGGTTATCAGTATGGTAGTGATTGACTACATTGAGAAGTACACTATGGCAATGGTGGGTTGACAAAGGATTCATCACTCTTGGGTACATGAGAAATTATCTCGGCAAGGTATTCAGTAAAAGGCAACAACCTTAAATTTGTGGCAACAGTGGAATCGAATTGTTGCTTGTTTGGTTGATTGGTTCGAAAACCGAAAATGAATATGTCAAGGTGGTTCATACTTGAAGCTGACATCATTTATGTGCTTCAAACCTTGATAAGATGGTAGATGATGAAATGATTGAATTGCATGGTAACCATACTACTGACAAGTAGCGAATTCGTTGAATCTGAATCTATTAGGTGGCCATGATGTCTTGCTAGAGGACAATCTTGGTCTGTGTGTAATGAGATGGTTAATATGGTGTTAATCACAGTATTACCCACTACCGATATGATAAGGAGCTTACGGGTCACACACTTAAAAGACAATTTAAGGAAGATAACCAATAGAGGCAATTTCGTCTTTTCAAGACGAAATGGTATTTTGATAAATCTTACGTAGCAATTAAATTTGCAGGAAAGGTTGTTGCATGTATCCAATTTCATATTGGATTTAATTTGTAAGATTGAATATTTATTTAAATATATATATTGGTGTATGTATATTTTAAATAAATAAAGAATCATTATTTAAAAATATATATTGGTGGATATATGTTTTAAATATTGAATTATCATTATTGAATGATTAAAACAATAATAATTAAATACCCATTTAATTCTTTCTTGGGGAATTAATTATATCTAATTATTTAGGATTAAATATTAGATGGAAGTATGTTTGGAAAATATCCCAAATGGGATATTAGGGTTGCCTTATAAAAGGGGCAACTTTCCTAATCTCTCATAACAATTAGTCTTGCCGCCCAAGCCAAGAAAGAGAGAAAAAATTTCTCTTAGAAAATTTTCTTCCCTTCATCTTCTTTGAATCACCTTCATTACTCTAGCAAATTGATCTTATGTGGATTCTTGTCTTCGTGTGAATTTTTGTTCGTTCACTTCTACTCTTGAAGTGGTAGCATTTTTTACAATCAATCGAAGGAGCCGCCAACGTTTGGTAGGAAATCGAAACCTTGAATGGTTCATTTATCTCTTTATGGCATGTAAATAACGTTTAATCTCTTATAAGGATTTTGGGCTTTAGGTTTTAATCGATAAATATTTGTTTTTGGCTGCGTATTGCTATGATTAATTCCTAACAATGAAGTGAATTGTCATGATTCCATAATTATATTGTTGCATAATTCTGGGATTCGTTAATGACAATCTTAATCTGTTTAATAAGCCAAGTCAAGAATAGCAATTTATATTTTTTTTGTGTAGTGGAAATGGGCATTTTAGGCATTTTGACGTTCAAGGTATTTTGGTAATTTTGTTGTGTAATTAAGTGAATGAAGATTTACTTAATTCTGTTTTTGTTGCTCATGCATATTTCTTTAAGAAATAGAATTAACAAAATTACAAAATTTTTTAAAATAAAATACTGTTATGAATAAATGTGGATGTCTCTTGCAATTTTGTAACTTCCCAATCTTTCATTTTCTCTAACTCTCGAACCTTTCAAGTTCTACAACTTCAAAGCATTTTATTAGCTTTTAATTTCATTTATAATATTTCATAATCATGAGACTATAAATAGATGTATTGTGAAAGATGATGTACACTCAACTTTGGAATAGAAAAACATTGGTTCTATTTCCCCTCAATCATCTTCTCTCTTTTCTTAGTTTATTTTATAATTCGTTATCAGCACGATCCTTTAATCAACCATATTGGATTTTTAAATTTGTCAATTTGTCAAGGGTGAAAGGTTCTCATCAAGTTTCAAGCTTTGTCATTAATCAAATTTGGAGTTGGAGTTTTCCATTTACCAAGTAAATTCAATTTTGCTCGTATCTCAATATGCTTTATAAATATGTTGGAATGTTTTTAATCATTTTTATAGTATAAAATATATGAAAGTGTTTTAAATTGGAACGTTTTGGTTTCATTATTTACAAAACATTATATAGTGATAGATTTATAATTTGATTAATATGAAAAGACATACGTATATTTGTAAATATTTGCTTTTATGATTTATGTTTTCAAATATTTGCTTTTATGATTTATGTTTTCAAATGATTAAAATTCTATAACTGTAATAAATTGTATGTGCATTATTTGTTATTCTAAATTCTTATTGGTGATAATATTTTCATTTTATTAGAGATTGTCTAATTTATTAAATATTTCTTTCATAGTTTTCGTCATGACAAATCTTACGAAACTTGAATTTGTGGCTCTTAATATTATGGGCAAGAATTATTTGTCATGGATTCTTGTGTTGAAATTCACTTAGATGCTTTGGGTCTTGGTAACACCATCAAAGAAGGAAACAAATCATCCAATCAAAATAAGGCTAAAGCCATGATTTTCCTTTGACACCATCTCCATGAAGGATTGAAAATTGAATACCTTATGGTAAAAGATCTACTTACTCTTTGGGAAAATTTAAAGGAAAGATATGACCATCAAAAAATTGTGATTCTTCCTAGAGCTCGTTATGATTGAATGCATTTACGTTTACAAAATTTTGAATTAGTAATTGAATATAACTGTGTAGTATTCAGAATGAGTTCTCAATTGAAATTGTGTGAAAAAAATATTACTGATGAAGATATGTTAGAGAAAACATTCTCTACTTTTCATGCATCAAATGTGCTCCTACAACAACAATATAGAGAAAAGGGTTTTAAAAAATATTATGAACTAATTTCATGCCTTCTTGTGGTTGAACAAAATAATTAGCTATTAATGAAAAATCATGAAGCTTGCCCAATAGGTTCTACTCCATTCCCTGAAGTGAATGTGACAATATATGATAATCATGGGCGTAGGCGAGGTCATGGCCATGGTTGTGGCCGTGGAAGTGGTCAAAGTCGTAATAATCACAATCGTGGTGATTATAACAATAACTCTTCTAATTATAAAAGCCACCAGAAGTGGAATAATGATGAAGAGAAAAAGGAAAAGGGCAAAAGTGGACAACATAAAAATTCGAAGAATACAAAAACTCTAGACTATCAATGTGGCATGAAAGGACATTGGTCACATACTTGTTCCACGCCTAAACATCTTGTTGAACATTATCAAGCATCATTGCAAGAAAAAAGAAAAATATGAAAGCATATTTTGCCAACCAAAATGAAAATAGAGAAGCAAATTTTGCTTATCAAGATGATAATTTTGATCATGGACTTGTTGATACAACACATCTGGATGTTGCAAATTTCTTCGAAAATCCTAAAGGGAGAATTGATCATTTAATTGGGGATGGAAAAGTCCAAAATTATTAAAGTTATGTTTTTGTGTTTATTGTTTATTTTAGAGTGTTTTGCTTTTAATATGTTTAAGTGTGAGAGATTTACTTTTAATATTTTTAAGTGTGAGTGTTTTACTTTTAATACGTTTAAGTGTGATTTTCAATTTTAAATAAATTACTTTGTTTTGTTGGCTTTGTAATATGCCTTACTATGTATTTTGTTTTTGAATAAAGAAAAATGGACATTCCTAAGTCTATGATTTCATCCAAGATCAATGATGAAGTTCTTTGTATTGCAGATAGTGCATGATGCATGTAAATGCAATACCTAATTTTACCTCACTAAATTCTAATGCAAAGTCGTGTAGTAGCAAAGAGCAAGTAAGGGTCTTTCCTGCATAGGATTTGTGAACTTAATTAATTATCTACTTCTGACGGGGTTTGTCACGTATTAAAAAACTCAACAAAAACTAGCAAACTAAAATTAAACAAAGTAAAACAAGCAAACAATCACAAAAGAGATGAATAAGTGAAGTGAGATTGAAGGTTTATTCCCCACCACTAGACACGAATTACATATAATAAAAGCACTCTTTAACTTTCTACCCTCTTGATCACATCAGCTTAGAAAATATCAAACATTGATAAGTCTCATCTCTCTTTACTGAGTCGTTGGACTAGACATGGTCATAACCCAATTCCCTATTTATTAAATAACATAGGATACGATCTCTAGATTCAAAGTAATAAAAGCATTAAGTCGCTAGAGACCTATTGAATCAAGGCTAAACTCATATGGTCAATTTAGTTATCTTGAGTGATTACCCCCCATGTATGCAGGCATACACTTTACAACTAGTTATTTAGGTTAATAAAGTGATTCCATACTAAACAACCTAAATTGGCATTAATAGAAATTGCGTACTTAAACAATTAAGATAATATAACTAAACCCTATTCACAGAGAAATAATCACATAACCAAGAGGGATAAATAGATAAATAGATGTAGATTTTATTAATTTCAAGACATGTCTAGGGCTTTAAAATCACCCTCAATCACAAAAGAATTAGTTACTCATGAAGAAGAATAAAAACATAATCATATTAATGAATAACAAAATAACAAAATAACAACAAGAGATAAGAAAAACTTCGGAAATCTTGGGTAGAACAATGGAGTTGATGATGATCTTCCCCAATTCTTCTGTCCAAGCCTCTTTCAATCTATCTTAATCTCTACATTATTGAGTATTTTTGTTCTCTATGTTCTCCTCTAAAGAATCTCCAAAATAATGCTAAAAGACTTGTATTTATATCTAAAAGGTTTAGGATTTTGTTTACCTTAATTGTATTTAGTTTAGGACTCTTAAACCCTATTTTCCTAGTCAAAAACAAAAGAAAGATTTTCAGTTGTCGTGACTGTGCCTCGGCACCGTGCTGTGGCGTGGTTGATTCTGGACTAAGCGTGCTATAGAATAGTACTGCAACATAGTTGATTTTGGACTAAGTGTGCTGCGGCACAGTGCTGCGGCATAGTCCAATTCCTCTTCTAACCTTGCATCATTCTTTAGTACTCTAGAGATGGTGATTTTTGAGCATGATAACGATGGAATCTGGAAAATTGGTAAACATATGAAATGTAGCCCTCTAAATCATGTTTCCAACGGTTCAAGAATTATCTTGATAAAATATATACAGCTCAAGTTATTGTCAAATTACTGATGCATGTTCAAAACTAGAGCGTTTTCCAGGATTTTCACTTCAATCTTCAAATCACCATAACTTCTTCATTTCAACTCTGATTCTCGATCCGTTTATTTCAGGTCATCAAAAATTCTCTCACCAACATCATCTCTCATCCGAATATTATATTTAAATAATAATTCCCTAAAAACACCCGTGATCCTGAAAAAAATGCATTTATGAAACAATTAAGTTAATTCATGCAAATTAATCCTAATTTCCCACAAATACTCCTGAAAAACCACTAAGTATAAGTAAATTTTCAAGCACTTATCACTATACATAAAGAAAGAAAATATTTTTCTTCTTTGATAATGTGTGAAGCTAACGTAAATACAATATCTGGTACAAGTTAATTGAAGGCTTTGGAAAAGCTAATTTATTATTGCCCGGAGGAACACAATTTATTATAAAAGATGCATTATTTTCTTCTAAGTCTAATAGAAACTTATTGAGTTTTAAAGATATTCGCCATAATGGATATCATATTGAGACAACCAATGAAGGAAAGATTGAATATCTTTATATTACAAGAATAATTGCAGACAAGAAATGTGTGTCGGAAAAATTACTCGCTTTTCTTCCGAATTGTACTACACAAATATTAGTGTATTTGAAACACATGTTATAGTAAACCAGAAGTTTACTGATCCTAATACTTTTATTACTAGGGATGACCGGTTAGGCCATCCCAGTTCAATAATGATGCGAAAAATCATTAAGAATTCACATGGACATCCATTGAAAAACCAGAAGATTTTCAATCTAATGAATTCTCTTGTGCTATTTGTTCTCAAGGTAAATTAATTATTAGACCATCACCAATAAAATTGGGATTGAATCACCTACATTTTTAGAATGAATTCAAGGTGATATATGTGGGCCTATTCATCCACCGTGTGGACCATTTATATATTTTATGGTCTTAGTAGATGTATTTACAATATGGTCACATGTGTGTTTATTATCTACTCGCAACTTGGCATTTCCGAGATTACTTGCCCAAATAATTTGATTACGAGCATAATATCCATATTATACAATTAAGACAATATGTCTTGATAACGCTGGTGAATTTATGTCTCAAGCTTTTAATGATTATTGTATGTAATAATTGTTGAAAAGCCTGTTGCCCATGTTCATACACTTAATGGTCTAGTAGAGTCATTTATTAAATGCCTCCAATTGATTTCTAGACCATTACTTATGAGAACAAAGCTCCCAAGTTCTGCTTGGGGACATGCTATTTTACATGCAGCAACACTTATACGCATTAGGCCAACAAGTTATCAAAAATTCTCCCTTTTACAATTGGCTTTTGGTCAAGAGCCAAATATTTATCATTTAAGAATATTTGGATGTGCGGTATATATTCCAATTGCTCCATCACAACGCATTAAAATAGGCCCTCAAAGAAGATTAGGAATATATGTTGGATATGAATCTCCTTCTATAATTAAATATTTAGAACCATTTATAGGAGATTTATTCACAGCAAAATTTGCCGATTGTCATTTTGATGAAACAAATTTTCTAGCATTAGGGGGAGAGAATAGGCAGCTAGAAAAGGAATTACCTGAAAAATATCATCATTATCTTATCTTGATCCTCGTGCTAAAAAATGTGAACAAGAAATTCAAAAGATAATTCATTTGCAAAATGTAATAAATCAGTTGCCAGACGCATTTACTAATTAAAAAAAGAGTGACTGAATCACACATATCAGCTGCAAATTCTCCAATTCAGATTGATGTTGCTGAAGGACAATTACCTACAGCAAATGAATCTAAGGCATATTTAAAGTGTGGTAGACCAGTTAGTTCCAAAGATAAAAGTCCTCAAAAGAAAAGAGTAGCAAATGCAAGATGCTTACATCAAGGAGGCAAGTTCTTATGAAGAGAATAGAGACATAATTAATCATGAAACTCTTGAAGAAGTTCAAGCACTTGAAACTAGCAAGAATGAAGAGATCATAATAAATTATATCTCTACCAGAAAAATATGGAATCGAAAAGAAATAATTGTCAACAGTATTTTTGCATACAATATAGCGCTTGATATTGTAAATAATAATGAGGATCATGAACCTAAATCTGTTGAGGAATGTAGACAGAGAGAAGATTGGCCAAAATGAAAAGATGCAATCAAGGTAGAACTGAATTCATTAGAAAAATGTGGAGTTTTCGGACCTGTACTCTGAAAACAATTTTATATGGATAAAGCACATCCATTGAGTACCCCAATGGTTGTAAGGTCACTTGATGTGAATAAAGATCTTTTTTTACTAACAGAAGATAAAAAAGAGGTACTTGGTCATCAAGTACCATCCCTGTGAATAAAGATCTTTTTTTACTAACAGAAGATAAAAAAGAGGTACTTGGTCATCAAGTACCATCCCTAAGTGCAATAGGTGCATTAATGTATCTTGCTAACAGTACACGACCATATATAGCATTTTCAGTAAATTTGTTAGCAAGATATAGTTCTGTTCCAACACGAAGACACTGGAATGGAACTAAGCATATATTTTGATATCTTCAAAGAACAATAGATATGAGTTTCATTTTATTCAGATTAATCTAGACCTCAATTAATTGGTTATGCAGACGCAAAATATTTATTTGACCTACATAAAGCTAGATATCAAACAGGCTATTTGTTCATATATGGAGGTATAACTATTTCATGGCGTTCTACAAAACAAACTATAGCTGCTACTTCTTCAGACCATGCCGAGATAATAGCTATCCATGAAGCAAGCCAAGAATGTGTTTGGCTCATATCAATAACCCAACATATTCAAGAATCATGTGGCATTGATTACAACAAAGAAGTTCCTATAACATTATATGAAGATAATACTACATGCATAGCTCAGTTAAAGGGGGGTTATATCAAAGGTGATAGGATGAAACATAGTTCACCAAAATTTTTCTTCACTCATGATCTTAAAAAAGAATGGCGATATTGAAGTCAAACAGATTCGGTCATGTGATAATTTGGCAGACGTATTCACTAAAGCTTTACCGACTACAACATTTGAAAAGTTGGTATAAAATATTGGAATGCGTCGGTACGAAAATCTTAAGTGATATCATCATAAGGGGGAGTAAATACGCACTATACTCTTTTTCCCTTGACCAAGGTTTTTTTCAACTGGGTTTTCCTGGTAAGGTTTTTAATGATGAAATTTCTAAATGCATATAATACACAAGAATAATGTACTCTTTTTCCTTCACTAGATTTATTGGGTTTTTTCCTAGTAAGGTTTTAACGAGGCATATTCTTTGTGTAATAGACATCCAAGGGGGAGTGTTATGAATAAATATGGATGTCCCTTGCAATTTTGTAACTTGCCAATCTTTCATTTTCTCTAACTCTCGAACCTTTCAAATTCTACAACTTCAAAGTATTTTATTAGCTTTTAATTTCATTTATAATATTTAATAATCTTGAGACTATAACTAGATGTATTGTGAAAGATGATGTAAATTCAACTTTGGAATAGAAAAGCATTGGTTCTATTTCCCCTCAAGTTAGAATAGGGTTAGGTCTTATTCCTAAATGGAATGGGGTTTAGTGTGTGTCGAAACACAAGGCACTAAACCTTAGGCCTTTATAAAGAAAAGGTTGAGTACAAATTTGTAAAGAATTTTATATTAATTCAACAAAGACCTAGCTGCCCCCTTTTGTCTCTATCACCATAAATTGCATTGATTGATCTAGCAATCAATCTATTCTTGCCTTTTTCGGGTTGCTTTTGTGTGGACTGCGTAAGTGCATGTCTATCCTTGATTTGGCTTTTGAAGAACTCGTTTTTTTGAAAGGAAGGAGCCACCAACAGAGGTATAATCAATTTCCTTGAATGGGTTTTTATTAAAATGCACACATTCTTTGCTCTTGATCTTCAATTAGGCTGGATTTGGGTTTAAATGTTTTATTTTTCATTTCGCTGCATTTTCCCAATAGGAAAAACTTGTACTTCCACATATTCACGGTGGTAGTCAACCCAGTCACATCACAGAGATGATTTGGGAGTGAGTTGAAGTCAAATATACACTCCTAAGATGGTAAGGGAACAAAAGGTTGATCTTTATTAACTGCAAAAGGGAAAATGGCTCGTTAGACAGATAGTTCAAGCAAAACCAAGGCAATAAAGTAAAAGAAAAAACCTCTACTCGCTTTTAGGAATGAGCCATAATCTCCATAGTCAAAGAAGAAAAACTTGGAGTCCCAATTGCTAATTTTGTTCGGTACTCCAAGCATACCATAAAAGTCCTTTCGCTCCTTGGATAGGTAGTCGGTGAGGTCATTGCCCTTCTTCAAGCTATAGACATTGACAAGCTCGCCTAGACCACCCTTCTAGAAAGCTGTGTACATCTTAATCATGTACTTATATATGTTGTGCGTTAGCTGAAAGGGTGCCACATCAAAGCGACGTAGCAGTGCCTTGATAAAGAGGTGCAAGGGAATGGATACCCCACACCTCATAATCGATTTGGACATTACAGCCTATCCAGAAGGAGGTCATTATGGTGAAAGATCCAGGTTAAGGCGCAACGGGGTGGAGATCCCATATTGCTCCATGATTTGGCCCAAGTCCCTTTCAATTGCACTCGTCCAGTCTGCCATTATCAAGGGCTCGACTTCCTTGCCCATGGAGTCAACCTTGGCTTCATCAAAGTGACTCTTGACGTCAACTGTTTCGGGGTTGGTTCCCATACATCTGAGACATGAAGGACAAGTGTCAAAGGAAACCCTAGAGGTAAAAGCTACACATGTGAGTCCTTACCTACGCTACACTTGCTTTCATTCTCAGACTACCCGGCGATAACTTTCGACTAATGAAATAACTTTCCTAACCCTAATGTAACCATTGAGCCTAAATCTACCAACATAGTTAAGCATAGCAAGATAAAGGTGATAAGAAGGGCATAAAGAAGAATGGTTTACTTACTTTTGTAAAAGTAGTCGAAAGAATGTTAGAGAAGAAGTTGAAACACCAGAAGGTTGTGTCAAAATTTTCGGAAGATCACAAAGGAGAAATCGCCGAGAATGTCATAGGAAGAAGTGAAAACAAAGTGTTAGGGTTTGTTTCGAATGACTTGTTAGGGTTTTACACAGGAAACTTGCAGAATAAGCCAAAGGTGGTTAATGATGGTTCAAATTTCCCTTTATAGCAAAATACTTCTGAGCAGAAGTCAACCCTAATTGTTCATCACTTCCACATGGCTGTAATCCAAGGGGAAAGAGAGTAACCATCAAAGGAAATGTGGGTAACTGTACTGTCAATGTGTCAGCATTTAATGTGTAAAAAGGGAACGTCGTCTCAACATGCCTGCATTAAATGCAAAGCCACAAAAGATAAACCCCATTCCTGAACAGTAAGATTTTCCAATAAGCAGATCGCATTGTCAAAACTTAGTCAACTAGAGTTCATCGTGCAAGACGTCGTGTTATCGCGCTCATGGCACAACACAACAACTCATGCTCACATCAGAAAGTAGTTGCTCGTGATTGCAGATCGCACATCACTAGCTCGAGTAGAGAAGCTCGTAGTTTTGAAATCTGAGCTTGCACTCCAAAAACTGGGGGGCAGTTGTTTTGCAGGAAATTCGGAGCGGATAAAATCCCTTTTTGGCATACAAATATCTCGCGATATGGATCCCATAATCAAGGTCGGTGATCGATCGTGCAACTTCCTGTTTAATTGAATTTGAGTTTATCTCCAATCAACCATATAACTGGCACTATATAAACCTAGTTGTAATATGTTTCTAGGGATAAAAAAACAAGCCGTAGAAAGCAAACGGCTAACTCTCTGTAAATAGAATTATTTTTGATAACATAACAATGGACGTAGACCTTGCATTATGAGCAGCCGAACCATTTTAAAAAGTATTTCTTTGTTCTTTGTGTTCTAGGTTAATCCTTACATATTCATCGTCAGATCATTCCGTCGCTGATCCATTGTGATCACGCACACATCCTACGTGGTTCTATCGTTGTCAATCACATATCTCTGGTTGGTGTAAATCTATGCATTAACATTAGTAATATAATAGGGTTAGGGTTTGGGGGTAATTCTTGATAATGTCCTGAACAAGTGCTTCGAGAAATTAAGCAAAACTTGAGTGAGTTTGTGAAATTCTCCCTGTCTAATAGTTTCTAAATATTCTCCCAAACTATCGATGCTTCACAGTCACAGATTTACTGGCCTGGCCGCCACGCGCGTGATATGGAGTTATCAAGGGAATCTTATTTCACGTCTTAATGTAGTCTCTGACACTTGTGTTTCAGAGCTAAGACACATCTAGGGATGGAAGAATTACAATTTCATGTTGGTATTCAATATTTTTGTTGGTCTACTTTGATATTATGATGTGCAGCTTTTTCTGCTCACTGTCAATTTTTGTTTCCACAATCTACATTAACGTTGCACTTTAATATTGCAAGACAATAATATTAAAACAAATATTGTTTAATTGCATAGTAAAACTCATATACATTGTTTTAAGTGTATATGCTCAAAAGCACATACTGTACAGGCATTTGAAGAAACCCAATTAAAAAGTAAAAACCATTTAATATATGAAAAATTAAAAAAAGATATTGAGTCAATTATATAACACAGTATCAAAATGATTGATATAAGAGATACAAAAGTCCTTGACTGCGTAAAATATTTTTGCCCATTTTGAAAATTTAAGAGGATCTTCCTTAATTTTCTTAGTTTTGAAGTGATTTGTAAAGTGTTCAGTTGATAAGAAAATTAGAAAAATAGAAAAAAGTGAGCCGAAGATAGTAGATTCTAGAGAGCTTCCAAAGTATTCTAAGAATTTTTTCTCTTCATTCTGATTGGCCTTTTTTATCCTATGTGGGTTTTATGGTAAGGCTTCTCAAGAGAAAAAATTATTAAAGCCCTTGTGTGATTTATTGAAGTGGTTTTAATCATTTTATTTTATGCTCTACACATTTATAAAAATAAATTAATAATAATTATAAGTCGAATTAAAAATAGATTGAAAAATCGTTGTTTACAAATATAATAGAATATCCTTCAAATATATAACTTAAATATAATAAAAGTCTCAATTTGAACTTATTATTGTTAGAATTGAAAGGGCAAGAGAGGCAATTTGAATTTTGAAGAAAATCGGAGTATGTCCGAAAGATATCTTTATATGAATTCAATTGTATTGTATTGAATTATTTTAAACTAGATGGCACGCCCGAGCATTGCTCAAGTTTATTTATTATATTATTATCAAATTTTTATATTTTAAGAAATTGTAAATGACTATTGTTTCACAAAAAAATATGTCAAATATTGATTATAATAGAACATTTTGTTATTTTTTTTAAATCGGGTTTTTATGTTTAAAGATTGCTGAAAATCGTTATATGATTGCCATTTAGGATGTCGTTAATTGGTCCCCGTGTTTGCTGCTTATTGGTGTTGATAAAATATGGATGATTCACATGCATTCAATTAATGTATGCAGTACAGATCTTTCACATTCCTCTTTTAATTTGATAAAATGCAAGTGATGGAAGATTGAAATGGTCAGTTTGTAATTCAACAGGAATTGACTTAATTGAATTCAATACATAGAAGTTGAAAGTCCCGCAACTTATGAAAGTGGTTTTGACACAAATAAATTAATTAATTGAAAAACGAAATAATACTGGAACATTTTAGTGATAGGAATATATTCCCTTTTCAAAGCAAAAGAAGAGTTGCAACACTTTTCTTACAACAATTTGGTACATAATAATATAATTGAAATGACAATTTTGCCCTTCTTAAAATTAGTAGTTCCTGCATGGAATATAACCATTGCTTTGAGGTCCAACAGTTAATCTTTCACCATTTTAAAAGGCTGCCCAGCACCATGAAATGAGCAAAAATAAAATAAAATAAAACTTGTCATCCTTTATCATCCAACACAAACTCTATTCGCCACAAAACACAAACTATTACTGGCTACAGAGTCCACAACAAAAACATGTATAACCTATCTAAGAATGTAAGTTTGCAACTTTTTGATAATAAAATATGCTTCATTGATAAACACTTTGCAATATAACATTGTTTATAAGACACAGAAAAACAAAATAAATGGACTATATATATATATATATATATTTTAAATGGTTCATACTGTGTCTACGCCAAAAAAGAAGTGTTCATTAAATTATTTCGAATGTCACCCCCATCAATGCTCACTGTGACCATCACTGCCAAAGGTTGGCTGCATAATAAAGGAATCAAAACTGAATCAATTTACGTTCAGAAATAAATCAGTAATAATATGAAATTTCATAAACAAACAATGGTTTAAAGTAAGCACCTGTGAGTGGGGCAATGGCTGGCTACACTTGGAATGACCACTTCCGGTTGCTCAACAGGTGGTGTATAGGTTGTTGTTGTAGGTGGAACAACTCTTAGTCAAGCACAGAGAGAAAGATGGGAACTGTAGTTCCAAGCTCCATGAATATATCAAAAACTGATAATGAAACAGGCATCATTGATTCTCCAAAGAGCTTGATGCTGGAGCTTAGTTCGTCCTCAAGTCAAGAGGTTAGTCAAATTAGCCAAATATGAATATGAATATCCAAGAATTTGTCAAACATCCGCATATGTTTTAATCCAAACTTAAGTTCTACACAAAAGTTCACTAAAAACTTAAAAATTTCTATTTGAAAAACTCTTTCTGCAAGAAGTTTGAGTTTATACTCAAAGAAAATAATGAGTTACTAAATTTAGTCTGGTTGCATAAAAGCACCTAGAAAAAAAAAAATTTCAACTGTATTTAGACATTAAGAAAACTTAAAGAGTAAGTGCTTTTAAGATTATACTAAGTTGGCACATAAATCATCAAATTTTTACTCAATAAAAGAAAAGATTACCTTTCGAATATGGTCTTTGCTTTCCATCATGTTAGCTGCTAGGTTTGAGAACTAATCAAGTTCATCTATGATAAAAAAAAAAAAAAATTAAAAGGATGTTACTCATTTATCCCATCACACACACATGCACATGCACACACATAAACACATACTGTATATGCATTAAATGTGACAAAGTAAGAGAAAGTTGTGCAATTCTTGGAAGCTAATACATTGTGCAGTAGCTAAAACATATCATATCCAATTTGATGGAGATCTATGGACAAAACCATACCATTATGTTGTGTACCATAATCAATCTATAACTTCACATGGAAAATATATGTAATGTATGAAAGAAATAATACCAGACATTGAAGGAGTTAGAATGTCATCACCAATAACCATGCTGGTTCCCAAAAGCACTACCAGTAGCAATAGAAGTTACTCACTCCTCAGTTGATCTTACGTTTCATCTAGTTTTCTAGCACAAGTCTTGTGTTATACAAAGGGTTGCAATCTCACAATACAAACATCATAAGTTCACGCCTTAGTCTAACATATCATAAGAAAATAATGAGAAGGAAACAAAAAAGAAATGAAACCTGTTAGAATCATTCACAATGGCTTCAAAAACAACCTCATCAACCTACAGGAAATCCCAATTCAATTAAATCACAAAAACAATCAAACACTGCCATCAAATTTCCAATAAACATTTGAATTCTTCACACAAACATACCCGCCTAACAAGGCCAAGGCTAACACGATCAAGAATCTTGAAATCAGACATCTTGAACCTCATAACATGCCCTGACTCTTCTTCCTCCACAGAAACAACCTCAGATTCAACTTGAGAAACAACCTTCCTCGAAGATGAACATTGAACTCCAAAACTTCTCCTCTGAAACATCACACATGACTTTGACTTCCCACAAACTGCCTACTAATCAGCCTTGTTGACAAATTCCCACTTAAACTCTATCTCTCAACACCCTCCAAACCTGGACTAGAACCAATCCCACATATCGCCATATAGCCAATCTGCAAAAAGACAATTTTAGATCATTCTGAGAACAAAAACAACTGTAGACGTTTAGTTCTCATGTCATTTTAAGGAACATATAAAAAGAAATCAATATTTAAATCTAAGTCATTGAATTATACAAAGAAATGAATCATTCAACACATATAGAATAAGTTTAAGTTCAATTGTTGAGAAACTTATTCACTACTTAATTAAAAAAATTTTAAAATTTAAATCCAACCCATTAAGTTATACAATGAAATGGAATCTTTAAGAAATGGATTAAAAGGTGTAAAATAGTAATGTAGAATTATGCGTTAACTGTAGAATAAACAGTATTTATATTAGCTTCTGGTATCATCATTCAGTGGGAACAATTTATTGTGAATCTTTTATCGATTTTATTGATAATAGAACTGTTTATATATATAGTTCTATTTTTTTCCTTGAGGAATACCAAGTTCCTTTTCTTTGGCAATAATCAGGGATTCACGTTTCCGTAAATCGAATATTACATGTATGATTGAGCCTGTTATTTCTAACAAAACATTCATTATATCTTTGTTCGTCACTCTGGCAGTGTTGAGTTTCTCCAACATGACTTTAAGTTTTTGTAGAATACCTTCCAGTTCAGGCGAACCATCTAACGTTGCTGCTTGACCTGCTAAAAATAAAAAAATGGACATGTAAAAGTAGATATGTAGAAGGAATATAAGAGTAATCAGTTGATGTTATTTACTGCACGCTTCTGTTTGTTTGGATTTTGGATTGACAATAGTTGATCTTTTGTCTTCCATTTGTTAATGGTATTTGTGTGAAATGAAAGAAATATTTGAAGGTGTATGGATTGTTGAATTCTCTACTCTTAGATGGCTTTAGATGTCATTAAGTAATATTATATGATAATTAATGATTACAACAACTGTTCGTGTTATGTTTAATGTAATTGGATCATTGTTAATTAATATGACTTCTGATATTTTTTAGTAAGTGTTTGCATGTTATTGGTTATGGTTATTTTGATTTAAATGTTTTATTGTTATTGGATGAGTTTAAAATTTTCAGATTTATATTAAATGTTAAATGATAATACGTTTTATAAAAAACATTTTTCGTTATTATGTTTGATATTTTTGTTTAATTGAATGTGAAGGGGTAAAGATATATTAATATTAATAATAATTAATTGAATGTGAAGAGGTACAAAAATATTAATATTAATTAATAATAATAATTAATATGCATGAATGAACGTTGAATATTAATAGATTAATAAAGTGTATTATTGAATTTCATGAATGTGAAAAGATATGTTGTATCTTTATCAAATTAAAAGAGGAATATGAAAGATCTCAAATTAAAAGAGGAATGCGAAAGATATGTATTGAATACATTAATTAAATGTATGTGAATAATTTATATTATAGCAATCTCTTAATATTCATGGAAATCAATAACACACAAACGAACATTAGTAATTTATCAAATTTAAAGAGGAATGTGAAAGATCTCAAATTAAAAGAGGAATGTGAAAAATTTGTATTGAATACATTAATTGAATGCATATGAATAATCCCTATCATAGCAAGCACAATAAACAGCAAACACGTAGACCAACTAATGACATCTTACATGGTGACCATATATCAATCCTACGTGGTGTTAGAAGAAATACTCTGTTTCAGCATTATATAAATATATAAATCGTGAATAAATAACCTATTTATATAAAAATTTAACTATATAATAAAGAAACAAAATAATGAATTATACTCAATCAAAAATTGATTAATTGAGTGATTTTAAGTGATTGACATAATCTTAGTAATTAGTCATAATCATGATATTCATATTTCATCAATTACTAGTAAGAGTAATATTATTATTCCCAAATAATTGTCGTATGATTTGTTGAAGTGATAGACGTTTAGTTTTTATTTTTGTATATAGTCAATCAGTATATATCACAAGGACCTAAAATCCAGTCTTCGAAGCGTGGATCAAGTAAAAACTAAAGCGTTAAACATTTTCAAGTGTGTGCCGAAGGTTTTCAACTTAACCAAAATGTAAAGTCAAAGTTATAAATATACTATTCATGTCTAACCTTGAATGCGAACCTAAATGGTGAACTAAACAAAAAAAAGGGCTAGCTAATGTTTTTAAACATTAATTTTACATTTTGTTAAATATAACTCTTACTCATTTAAAAATATTAATATATAAATATTTTTCACGGGTCAAACCACCGTGGTTTAAAATTTTAATTTGAATTGAAACATAAAATATGTAGTATTTGCTATATTATATTCTAATGGACGTCATAAAGAAGTTATAGGAAATGTTTTTTAATTGTTACATCTACAACTTCTTAACTATTGGATTGTAATACATTGAAGGCTGATCAAAATTTGAAGTTGATATTTTAAATTGATATAGGCTAATATATATATACACACACTAGTCATTGGCATTTATCATTCGCAAGCAAACTATCTGTTATACCTAGTTTCCTGACGGTCAAATTTGTGCCATGCTCCCCTAAGGTACATCAAGGCCCTGTGGTTAGGATCCTCCCATGTATCGTCCCGTCAGTGTTTACCTTCCCTTACAAGTTGTTTACTGTCATAAGTATGGGTTAAGCTGCTATTAGCATAGCCCGGTCTACCAAGAGCATGGGAATTACTGACTCAAATCCTAATTAGGCGGATTGTGCGTGCAATCAACCCCGCAACACCGACTCTCAACCAATGTCAGGCGAACCAAGTATAAAAGGAGCCCACAACCTCCGTTTCAAGGGACAATTCCAATTGAGTAGTAAAGTTCAAGAGAAAAAGCATTTAGACTTCTTTTAGAGAGTGTTTAGAGAGAATAGGCCGTGAGAGCTAAATGCCCTCAATTTAACCCGAGAACTTCTCTTTGAAACCTCATTCAACCATGTAAAACCCCTCCCCCCAAGCAATAAATTAATAACAGTGGATGTAGGCTTGGTTTCAATACCACCAAACCATTATAAAATCTCTTTTGTTCTTTACTATAATTAAATCGTGTTTAGCGACCTTGCTGGTTACCAGTAACCATGTATACGTCTTACCTCGATTCCTTCCAAGGTTGGCTGAGTATCTTCGATTGGTACAAATTCTCGCATCAACACTATCTTTCCATTTAACTCTTTGAAGTCATTTTAGAATAAAACCAATTATATATATGTTCTGAAAACCGGACCGGGACTAGACCCGGTCAAAGGCCCAATTTTTGATTTTCACTGTTGGACCAGTCCAACCGGTGGGTTGGACTGGTGACATCATCATGCTGACGTCAGAGAAAAAAAAAACTACATATTTTATATTATGTAACTAAAAACCATCAAACAAACCCTACAATAGAAATAAAACCATCAAAGTTTGATAGTTAGTGTTTACAAATTCAATCCTCAAGTTTAAAGTTTCAAACATCATCAACGGCAGTACAAAGTAATATCAAATATGAATCCACCAACCAACAAACAAACAAATTATCAAAATATCAAAATACCAATCCACCAACATACAAAATTACACAATATCAATCCATTCCACCAACCAAACCATCATCCATCAGCAGCAGCAGCAAGTGAAAAGTGAAAACCCAACCCAGCCATAAACAAATTCAGTAGCAGCTCACGGTAAGTGAAGGGAAAAAGGCTAAACCAAATAGCTTCAATCTGCCAGCAGACATGGAACACATCATCCATCACAACATAAAAAGAAAACAGACCCCAAAAAAAGCCAAAACCAAACTGCTGCCATCTACCAATAGCCAAGGGACTCATTACCCACCACAATAGTAAATAACCAGACTCGCAGACGGTAGTAGCAACGGTAGATGTGAAGGCTGAACTGAAGTTGAAGTCATAAATCTGTAGCAGACCTGCCATGGCAAGGAAGAAGCAGACTTTTAGATGGCGATGACGATGATTGAAGAGGTTAAAGACTTGAAGTTGAAGCTTGAAGGAGATTGCGAATGGAGGAGGAGGACTGAAATGGAGGAGGCAAAAAGCAAATACAATCGCAAATCGCAATTTGCAAATAAAAATGGGTTAAAAAAATTTGGTTTAGTTTAGGGTTTTGTTAGTGGACCGGATTTGGGTGTTGGACCGGTTGGACTGTCGGTTTGCTACAGTAAGACAGTCCAATAGCGGTCCAATGTCAAATCTCGGTTTATTACCCTTTTTGAACCAGTAATCTCACTGAAACCTGGTTGGACCGGTTCAACCGCCCGGTCTGGTCTGGGTTTCAGAACATTTTATATATATATATATATAGTGTTTATAAGCATACAACAACAACCATAATAATAAAAAAGCTTTATAATTTCATTTACCAAACTAAATATAATTAATCTTTTGAAACATTTATAAAATTGTAGGCAGTGTTCATCTATAGGTTTTATTTTCCCTTTTTGTTTACTATGCTTCGTAATTTACAAAAAAATTGCTTGTTTACTGTTTTTGTTTTTGTTTTTTAATCCAAAAATCCCCCACACTTGCTTTGAAGCCTAAGTTGGAAACATGAGCCCTCACCAACCCTTACTATCATTGGAAATGACTAGGCATGTTATTAAGGTTCAACTAGGCATGTTATTCAAACTAGTTGGGTGGAAATTGTACCTTTTTGAAACTTCATAATTTTTGTATCTTCAATTGGGATAAAAGATCTTCAAAAACTATGAAGAGTCCTCGAAGATAGTCCACCACCAACACAAGATGAGAGAGTCAGCCTCTTAAGGTTTTGGGTGAGATTTTCAATTGTAAAAATTAGGTTAAAATGGGATAAACATCACATATTTATACTTGGATCATTTTGGCAATTTTAAAATTGTTATTAACTCCTTAATACAATTTCAATTTAATAATAAGTCCTTAAATTAAATTAAATTATGGTCAAAACATATAATGTAATTTAATCCATATATATATTAACACATTTGTGAACCCAATCCAATAAATATACATTAGCCCATTATTGAATCTAATTCAATAATGATCAAATGTCATATTACCCTTGGTAAGTGCTAGCTTTCCATGAGCAATCATTTCTCACTAATACATTAATTTGGATGCGAACGTTTATGTCCGAACATCATTAACTTTAACGATATGCATTACTCTCTTCTTATATTTGATTTTTTTTAGATGTGACCACTTAGGTTCACTGTAATCTAGTCGTGGGCCTAATATCGTAGTCTAATATGTTTCTTCATAACTCTTTATGATTGAAACTCCCAACGATCATATAGGCATCTAGCAATGCTCCATAACCTCTAAGCCACAATGAAGTTAAACTCCAATGTACCTATTCTGATCATACGTATCGTATAGTAAAATAATTCCATCTTCTAATCTTGATTAAGAATAGGTTCATGGTATGTCAAAACCCTTAACTTAATCTTTAATCGAATTGTCAATCAATACAATGGAATGTGTCAACATGAAAATACTTTTTATCTGACATTTATTATACTCTAGCCAGAGATTTGTTTTTTCAATGTTTATTGACATTTGACTGGAAACTCGAGATCAAACTATTTCGAGTCAACGGATCATGTCTTGACCATCACTTGTCTTCACACATGAATAAGATATGACCAAACTAGCTTCTTACATAAGACATGACTAGTCTCGTGCTCATACACTATATGAACCACCTGCATCCTATGTCGAATCCAACCGTGATGTCTCAAGTCTAAGGATCAATGGTATACTAGTATGATTCTATGATGTATCATTGACCACATTTTGAATGTCCATGTGATTCATCATAATTGGTCATATTTGATAAACAGTTCACTAAACGTTTATTCATGCTAATGTCTTAGTGATATGACTTTCATCATCACCCACATTAATACCATCCCATGATAGTCAATGGAGGCATTTAACATGCCAACTATGCAAAGTTATCACCCAATTAACATTACTTGCGAAAGGAATGCTTCGATGATTTGATATTCTAAATATTCGTATCATCCGGACATTTCACATGCAATACATATAATATAAATGAAGCATTAACTAAACATGTGAACTAAGAACACTTTCTTTCATTAACTAAAATATTTACAAGATATAATGTCCTAGAATCGACAACACGATTAATTCCTAGGGCATACACTAACAAAAACCAGTGTGTTTAGCCTTTCTGTAGTAAGTATTATGACTTGAACCCTCATATGTTTGGCCCTTTTTTAGTGAGCACCCGTTGATTTCGGAAATGTCATCAATTCAACCTTCAATTTGTCAACAATTTCATTAATTTAACCTCCAAAAATTATGTTGACCTTTCAACATTGTTAATAGATTTTGGACGTTAGATTGATTAAATTTAGGGGAATAGTAAAAACATAATTTCCTTACAAACTTAAACAAAATAATCAAACGGTCCACTAAAAATGGGGGTTAGGGTCACAATTTGAAATTAATGGGCTCACTACAAAAAAGACCAAACACACAGAGATTAGAGTTGCATATATGAAACTAGCAGGTGTTCACTACAAAAAGACCAAACACACGGGTTTACTATAAGTGAAAAAAAAAAAAAAACCTTTGTAATATTTAAATTGAAAAAATGAAAAAAAAAAAACACAAATTTATAAGAGAATTCAGTCATGATAATCAACTATTTTTAGAAAGAGCAATGCTAGACTTATAAAAAAAAAAATACAAAGAGTGCCTTACAAGGGACGTGGGCCACATCATCATTTAATAATTAATTAATTATATTAATTAAAATATTTTATTTAACCCAATTCAACCAAAAGAAAATCACATCCAACACACTCAAATGGCCAGGAAAATTCAAATCAGACCAAACAAAACAAAAATTCAGTTTCTGTGTTTCAAAAGAAGAGATTACAAACACAAATCTAACCCAACACAAATTCATATCAAACTAAACAAAATTGGATTCAAATCAACCCTAAACAAAACAAAACAAACTCAAATAATATTAAACCCACAAAAATGGCAACCACAAAATCGCAAAGGCGTGTGGCCGACGAGTGGCGGTGGAATGGAACTTGATCCAACCAGTCGACAAGTTGTACTTTCACTAGGCCTTTGGTCAGTGAATGGAGCTTTTCGGCTGGACAAATTGAGTCGGTGTGTGGCTCTTGAAGGGGTAAAAAACAAGGAGTCGCTGAAAAACATCTAACATGCAATAGTCCGACCAACTCAAACTTATACCCCAGGATCTACTAAAATGAGTTGTGAGAATATGTGTTACCTTCCAATGAAGTTTCAGCACCACTGAACCTTCCTAAGGTATATCCGAAGCTTCCTGGACGAAACGAGTGGGCGTTGATGCTTTCGCACAATTTCCAAGCTTGTATGTGTGAATCCTTTGCTAACTTGTGTTTGAAACTAATTTTGAACACAAAAACTAAAAAGAAGAAGGTTCGGCCATGGAGGAGAGAACTAAAGATCAACAACTTTGATCTAAAATGCAAGATTGCATATAACAGTGTTTTGGCTCCTTTATATAGTTGGTGGATTTGGACAATATCATTTTAGTCCAAAATTTTACATGACCTTCTACAAGTATTCCTCCATGAATTATATCATGTTTCAGTCCTCTATTACTTCATATATGACATAAAAATCATGTAAGTCTCTCTCCATAAATATATTAAACCATTTAATGCATGTCCCTAAATACCTTCCATAATTTGTCTAATTTAATTTATCAAACTATTCTAAATAGTTTTAAATTCAATTAGAATAATTTATTTTTCATACATATTGTCCAGGATCACTTTTATCAGCTACCTAGGGGACCCATATGGAAATGTTTAATAACATGCTTCAACATATTCGGTTCCGTAGCCCTTTATCTCATAAACATAAGGTACCGAATGTGTTAATGTTGTCCGACTCCTCTATAGGGACAACGCTGCATTCCTGAATTAAACATTTTGTTTATGAGAAACTTTAATAATTTGATCTGATTAAATTATATCATTAAAGGTTATTCATTTAGCGACAACTACATATATACCCTCATAGAACACCGATAACCGGAATTGGGTCGCTATACTGATATACCCTTCCGGTTACATTTTTGGCATCCAGTTTTACATCCATTGAATGATAAATGTTTAATGAACACTTCATTAAGCGCTTGGCCAAGTCTCATCATTCAAGACCTTGTAAAACCCAAGACGATATCCCTTAAGCCTTTCGGAGTTATGAATTCCATATCTATGGAATAGTGTTCTCGAATCCATAGAACTACAATCCACAATCAGCCAGGTTATTGATCCGTTAAACAATAAAATCTCACCTTCTACTCTAATCAAAGACTACAATCTACAAATCAAAGGTACACTACCCACTCAGGATTAAGGTACATATGCCAAAGTTGCTAAAGTGTGAAGTTTATGTTTTCCGTTAAGTAGTTACACAGAATTATAAACTTCACTTGGTCTAGTTCAATGCATATCATATGCACAAGTGTCTCTGCCCCAAAATCCCTATTAAAGTGATTTGAGATTCACCACCCCACGAAGGCAGACAAGACAACAACATTATCAAAATAAAGTGTCTAGCTCATGTTTCATGGTTGTGAATATAATTTGAAGCTACGATAAAATCTCGTATCTCCCATTTATGACTGCTTCATATAAATGAGAATTTTATCTTATCCAGTAGCTCTAGAACCTTGGATCATTGATGTATATACATATACTTATTCATTATAAGGGAGATGTATGGTGGCAATACAAATGAAACATTTTTTATTTATTTAACAATTGTTTACATTATTTCAGAAAAACACCGTACTATTAGGCATAACCCCAACAACTCTTGCGCTGCACCTTTGGCCAACGCAAGAGCCTCAAGTACCGGCTAGATCTGGGCAACAAGAAGGCTTCACGGCAGCACTTGTAACCATGGGTGACGGTGGTGACAACCAAGGGGAGAGTTCGAAGGGAGAAAGAGAAGACGAAGGAGAGAGAAAGAAAGAAAGAAAGGGAGAAAGAGAGAGAAAGATTGACAAATTTTTTGAAATGAAACATAACTGAATTAATGAAGATTTTTTTTTTTAAAAAAAATTTGGGTTAAATAAAATATTTTAATTCGGAAAATGCTACACCCACAACCTCTTCTCACAAACTTCCTCTCATAACCCCGACGTAGCAGCTCGCAATTGGTTAGCTCGCAATGGGTCCCACCTGATAAATAGCGGTTGACCAATTACGAGCTGCCATGTTGGGGTTGTGAGAGAAAGTTTGTGAGAAGAGGTTGTGGGTGTAGCATTACTCTTTTAATTAATATAAATAAATTAATTATTAAATGATAATGTGACAAGTGATGTTTGTCACGTCTAGAGGTGGAACAAATGGGTCGGGTTAGGCGGGTCAACCCTAACCCAACTCGGGTATACCCCGTCGAGCTAGCTAGGCCTTCATAGGCCAACCCGGTGACCCAATAGATTATATTAAAAAAAAAAAAAAAAAAAAAAACCCATCCAACCCGCCAGGTTGGGGGTTTTCAACCCGCGGGGCAACCCACAGGTTGGACAAAAAAAATTAAATTAAATTAATTTTTTTTTTTTTTGGCAGAAACCTATTTTACTATTGAAATATAGTCGTTTTATAGTAGTTGAAGGGGTCTTTTTGGTCATTTTATTTCCCCCTTTTTTTTTTCTATAAATAGGACCTAAACTCTCATATTTCCTCACATCCAAAATTCTCTTATTCTCTCATTTTCTCTATTGAAATCTCTCAATCTCTTTGTTGTCAATTTGCTCTCATTTTAATTTTTATTAGTTTTTGCAATTTTCAATTCATATTTCCAATTTTCCTTCTTTAATTCTTTATTTCTTCTATATCCTTTTTTTTAACTAGAATGGATAGATATTTCCATCCCATCAATTTTGATGATGAAGAAAATTATCCCAGTCCCCTTGAATTTACTAACGTAAATGTAGTAGATTCAAATAATCTCACTTTCCCATTCTTAGAATCTGATACACCTCATAATATTTCCCCCCTTCCTCCCCATGCTGCTACAGCTCCCGGTGGTTCTAGAAGTCGTCCTCGTAATCGTCATCCTCGTCCAATTCTGTCTCAAGTAGAAGCGAGTTCATCAACTACGGTCGGAACCGACGACAGACACACATCAGACATTTGGGTGCATTTCGATAAGTTTTACGAGACAGAAAATGGAGTTCAAGTAAAGAAAGCAAGATGCAAGTATTGTGGAAATATTTATAAAGCTGATGCAGTTAATGGTATTAGTACTTTAAAAAGGCATGCTAGTCAACATATGAATCAACATGGAAATAGAGAAACCAATCAAACTCAAATAACTAATATGGATACTACTTAGCGTTATAATTCTAATGTATATAGGCAAAAATTAGCTTTATATATTGCTCCAACTGATCAACCTATTAATATGGCTGAAGATAAATATTTTGAAAGATTTATTAAAAATTCATTTTTTCCAAGATTTAAAAGTTATTCTAAAATTGCAACTATAAATAATTTAATAAAATTGTTTGGGAAAATGAAATTAGAGTTAAGAAATAAAATGCACAGTTGTCATGTTACTGTGGCTTTAACTACCGATATTTGGACTGGTAGAGCTAAACAAGATATATTACATTTGTGTGACTAGTCATTATTTTGATAACGAATCTAAATTAAATAAATCTTTATTAGGATTTAGATTAATGGATGTGAATCATAGTGGTTAACAAATTTATAATAAAATTGTTGAAATTTTAGAAGATTATGATATTGTTCACAAAGTGATAAGTTTAACTTTATATAATGCAAGTGCTAACAATAAAGCTATAGATTTTTTTAAAAGTAATTTTCTTTTTTATGACAATTTGAAGTTTTTTCACTAACGTTGTGTATGTCACATTATTAATTTAATTGTGAAAAGTGGTATGAAAAAAATTAGAAATAATATTGATAGAATTGGGAATTCTTTAGCTTGGATTACTAGCAGTAATAGAAGAAATGTTGAATTTCAAGATGCTTGTATAAAATCAAATATGTCTCCTAGAACTTTTGCATTAAACATGTATGTTAGATGGAATAGTACTTATTTAATGCTTGATTCATGTTTACCTTAAGCAAGTTTAATTAGTTATTTTGTAGCAAATAATAGAGGTTCTCATTATTTGATAGACAGTGATTGACATATAACTAAAAAATTTCATTATTTTCTTAAATTTTTTTATCAATCCACTTTAAAACTTTCTGGTGTGTATTATCCTACTAGTCCATTGGTAATACATACAATTATAAAAATTTCAGATTTATTTAGAAAAAACAGAAACAATGAAATTTTAGTGGGACCAATAGAGGCAATGGAATTAAAATTTAAAAAATATTGGAAACTCGTTCCTTTTTTTTTTTTTTGTTTATCTGTCATATTTGATCCTAGAATTAAATTAGCACGTTTAGAAAATGGTTTAGACACGTTAAGTAAAAATTTACGAGATGAAGCATATGTCAATCAACTAAGAGAGATAAAACAGTGTCTTGCATATGTATATTTGCAATATGAAAATAGGTATGGGAACTAGCAAAGAGACGAAATACCTGAGGAAGTAGCATCAGAAGAAACAAATGAAGACTTTGACTCTTGGAGGGCTCTTAATAGGTCAAAAAGGACCCAAACCCGAAGCATAACATTCTCTTCAAAAGCATCAACAATAAATATATTGTCTTCCATGCAGCTACAGAGTAATGAGCTTCACCAATATTTGGGATTCCCCGACGTGCTACCAGCAGATCCACAACTAAGAGCCAATTTTGATGTCTTAAAATATTGAAAAATCAGAAAATGTATTTTTTCGGTATTGTCAAGACTTGTCCTAGATGTTTTCTCTGTTTCTGTCTCAACCGTCTCATTCGAACAAACATTTAGTGCAAGTGGAAGAATTTTAAATGACAGGAGGACTAAACTTTCACCAAAATTGATTGAAACCCTCACAAGTCTTCGAAATTGGGAACGGTCGTGCCATCAGGATCAATACGAGGTTGTCGATGATACTTTAATAGAATCATTTCAATTTTGTAATTTAGATGATACAAATGAGGGAGATTCTAGTCAACCCTCAAATTAGTTGTTTTATAATTTGTAAATTAACTATCAATTATTGCACTCTTTTTTCCTTAACAAGTTTTTGTCCTAATTGGGTTTTTCTTGGTAAGGTTTTTCACGAGACAATAATTGTTATAATTTCTTATTTCTTATTTTATTTTTTGATAAATGAATAAATCTAATTTTTCTCATATTACAATTTAATTGTATTAAAATTGAATTAATATTTAAAATGTTAACAAAAAAATTTAATTTAATTGAATTATTGATATTTGAAAAGTTAGCTAAAAAAATTACACAACAGAAAAAAAATTTGGGCCAGGCCGGCCCAACCCGCACAAAAACCTGTTGGGTTAGGGTTGGCGAGCCGGGCTGAGCCAACCCTTCTAGCCAACGCCTGCCACAGGTTGGGCTAGGCGGGTTATTTTTCCACCTTTAGTCACGTCACTTTGTATGACCTTCTTTGCTTTTTTTTTTTTTTTTTTAACTAAGTTTAGCCCTGCGTTTGACACACTATTTTTACACTATATTCTACTATCCTATCCTAAAAAATGAAAAATGTATTTGTTTTAATATTCTTCAAAAGTCAATCTTATTTTATTCAACTCAAAACATTAACAATTACCTTTCTCAATAAAAGTTTTAAAATTAACAAAAACACTCCCACCCACCCAAGCCACTATCACCTGCAAGCTGCCACCACAGGCCGTCGACATCATAATGACGCACGATCAGCTAGATCTGGCCGGTTATGTACCAATCTGTCCGTTAACGATGACCATATCTTGACTATCATTGACAACCAAACAATGGCCAGATCTGTAGCCGTAGATCTAGCTGTTTCCAACTAGATCCACAGTGGATTTGGCCGAAAAGAGCCAGATCGATGTACAATCAGCCAAATCTAGTTGGTCATGTGTCATCCTAGCAGCTTCTGGCAACCGTCCGACGGTGGTGGCCGGCTTCCAACAATAGTTGGGTGTGTGGAGGTGTTTTTATCAATTTATGAACTTTTATTGTGAGGATTGTTTAGTTAAATTAATAAACTTAGGGCGTTAAAAATAATCTAAATATTTTCAGAAAATATTTTATAAAATGTGCCAAAAACGTTCTCAAAATCTTATCATATTTTCCAAAAATCTTATTAAAAATAAAATGTTAATTCTAAAAAATTAATTAAACGAAGCCTAAACCAGCAAGATAAAATATATCTACACGCGGCTCTCTTAGGTTTAATCTGAGCTATGATGGAAATAAATTAATTTTATAGAAGTGAAAAAAAGAAGTGGGCAGGTGCATTTAATGTTCAAAAGTTAAACATTTCACGACACAATCATTGAATCATAATTGTGCATTTTAACGGTAAATTTTATTCCCTCTTTTTCTGGTTCAAAATTTTATTATACTAAAAATTGTATTATTTCTGTTTTACTCTTAAGTTGGTTGATTTAAAAAATAATAACATTTTCATCCATTTAGGGTAATTTATGTAAACCACCATTTTTTTTTAATTCTATTTTTAGTGTTTACACTTCTCGGTTAAATTCCAAATTTCTTATGAAGTTTCATATTGTTTCAAACTAGGTAATAATAAACAGATTTGTATAAAAGAGAGAGGAATGCTAACAATAATCGTGTCTGTGACAGTTGCTGCACGTTCTCGTACCGGTTGCCAAATGTAATAAATCTATCTTTTTATTTCAGTAAAATAAAAAGGTGTGTAGCACTTGTCTCAGGCACGACTATTGCTAGCACACCTCTAAAAAAACATATAGAAAACTTAATCTGATAGAATTTTTTTATTATTTTTTTATTATTGTTATATTAAATATTAAAGACATAGCAAACAAAATGCATTTTTTTTAACAATTACGCATCTAACGAATCTTGCCACTATATATATATATATATATATATATATATTAGTACATTATTCTACCAAAATTAGTAATATGGTTACTGTTTTTAATTAAAATTATATTAGCAGCAATCCTTAATAATAAGAAATTAATCAAAAAAACCTGTCAAAGAAATAAATACTTGTCAAATTCTTTGAATTATATAATCTCCAATAAATTTGTACATGCCTAACCTTTGACATTTCCTATAATAGCATATAAATTTGAGCAACATGATATATCATTATCACTAACTCTACTACTTGGCTCCATAAATTGAATAACCTCTGGTTCCACATCCACCCTACGAAGTTCTTCTTGTTTATTAACTTCCGCATCAATATGAAAACTAAATTCATTTGAATTATTGACTTGATATGCATCATGAGTTGTCGATTAATCTTCCTTAATTTTATTGGGAATGTTGTACAAATGCCTATGTTGTACCTTTTGTATAACTTTTCAAACTAAGTCAATGTGTATTCCGATTTTCAAAGAGAACCGGACCGTTAAAGGTACCCGATTATGGTCTGATCAGTCCTACCAATCAATACGGTCTAGTTATTTAAACAATGGATTTGGGTATTCACATCATAAAAATGTGATACCACCACTAGAAAAACCTCATTTCTTGACAAAATGAGTTGATAAATTTTCTTGAACGTTCTAAAAACTATCAAGAATTTTAATTCTTGACAGTTTATGAATTGTCAAGAATTTGAAATAACCTTTGACTATTTTGGAAAATTTGGTTAAAAATAAATTATAAAAAAAAATTTCTTGATAATTATAGTCTCAATCTTTGACAGTTTTTTAACTGTCAAGGATTAAATTGAAAAAACAAAAATTAAAAATTTCTGCTAAGTCAAAAGTTTAAGGCAAAATTTTCCACCCATTTTTCATTAAGACAAAGGTTTAAGGTTATAAAATATTAAAATAAGAGTAATGCTATCGTCACAAAAAATTGTATACTAAATTTATATATCGAATGATATGACGTAATCATGATCCTCTATTAATATTAATTTATAATTAATCAACTATTATATCCCGTCATTCCATGTATTATTGTCCTTAAAATATACAATAAAATAAAAACCAATTTCTTCCCCCCAAAGACCACAGTACCTATTTGCACCCAGAAACACCCACAAAATTTTCCCTCTCTTCCACTGAAGTGCAAAAGCTCCCCACAACATTGATTCATTCTAAATCAACGCTGGTCCGCTAGATTATTCTGTTTGCTTTTTGGTATTTTTTTTCGTTGTAATCCTTTGTATTATTATTTTCTTTCCAACTATCACTGTTGTCAATGAGAAGATGTTTTCCTCTTTTGTCTGATCTCCTTCTTCTTGATTGTAGATATCGAGCTTGTGCACTGAAATGGCATCCAGATCGTCACCAAGGTTCTGTTCCTAACTTCAGTAAATACAAGCCCCAAAAGGAATTTCCGATTCTTTCTTATCGTTCTCTTTGAATCCATTCTCAATATCAATTTTCTCTTACTCAATGAATACCCTTTTGATCGAAATCGTAGAACCTGACTCTGGTCCTTCTCAAAATCTTCATCGGTCGCCGCATAAAGAAACCCTAAATGGCCATTCTTTGGTTTCTTTATCTTCAAATCGAGATGGTTCTTCACCAATTTCAGGTATAGCCCCTTCTACTTCAAAAACCCTTGATCGGTCTTCTTCATCAATGGAAGATACTGAAACCCTAGATGATAATCATGATAGTTATCAATCTTTGGTTCATTTTGGGCCTCAGCCTTTGAGTATCGATGGGTCTTCAGAAGCAATGCGTCCCCAAGGGTGAAATTGATGTTGCAAGGGTGTTGGAGAAGGCCCACTCAAGCTTGAAAGCCAAGGGTTCATCAACAGCCTGCATCATTGCCCTTACAATAAGCAAGGTAATTTTTTTAATTTAATTTCTCTAGCCACTAATGGCTATCCCTTTTCTTATTAGTACCATTCTTTGATTATAGCCTTTGATAGTAAGTGTTTGAGAAAAATATGGTTTTGGTAATAGAATATAAAATCTTACTTCTGTGATGTGTTTCAAGTCCAGGACTCTTGTTATGCTTGAAAATGAGGACAGTTAGATTTGAGAGAGCTTCTTCTGAAATGTGGAAGGTATTGTAGCTTTAGTAGCGTCATTCTTATAGTACTACTTAGAAAGCCTATTGTTTAGCATGTTTCACTAATATGTTTTATTTACAGCATTTGTCTCTGTATGTATCTATAGAGCCAGTTGTTTTATAGATCCAAGTTTATCTGTTTTAATTATTCCATGATGTGAAAATGGTGTTGGTATCTGTCAGATTGCAGGATTAGTTAAAAGTTGAGATAGCACCCTCAAAATGTTTTACATATTTTGGGCAAATGTCTCTTATAGCTGTCTTTATGAATGTGGAATATTGATGGTCACTAGTCATATCAAATTGTTATTAGGAGAAGTATTCTACAAATCATTGGTTATTGTGGATTCCGTTGTAAATTTTTACTGAAGAAGCCTATTTACTGTAAATAAGTTAAATTAATGAAGAAGGTAGAGAGTAAAAGAAAAAAGAAATGATAAAGGTAGAATGGAGAATTCAGCTCACGGTGCATATAATAAAGGTTTGTCCTATACAAGAAATGTATTTGCTCCAAAAATAGTCAAGTTTGCACTGTCTTTTCATGTATTCTTGTTGTGTTCACTGCAATCTTTCATTGATTGGCGTGAAAATTGGTTGTTGATTTCTTAGCATCTCTCAATGTGTGCAGAATCCAAATACCTCTATAATTCTATTGATGTTGGTATAATTTGTACAAAGTATAATCATGCTTCAGAACCGCTTAATTTCACATTTGATGTGATTTTATTGCCAGTGAATAATATTGGAATTAACTTTTGTGGATATTTATAGATTGTTTGACACTCATTGGGTGGAGGAACTGTAGCTCTTTTAACGTATGTATTGCGGGATTGGAGGGAATTATCAACCACAACTTGTGTTACATTTGCTCCAGGTCTGTTCTTTTTGTTCTCAGACTGTGGAATTGTGTTCCTGTTACATTATATACTAGGAATGTTTACGTGTGAATCCATGAGTGTTGATGCCTCTTTATATTAAAGCTTGTCCATGGTAACATTATGTTATTCTTGTTTTAATATATGTTTGTTTAGTCTGCTGCACATTTGTAGAGCTAACTGGATGTCATGTGCAGCTGCTTGTATGACTTGGGAACTGGCAGAGCCAGGGAATGATTTCATTACTTGTGTCATAAATGGAGCTGACTTAGTGCAAACTTTCTTTGCTATTTCAGTGGATGTTGCGTGCTGAGGTTATGTTCCTACTTAGTTCAACTACTGCCTTATTTTGAGGAGAGGTAAGATTTGAATTTTGAAGTTCCCTTGATAAATTGCAAATCTATATTTTGGCTTTGACGTCATTACGTGTTACCATCTAACAGCAAATTGTAATTTATTTTTCCATCTAACCACAAATTCCTTATAATATGGACAAGTAGTTGGTTGTCTATCTCTTGTTGGTCTTTGTATATGTGTGTCCTGTACACATTTTTGTTTAAGTGATCGTGATGATCTAGCATGTCATATGAAGGTTGTTAAGGATTTTCTTTGGCTAGATCCTAATTTCTCTTGAAGTGATCATGATGTGTGTCCTTATGAGAGTTCATATGCTTTATCTCTAACATGATTCTAAATTGGTCTTGCTAGTTCTACCATCAAGTGATACAACTTCTCCCTTTGCTTGGAAGACATTAGGACTTGGCATTATTGCTAATCAGTACTTGAAAAAGCTTTAAATGATTAACATCATTGGCCTTGGCTGAAACATATTACTCGTGCCTATTGCTTTAGCTTTTAGAAAAACATATTCTTGCCTCTCACAAAAAGGAGCTCTTCTCAGGTGATCGCATCTCAGAGTAGTTGCTATGCATTATGTATCTGGTCCATTAGCCTTTTATCTTTTGAACTTATTGTGGGAGGGTCCAACTTCCTCCTCATCTGGAACCTCTTCAATATTACATTCCTGCACAGGTATACACAGTTGTTGGCAAGAAAATAACAAACAGTCCAAACTACAAACTAGCCTTGAATGAAATGGACGCTAGCTTCATAAAAATTGTCTTTAGCAGCCAGAATACAGACTTGTTCAAATTCACATAGATACTGTTAATTTGTTTGTTTATTTGAATATTAGGATCTTCCTAAAGGCCAGCTCCAAGGGAGGTGAATTTATTCCATGACACTCATTTTAGCAGTAAAAGAAAAACTTGGATAAATGATGAAGCCAAGGTTCATTATGTAAGTATTATGTAGTGTATTTCATTTTTTTATATAAAAGTTTATTATATTTGTATATTATATTTATATTATAACCTAATACCTTTTAATTTTTTAATTTATAAATTATATTATTTTTATTTATATATTTGTGTGCATGTACCTATATATTACTTTTGTAGGAACAAATGGAGAACATTCTCAATCAGGAGCCTGAAGAAGGTTCTCAGCCACCTATTCAATTAGAGATCACTCAACAGGTAAAGGAACAAAAATTATCGTGGATTGGGTTATGGTCCAAAACCACCTGCATGAGGAGGAGCAAGAACTAAGAGGCATAAGGGAAGAACTTTGCCAATATAGGCAAATGATGGAGAAGATGTAGTAGTTCATCTCAGTTAATATGGGTTCTTGTTCTACTGGCTCATAGGCATTTTCGGGCCAATTTCCACCAGATCCTCCACCATCGGCAACAATTTGAATTTTTATTTCAGTTTTTGTTGAACATTAACAATTTAATCAACTTTATATATTTTTAACTTTTGATTTGAAAACAAACATATGTAGTTCTATAATATATTAGGTTTGATATATTTGTCTGATTTTAATTAATTACATTTTTAAAATTTCTAATACAAATTAAATATTATTTAATCATATATTATAAAATGGGCGATGACAATTATATTTTGACGTTGTAGACTTTTAGCTATAAAATACATTCATCGTTGAAAAGTTTTGTTGATGATTTTCACGTTTCATCGTTAATAGTTTTAAGTGACGAAATATAAAGTATCGTCATACTATACTTTAAATGACATACAAAGATTATGTCGTTATTAACTTTAGGCGATAACAACTCATATTTTATTATGCTATATATTAGGCAACAAAACATCACATTTCGTCATCGTATATTTTATGCGACGCACACAATTATGACGTCGCTATTAACTTTACGCAACAAAAATGCACATTTCATCATGGTATTTTGTAGGCGAGCAAAATTCACATTTCGTCGCGGTATACATTAGGTAACACAAACACACATTTCGTCGCGATATAATGTAGGCGACACAATAGATAGTACGTCGCTATTAATTTTAGGTGACGACAACTAATATTTCACCAGTAAATAGTTTTAGCGACGAAATGGTATAGGTGACAATTTTTTGGTTTGTCGCTAGATTTAACGACGAATTTTAACAAATTGTCACCTAAAATCAAATGTGACATGTCTAGCGCAACGATCATGGCAACAATTTTCTTCCGTCACTAAACATATATCGCAACAATTTCTAGGTTTTTAGCAACAACAAAATTTGTAGCTAAAAGCCCTTTTTGTTGTAGTGATATGAAATCTCAACATTATAAAATTTCATCAAGGTATGATTTGAAGAACATAAAACTTATAGTCAAATCAATCCAAACTCATGCTTGAGCAATCAACTTGATAGAGCTTGAGAATTAGAAAAACAAACACTCAATATAGAATAAGTAAAAGGTATTTTAGGCATTATATTGTGTTGGATACAAATGAGCAATGCTATGCTTACAATTGAGTCATACAATCAGACAAAAAACAAATGATAGAATAGTCATTTACATAAATATTATACAATTTTTGTTTGGTTGTATAATTCAATTGTAAACAAAACATTAATGGATATAAATTAACAATTGTCGAAGGCTAAAATAATGAGCAAGCCTAGCAATCAAAGCCCAGAAATAAGAAAATGAACTAAGTCCAGATTTAAATTCATGAAAGCCCAATAGACAAAGAGGCATATATGCCTAAATAATTGAGACCACTTATGTGATGTGATTATAATCAATCTCATTACTCCAAGTAATCCACTAACTAAGAAAGTAGAGCAAAGAAATAGGAAGATTAGTGTTATTTAAGCCTCATTCAATCTTTTGTAAGCACCATTTATGATATTTTTGAAATTAAAAATATAGTAGAACCTCTCTATAATGATACTTTATATAGAAATAACTTTCATGTAGTCATAAAAAATTATGATCCTAACTTGAACTAGCTATAAGTAAGAATAAACTCTACATTATAATAAATTATAATTTTTCTAGGTCTCATCTTAAGGAACTAGCCTCCATATAGTAATAATTATTTGTATATTGCAAAAAATATATACTATATTATATTAAAAGTTTAAGATGAAATAAAATATTTATCTAAAGTTGTTTGTGATAATGATTTATGCTTTAGAGTTGTTACAACATCTTTGAACTTGTGAGTACGTAATAACTCGTTAGCATAGACATCTTGTTGAAGCTAAAATATTTCTAGGTTCTCAAGCATGTTTAGAGCTTCTTGGTACGAAACTATATCTATCTCTTTTATCAATGTCTATACATGGATTTGACATGCTCCATTAATTAATTATTAATGTAATGCATATTTTACCTCTATACCACTTGCACTAAGGATAACTAAGTCAAAACAGTAATTTTTATAACTACACCTCTATTAAGTTATAACTCATTATAGTAATAAAATTAGTTTAATCTCACCATTATGACTGTAAAGAGATTCTACTATATATCTTAAAATAAAATTATAGCAAAAAAGGCCTTACATCAATGATTGTGGTGATGTGGCACATGCTTTGCCACATCAGCAATGTTGAAAAGTCAAAGAAACCCAAATATGAGAAGTGACACCGTTTTGAATGGGAGGACCTCTTCTATTCTGTTTTGCTTCATGTCATTTGCTCAACTCAAAGAACACTCTCCATTTCTTCATCTCTTGGTTTATGGTGATAAAAATGAATGGCAAAATTGAGTGTGATTATCATCTCACGGCTGGAAGAGAATATAAATCCAAGTGGAGGCTAATTAAAGGGGTTATCTCTATTGTATAAACACTTACTCTTGGGTTTACCAAGGGTAGAGGTAAAAACAAGGGAGGCTAGGGCTTCAGGGGTGATTTTTCTTGATTGTTTTATATTGAGGTTAACCTATACTCTGTAATCAATTAACCTTGGTGATTGAATGAAATCCTTCTTTGGCTTGGAGAGGGATGTAGGCCTTGAGTGCTGAACCACTATATATTGTTGTGTCTCTTATTTTCATTGAAGTCTATTTTAAATCCATTGTTCCTTTTCTATTATAGTTGGTTGTTTATTCTCATCTAGATTTTAGATTACAGCTTTAACAATTGGTATCAAAGCCTGGTTGAGGGCATTTTTTTAATCTAAAATCATGTCTACTAAATTTGAGTTGCAGAAATTTACAGGTACCAATGATTTTGGGCTTTGGAAATAAAGATGAAGGATGTACTAGTAAAACAAGGCTTGGCTTTGGCGTTGAAAGATGAATAAGAGCTTCCAGCGCCTATGACAGTAACTAAGAAGAAGGATATGTTGGATAAAGCAAAGAGTTCCTTGATTCTTGGACTGGGTGATAAAGTTCTTCGGGAAATCAAGAAGGAGAAGACAACCGTTGAGATTTGGAGTAAGTTAGACAAAGTCTAAAGTAGTTCCTAACATGCTTTATTTAAAATAGAAATTATTTGGTTTTAAAATGGATGAGTAGAAATCTTTAACAAATAATATGGGTGATTTGTTGAAATTAGTACAAGACTTAGAGAGTATATCTGTTGAGATTGGTGATGAAGATCAAGCTATTATATTGTTAAATTCTTTGCCTAAATCATACTCTAACTTTGTGGATACTTTGAAGTATAGGAGACAAACTTTGAAATTAGAGGAAGTAACAAGGGCAATTTTTGCAAATGATTCTGAAAATAGATCAAAGGATAAGTCTAGTGGAGATGGAGAAGGTTTAAATGTTAGGGGAACATCTAAAAAGAAACATTGGAAAAAAAAGGGACACAATCAAGGTAGACACAGATCTAAGTCTAAACTTGGTGCTCTAAAATGCTTCTTATGTCATAAAGAGGGGCATTTTATGACAAAAGAAGCATTTTACCCTGATAGAAGAAACAAAAAGAAATCAGAGAAGGAAAATGGAGGGGGTAGTGCAGATGTTGTTGCTAATGGTTATGACAGTTTTAAGGTTTTAATAGTCTTTGAGGGAAAATCAAGTGAGGAGTGGCTTTTAGATACGGGTTGTACTTTTCATATGACACAAAATAGGAATTGGTTTAACACTTTTCAGTAGGTAGATGGTGGGAAGCTATTGATGGGAAACAATTCTATGTGTCAGGTAAAAGGAATAGGAGATGTTAGAATAACACTTCATGATGGTCTGACTAAGGTGCTTACCAATGTTAGATATATCCCTAATCTAAAAAGAAATTTAATCTCACTTGGAACTTTTGATGTAAATGGCTTTAGTTACAAAGCTACTAATGGTAGTCTGAAGGTGATGAATGGTTCTCTAGTGGTTATGAAGGCTGAGAAGAAAAATAGCTTATATGTGTTGAATGGGGGAGTTGCAAATGGGTCAGTTGCTATAAGCTCTCCAGAAGTTCAAGACAGAAGCATGGTTGGCACCAAAGACTAGCTCATGTAAGTGAAAGGAGATTGACAAAACTTAGCAAGCAAAATCTACTTTGTGGAGACAAGATTGACAAATTTCCATTTTGTGATCATTGTGTATATGGTAAGATAAGAAGGGTGAGGTTTAGTGCTGGACAACATTACTCAAGAGCTCCACTTGATTATGTTCACTCTAACGTTTAGGGACCTTCTAGACATTACTCTTTAAAAGGATGCAAATACTTCATCAGTTTTATGGATGACTTCTCAAGACATGTTTGGGTTTATTTTTTGAAGACCAAAGATGAAGCATTTCCTAAGTTTAAAGAGTGGAAGACTATGGTGGAGACTCAAACTGAAACGAAATTGAAGAAGTTAAGAACTGATAATGGCTTGGAGTTTGTGAATGAGGAGTTCAACAGTTTCTGCAAGTTACATGGTATTGTGAGGCACAAAACAATGAGGAACACTCCCTAGCAAAATGGCCTATGTGAAAGGATGAATATGACCATTTTAGAAAAAAGTGAGAAGTATGTTGTCAAGTGCAAAATTACCTGTGAAGTTCTGGGTAGAAGCAGTACACACTACAGTCTATCTCATTAATAGGACTCCATCCTCAGTAATAGATTTCAAAATGCCTATGGAGAAATAGACTGGCCACTCAATCAACTTTGGCAATATAAGAGTTTTTGGTTGTTTAGCTTATGTCCATGTCAAGGATGATAAGCTAAAACCAAGGGCAGTAAAATGTGTTTTCTTGTGATATCCAAAAGGTGTTAAAGGCTACAAACTCTGGAACTTGGAAGCTAGAAAATGCATTATAAGTAGGGATGTGGTATTGAAAGAAGATGTCCGACCAGGACTTGGGAAAGAAGTTGATAATTCCAAAAGAGTGTCATTTGAGATTGAGAATCTATAGCTGGAACTTCCAAATTTTCAATTTGGATAGAATTCAAATCAAGGTGGAGCTAATGATATTGAAATTCAGAATGATCAGACAAAAGATGAACCAATTAACAATCTTGAAAATGAACCAATGGAACATGATTTAGAGTTGGAAGATTATCATTTGGCTAGGGATCATGTTAAAAGGGTAATAAGACCTCCAAAGAGACTTCAATATGCAGATTTGGTTGCATATGCTTTGCAAGTTGAAGAAGAACTTAGTGATGAACCTAAGACTGTTCAAGAAGTTATGACTAGTGTTGTTGACAAGTTACAATGGAAAAGGACTAGGAATGAAGAATACAATTCTTTCATGAAAAACAAGACTTGGACACTGGTTGATAACCCAAGAATGGTAGAGTTGTTCATTGCAAGTGGATCTTCAAAAGAAAACAAGGAATGACCTCATTAGAACCTCCAAGATTCAAGGCTCGTTTAGTAGCAAAGGGGTTTACTTAAGTTGAGGGTATTGACTACAATGAGATTTTCTCTCCCATAGTCAAACATTCTACAATCAAAGTGTTGTTATCATTAGTGGTTCAATTCAATCTAGAGTTGGAACAGCTGGATGTAAAAACAACTTTTCTCTATGGTGATTTGGAAGAAAGAATTCTAATGCAGCAACCTGAAGGGTATGAGGAAAAAGGTTTAAAAGGTAAAGTTTGTTTACTTAAGAAATCTTTGTATGGCTTGAAACAATCACCTCGTCAGTGGTATAGAAAGTTTGATTCTTATATACTTGCAATTGACTTTTTTAGAAGCAAATTTGATAGTTGTTTTTATTATAAAAAGATTTTATATATGACTCATATTTTTCTGCTTTTGTATGTTGATGATATGCTCATTGTCTGCCATGACCAATGTGAGCTAACTCGATTGAAGAATGTGATGAATACCAAGTTTGAAATGAAGGAGCTAGGCCAAGCACGAAAGATTCTAGGCATGTCAATTGTCAGAGATCGAGCTAATGGCAATTTGAAGTTGTCTCAGCAAGAATATGCTGAGAAGGTTTTACAAAAGTTCAATATGAAGGAGTGCAAACCTGTTCAAACACCTTTGGGATAACATTTCAAGCTGTCACATGATCAAAGTCCACAAACAGAAGAAGAGAAACTTGAAATGTCTTCAGTACCATATGCAAATGCTTTGGGAAGCCTTATGTACCTTATGATATGTTCAAGGCCAAACTTAGCCAATGCAGTAAGTTTGATAAGTAGATTCATGAGTAATCCTGGAAGAGTCCACTGTTTTGCTTTGAAATGGATTTTGAGGTATGTAAAGGGATCAAGCTCCGTGGGTATTGAATACAAGAAAAGCCAAACGATCCAGAATTGTGTTGATGGTTATGTGGATGCTGATTATGCTAGAGATGCTGACAAAAGAAAGTCCACACTGGTTTTGCTTTCTCAGTTTGGGAAAATTGGAAATCAAAGCTCTAACACATGTGGCTATTACTAAAGCTACAAAAGAAGCAATATGGTTGAAAGGCTTAGTGAGTGAACTGGGGATATTTCAAAGGATGGTGGTGATACATAGTGATAGTCAGAGTGCTATTTACTTGTGCAAAAACCAAGTTTTTCACGAATGGACTAAGCATATTGATATGCGTCTTCAGTTCATCAGGGAATTGATTGAAAAATGAGAAATCAAGATTGCAAAGATAATTGGTTCTAATAATCCAACAGATATGCTCACAAAGCCAGTTGTTATTGACAAACACAGGCTTTGTATGAGTCTTCTGAAAGTTTAGTGAGGAAGATAAAATTTCCAAGGCAAAAGGGGGTAGTCAAAGCAAGTGCCAAGGTGGAGAATTGTGGTGATGTGGCACATGCTTTGCCACATCAGCAATGTTGAAAAGTCAAAGAAACCCAAATTTGAGAAGTGACACCGTTTTGAATGGAAGGACCACTTCTATTCTGTTTTGCTTCCTGCCATTTGCTCAACTCAAAGAACACTCTCCATTTCTTCATCTCTTGGTTCATGGTGATAAAAATGAATGGCAAGATTGAGTGTAATTATTATCTCACGACTGGAAGGGAATATAAATCCAGGTAGAGGCTAATTAAAAGGGTTATCCTAATTGTATAAATTCTTACTCTTGGGTTTACCAAGGGTAGAGGTAAAAACAAGGGAGGCTAGGGTTTCAGGGGTGATTTTTCTTGATTGTTTTATATTGAGGTTAACCTATACTCTGTAATCAATGAACCTTGGTGATTGAATGAAATCCTTCTTTGGCCTGAAGAATGGATGTAGGCCTTGAGTGCCAAACCACTATATATCGTTGTATCTCTTATTTTCATTGAAGTATATTTTAAATCGATTGTTCATTTTCGGTTGTAGTTGGTTGTTTATTCTCATCTAGATTTCAGATTATAGTTTTAACAATGATGAATAACAATAATATTTTTGTGAGTCAAATCTTAATTCTTAGACTTAAGAACAAGAACAAAAAGTATATAATCTAACTTTTTACCAACTTTCAACCCTAAATTTTTTTCTCTGCAATGTATTTAATATAATGGTTGTCTTATTGGTTGCTTAAGAAATTTAAGATTTTAGGTTTGTTTTCTATATTTGAGGAGAAAAGAGTTCTAATGTTTGGAAGTCATCAAATCCAATTCAGGAACCATACCACAATTTTGCTTGCATGAAATCCATTTGAGAAAGTGTTATTCTCTTTAGCAAACTTAAGCGATTTTGTGGTGTTCAAGTTTTTTCAGTTCTTCACCAGTGAAAACAAGCAAAACTTTCAAATACATATGGTCTTTTTAAAACAACGGAAATTTAGAAAGGAAAAGAAAAGGGTAATTTTAGAATAAAATAAAAAATATAAAAAAATTATTTTTATAAATTAGTTATTATTTCATATAGGGTTTACAAAGAGATTAGGTGGTGTTGAAATAACACCATTTAAATGGGATTATGTTAGATACAAAATAAGGGCCTACTGATCCCATATAGGTCATTCATCAGACAACCAAATCAAGCCCATTGAAATGAGGAAAGAGATATGCCCAAAATCAATGAATGGCCCGGACAAAAAAAATAAGATGACACAAGTCATTAAAAGGGAACAAAGAAAAAGCCAGCACTTAATCAGAGGTAAAAAGAGCTTACAAAGATTTCTGTATAAAGTGATATGACAAGAAATTGATAGAAAAGTGAATACAAAAAATCAAATTTATCATATTTATACTTTCATTCATTTCCTACCATATCAATTTGTATAAAAATCTTTGTAAGATTTCTTTATACCTCTAACATTACTCATTCGATAAAACCCACTTCCTTCCGAAGGAAGTGGAGATAATGAAGAAACCACTATAGTGAAAATGCTTTATTGTCCTAAGTGTATATTTGGTTGGGAGTAATCTCTCATTACTAAGGTAATTTATATTACTTAATTACCACGTTTGATTGTCAAGTAATATAAGATTCTAATAATCTTCCAAAATCAATAGTAATTACTGTTGGTAATATAGGAGGTAATATGATTACCTTCATTCTCTTAGGTATTTTAAAATTACTTGGTAATCTTATTTTTGTTACAATTTTATACTTAACTATTAAATTTTTTTGACAATAATGCCCTTAATTTGAAAACAATTTACAAATATATTCGTAGACTATTTTATTCTCATATACAAAAATTTTAAGACATAAATACCCTTGCACTTTAAAAAAATTACCCAAGAGTGGTGGCTAGATCTGGCCACCACCGCCAGTCACTAGCTGTCGGCCACGGTCAGAAAGGCACATGACTGGCTTAAAATGACCGGTCGTGCGCTGATATGGCTGTAGATCTGGTAAAAAACGACCAAATTTATTATGGCTTTCTCGGCTAGATCTACCGCTAGACAGCCAGATTATGGCTATTAATGACCAAAATTAATGGCCAGATCGACACACGACCAATCAAATCTAGCCGATCATGCGCCGTTACAACCACTGACAGCGACTACCGGCAGTGGTGTCTGGTTGACAACAGTGGCTTCGGGTGGATGAAGGTATGTTTGCTAAGTTTTAAACTTTTTTGGTTGTTGTGATGTTTTAACTAAATCTGAAATGTAGGGAAGTTAAAAGAAACAATTAAAAAAATAGTAATAAAAATAATATTATATTAATATTTAAAAAAGAAGGCAATTTAATAAATTATATAATATACTCACCAATTTTTTCCTCACAACCATTGTTTTAAAAGCCGGACCGGATCGGGAACCGGTCACATGTCCGGTTCGAGTCAACCCTAAAACCGTTATAATGCAATGAACCGCGTTAAACCGTTAAAAAACCGGATATTTTCAGCCAACTGCTGGTCCAACTGGACCGACTGATAAACCGGTCCAATTAAAAATCCCTAAACCTAATACATGCAGCCTTTTTCTCATCGCGTTCAGTTCATCTCTTTCTCAATTTCTTACGCAAATTTCTCAGCTTCTTCTCTATTCTCTGCAAAAAAAATTCAGCTTCGTCTCTGTTGTCTGTTCTCTACGAAGACTTCTCTCTGAAATCCCACCCAAATCGCATCTGAACTCTCTGAAATCGACGACGATGTCTTCCTCCCTCGCAAGAAATCGACGACGACAGCTTCGTTCGTCGCTGGAAATCGACGGCGACAGCTCCATTCGTTGATGACAGCTCCATTCTTCGATCCAGGTAATAAACACGCCATTCTTCGATCTAGCTTCAATAATCAATAATTTCAATTTCATTTTTGTAGCAATGTCATCCTACAAATATTCAGGAGGTCCTATATAGGATCTGTGAACAAACGAGCAGTCTATGGACCGTGTACTTCATCCTTTTGATTTTTATGCATCATATATGCCTCTGATGATTAATACATAATGTGGTATCAAATGAGTGTAGTATTATTTGTCAACTGATATCTGGAATATTATTTTAACACATTCAAGTGGCATTTTGCGTTATATGTGTAGGGATGTTACTATATATGTATATTGCCTGCTGTTTTTTATTTCATCCTTCTAGTAAAGCATGCAAGACTGCTAGGGTTGTTTGTGTTTTCATTGTTTGATTGTAGAACTAGAAATGACCATTGGTTTTGCTATGCGTATATTATGTATAGTCTAATTGTTTTTGTTTTTTCTCTTTTGGAAAGTTGATTGTTAATTTGTGGTATTAGTGTTTAAGATGATTTTTTAGCTTTCTGATTAGTCAACGCTCAACTTCGCTTAGTTAGGTGCCGTTATGGGGCTTAATTGTTTTTTATTATTATTATTATTATAATATATATATTGTTAAATATGAGACTGATTTCATATGTTGGGGTTGCATTTAGTTGTTAATTGAATATTTGAAATTAATTTATGATTAGAAAGTAAAGCATTCACTCCCAACTGTACCATCTGAGCAGCTAAAATGAATAGCTTGCTTATAGGGTGATACCAGTCAAGTCATAAAGTACTTTTGAAACTGTCACTGGTGTGTCTATGAGTTTTGTTGTTTGACCTTTACCTTTTTGGATTACAATTTTGCCTTTGGATACTTAACTGTCAACATGCGTAGATGGTGGTGATGGTTATGATGATGATGATGGTGATGAATTTTGATGCTAGTGTGTGAAGCTCAATCAACATGGAGACGAATCAAGAAAAAAACACTTACATCAAATGTTTCGTTATTAATTAGTATGTATTTTGACATTTAATATATAAATACAACATCATGTTGGATTTGAACTTTGAATTGTTGTCAATACTAAATTATGTTAGGATTGTTGTTGAATTTGAACTTTGAATCATATTGGATTGGACAGTATTAAGTTACTATTGTCTCATTAAAAATAGAATCTTAAAAAAAAAAAAAGTTTTTTAAAAATGTGTTGCCATCATCATGATTGTGATGACATCACTAGTCCAACCGACGGTTCACCAGTTGGAGATGAACCGTGACCCGATCATCAGAGCGGGTGCCCTCCAATCCGGTTTTTAAAACAATGCCACAACCAAACATATTAATTAACATATTACAAATTATTACAACCATCAAACACTTTCCTTAAACATTCCCAATATCTTTAAGTAATCTAATTTTCTATTAAATAACATTCTTAGTATATAACATTTTCTAAATCAAATACACCCTAAGGTATGGAGCAAGTTAATGCCCATAAACAATGACCGTATAAAAAGGTACGAGATGAAGACAATGAGAAGAGAAAGATACTACCAGGAAAGAGAAATCTATATAGAAACCATCAATTACTGTCACTGTACTATTTTGTCTAGTTTCCAACATATACTCCATTCAGTCTTATACTTTTATAACTAAACGGGAATCACATCCCATCTTATTTTGAGCTAGTATAAATTTTGCTCAAACTATTGATTATGAAGATCATAAACGGCAATTAGATTTTGGGTGTCTTTGTAAAGTTCTGAAAATCATGTGGATTATAGAGAATTGGTGATGGGAAACCCAAGGGGCAAAATTCCCTCCCCGCAGAACTGAAAGCCTCCCAGCAGACATTCCCAACCCTTTTGCTAATAAGCATAGGTAATATTCTCCATGGAACAAGTCTACAGTTTCTGCCCATATTCTCTAACTTCTCTGCACAGCGAACTTCATTCTTCTCTCTCCTCCATATTAGCAGAATAAGAAGAAAATAGGGTAAAAATAAGGAACCGCTGAACTGCAAAAGGAGTGAATTTCAGAGCGAAATTGCATACTAGTTAAATCTATGAGACTGTCATTGTATAAAGTTAAAAAATTTGAAATTTACCTTATCCCACAAGGTAAACTGAAGGACAACGCCAGCAAATAGTCCCCAAGGTAATTACAGTGCCTCGCCATTCCCTTCAAAATTATCACAGTATAATAATGCGGCATCAAGAACTTGGACTGTACCACCATTCAAGAGATATGAAAGGCTACCCTCTACAACGTATCCTAAAGTCAAACCTACGGATGTCTATATCCCTAAAGGTTATCTTCAAGTGGACTCCGTAGTCTTTCTAAACAGAGATCCAAGAAGGTGTCCTCAGGTATCACAAAATAATGAACCTACATTCAATGTTAATACTTATATTTTCATAGATTAGGAGATTTCGAGCATGGCCCATGGGTCTGCATTTCATCCATTTCTTATGTTGCAAGCAGGCATTAGACCTCTTAAGTTGAAGTGCACATTTACAATTTTTTCTGTATTTGATAGAAAACGCATGCCAAGCATTATGATCCATTTCCAAGAAAGGAATCCAACTCACTTGGGGGTAAAAGCCTGTAAGGTTAAGACACAGCTTTGCATCTAATTTGATCGGAAAGAGGAACTAAGCATTAAAGATGACGGACTACTTCAAGCCCAATACAAGAGAAATGCTACCGAAAACACATATGACTAGAGTCTTCAAGACAACCAACAATTTCCTAATATAGATAAGGGGAAAAAAAATGTCTGTTGTCCCTTCTACCGATACCAATCCCTAACAAGGAGGAACTCTACATTGTTCAAGAATCATTAGTACTGACACCAGATCCAACTTGCAAGCACGAGTTCCTAGCAGAAATGCCACAGCATTGAGCTGCCAACTCCATGCAATGATAACTGTAAACAATAGAATAAGAATGCAGAACAGGATAAAATTGCAGGTTCACATGAGAGAACAGACTTTGACCTTTTAAAATTCGATAATTCTTGGTTCACATCCAGTCCTTTAGAAAGATGCTCTAACCACGTCTTAAAGAGCCCAATGGGTTAGCTTTCCACTCGGATTATGAAACTTTCATTGAGAATTATTTAACAACAACTGACATTAAATGAAGTACTCTAACTGCATTAACTCTTCATTCTTCCATTTCTTTGATCCTTTCTGATTGCTGTTTAGCTCAATTAAAAAATTACTTTGGCTTTGATACCATTGATATAAAAGTGAAATTACAAGGAATGTATTGGAAACTCACCAATACCAGAAGCAAGCAACTTGCCCCCAATAACCTTTGGAGGCTTACCCCAAATGTGTGCATTGGGATTCTTTTTGAAGATGTGTTTTTGCTTGTTAGCTCCTCTGAAACCAATATCTGCACAGTTTTAATATTAAAGCACAATCTTAGAAAAAAGTTAGTCAGGTTGAAGCAACAAAGTATGAACTATACGTCATGGATATTTACCCAATCAAAAACACTAAACAATTTGCTACAAACCACACAGTTGTAAGCTCCCCCTGTTATGCAAAGCCCCAACACTGTAACAAAGAAAAAGACATCAATTCATAAACCATTGATAAATATGAAATAAACCAGAGTCTATATATGGCACAATTATATTTGTACAAAACCATCATGTTTCTTTGAGATTCTGGATTGACCATTATTAATAATTGCACAAGAGCTCAAAAAAAGTCTGACCAGGCTTAAATCAATGTCTAAGGTTACCATGAATGTGAATTGAGCTCTTACAGATAAATTCGATTGAGACCTCTTCAATCACATTTTTCAAGCAGAATTACTCCTGAACTCAACAGAAAGAGAAGTGAGTGATTGGATTGGCCCAAAAATTGATGCTGACATACAAGTTGGACCTGTATTACTCCAAATACTTTGGAAGGTATGGAATTGATCACTCCATTTCTGTTATTCTAAGGGAGTCCTAAATTAATGATATGAACTACAGTTCCGCCCAGATGAATTATGGAGCCACATGATTTACAGTAACATGATAGACATAACAAACAAGATACTATAAGACACAATATTGCTCAATTTCTGATTTAGAGGATCTAACAAGAGTGGCAACTACCAACCATACTCATTTGCAATGGAAACACTGATTAGGATAGAAATACACACAGTTATATTCCAATGGAATAGGAAACCATCAAATGGTGCCCGACAACACTTCAAGATCCCAATCTAGTGTTCTCTGACTGCTTGAAAATCAAGTTCTAATCCTTACACCATGCCTCCCGTCTAGTTTTGCCTAGTCCAATCTCTTTTTGCAACTGAGGGCAGCTAGTTGTTGACAAAATATGGCAATAATCTCAATAAAGCTGTTCCAATTCAATCTTCAAGTCCAGAGTTGGGGATTGGCTCTCACTGATCAATATCTACTTTTTGCTTTGGGAATCCCAAATTGTGGTAAGGAAGAGTTTGAAGAGTGTATACATAGTCTTCAAATAACTCTTTCATGGTTCGCAATATGGCTTGTCTAGATACAACTGGTAGTGATCAACCATGCATATGAGCGGCCAACAAAATAATCTACATCTTGAGGCATAACCAATTGAACAGCTATTTCAAATACAATCTCTCCATGATTTCATCCAAGCATTGCACTTGAATACAACTACCATGGGAAAATTTTGATTAGTAGTAGAGCCAATAATTATATTTGGTTTACCTAAGTGTTTCTAAGATCATTATGGTTTTCAAGGGAATATAGATCCAGAAGATGTCGGAACCTTCTCTAGATGCCATTCCTGACTTGAAATGATTTCCAATTATTTGTTCTTGGGTGTGTGTGTGCAGAGGGGAATCAATAGAGTAATCTACATAGATAAAAAATCCAGATCCTTCCTAGAAATTTTCAAATAACAATATATACTTATGCATTGATATTTTTACCACTGCAAGATATATGACGCAAAAGACTTTCAGTAGACATATCAGGACTTTAAAATAGTAATGACAAAGAGAATCAAGAAAATTTATGCCTAATTTGAGAAGTGATCTTTGTTTTGTGAAACAAAGGAGTCCATTTTATATTTGTAAATTTGCAATGCCCTTTGTTTATAATCAAAAGATTGATCAGCATACAAAGAATATACAGTGCATATACATACGAGAAGCTTAAGAACTAAAATTGAAATATAGATATAAAAGAGAGAGAGAGAGAGAGAGAGAGAGAGAGAGGAAGACGATGCTTTCATTCTCTATTTAACAGTTCAATGCCTGGATGCTAAAGTGAAAGAAATCTAGACTAGATCAGAAGAACATACAAGAAAATATTAATAATTAATTTTTCAAAAAAATAGAAAAGATAAATGAAGATGATGATTTCATGCTTTAGTTATAGTAACATGCCTGGATACTAAAAGTGAAAGGAATCCAGACTAGATCCCCAAATACCAACATGAAGCCTAATCTCTCAGCAATTATGTCCCACCTGTAAAAGCAACCATTTACAAACAGATCAGATATGTAACTTAAATCATATAAAAATGACCAGCCTACAACTTCAAAATATTCAATAGAACTAACGGACTAGAATAGTGAAACTTCGCTTGTTGGATCTATAAGATGGATTTATCCAAATAAAGGAAAAAGATATTGCATTACTTGATTTACACTATATATTTTTTTAATTTCTTTTCTTTTTTCTTCTTTATTTACCCATTTATACTCCCTTATGATCATATGGCTGGGCATAGCAAACCAGTAAATATTGATTGTAAGAGCAATAATTAATGTCAGTAAAGCCTGCCAATTTCAAGAATATACAGCAACAGAAATCAAATAAATAATTGTCATTACTGCTTCAATATATTGTCAGCACAGAACGGCATACCATAATCAGAAGACAGAAGAAGAGTTTTCTATGATGAATATAGTAACCAACTATGTTCACTTTGAAACTACGCTTGAAAATACTTTGATGATCACACCAAAGGGATACTAGTAATTCACTTACGTGGAGGTCATGTACTCTCCATGAACAAAGTAGTCCAGGAGTACAACTGGAACAAATATAGAAAGAACGGATACTTAACAACTACTAATGCATGTAAATATTGAAAAAGAAATGTGTATTACTTAGCATCACACAAAATTCCCCACAGAATAGCTGGTAGAGGATCATTGATTGAGATAAGGTGCCATTCTGTAAACTTTTTGCCAGAACTGATAAATTGATAAGAGCCATCCCATCATTCCAGCTCTAACAAAGAAGAATCTACAGAGGATAACCATTATCTTAGAATTGAACAGCATGTCCAAATATATTTTACATCTCAATCAATAAAAGAGATTTAGAATGTTACAGTAACCATCGTCATAGGAATATCAATACTTTAAACCATCCTAATCAGTTTAGGAAATACGATAATTCTCATCTATACATTTAAGCAAAGGCAAACTATCAATCTCTGCACTGCACTACAGAGTCACCATCCAGTTTAATTTGAGAATATAGTCCAGCCTTCCAAAAGAAACTATAATCACATGAGTTCTCAAATTAAGGCTATGAAATAAAATTCTTATAGACAGATCAACAAAAGTTTCCTGAAAGTTGAAGAGGGATTACATACTTGAGATCAATGCCCTAAACTGAGGATTCAGCTGTATTCCAAACCACCTAAAGAAATTATACAAGGTAAAATATCAGGAATTTAAATAAGACGTTAAAAGTGACCAAAACAGACAGAAAGAAAGTATTTGACATGGACACTAACTTTCCATTTTCATTACACCAATTAATATTCAGTTAAAAAAAAAAAAAAAAAAAAAAAAAAAGGTTCTTTGAAAATGATTAAATTAAATGGCAGTCGTTGTCTCAAAAACCAGTAGGATATATGATTCAGAGAAACATTTATATGCTTTAGAATATATGTGTAATATGTTAATTATCCAATACCAGTCATGTAAAAGGTTTCGTGACTGAGGCTTCAGGGAAACCCTATTGTGTGACCTGCACCCAGTAACAAAGATACCCATGTCACCTGGAATAAAACGAAAAGGCAAATGCAACAACTGATTAGGAGCAAAAGAAAAAAATGTGATTTAATAATAATAAAATTAGAGGGAATCAATTTGGTAACCCCATAATATTAGCTCAACTACAAGACTTACAGCCATGCAATTAAACTACATTAGGACCAAAATATTGAGTTCAACTAGACTATGAATTGAGAACTTTTTCAGTTAATATATATATATAAATCAGGGCAAAAAGAAATTATATACTGCATGATGTATGCATCTAAAAGTCAAGAAAGAATACTTTTCCCTCTTAGTAATCAATTAATCAACATGATTGCAAACACAATGGAAGTCTGGTCTCCCAATGTTGAAATAGATAAAGACAGTAAACAAAGAAACGAAAATTTGATGGTCTATACTGAAGTCATTTTTTCCCATGTCTCTTTAAAGATCAATGAGGCACTCTAGGGGTGTTCAAAAGTGGTTAACCGAACCGGTTAACTGCTTTCTTGAACCGAACCGGTTTAGGGGAAAACCGGTTTTTGGGTCAACCGAAAACCGTTAACCGCTTTGAAAAAACTGGTTAACCGTTTTCCCCTTAAATTGGATTAAACTTTTTTTTTTTTTTTCCTGAATTATTGTAAACATCAACAACACATATCCAAATAAAAATTAAACATTCATACATATCCATGACCACAACTAACAATACATTAAAATTTGATAACAATATTTTAATTTTTATTTTTTTAATATATATCCCATAAGATTATATTTTTTTTAATTTAATATAATAATATATTATATTTAGTAAACCGTTTTGGTTACCGTTTGCATTTTCACCCAAACCGGAAACCAAACCAAATCCAGTTTTTTGAATTCTTTGACCACGTAACCGAACTGGTTTCTCGGTTCGGTTCGGTTTTTGAATTTTTTTGAACACCCCTAGGCACTCAGCATCTTTAAGTACCAGCAGAACTTTCTCAATCAACTCATTTTAGCAAAGCACGAATTAATCTTCATATGTACAATCACCGGTTGAGGTTGTGCTCTACGGAGACACCCCAAATTATAATTAAATGATTTGAGTCGGAATGCAAATTCAACCCTTCAACAAGTTCATACATATAATGCTATAAGTTATGATAGGTAACTTGAAGAAAGATGCTGACACATAAGCAGCATGCACTCAAGAATAATGTTACCAATTAAATGCATAAGTATTTCATTCAACAACTACAAAACAGACAACCACATACCAAACTTCCAGGCACCAAAGAAGAAACTACATCACTTACAAGAAAACAAAACATTAAAGTTGTTGATGCAGCTCAAGTCCTCTATCTGATATCACCTACAAGATCATCAAATTAGAGCACATGTCTGCACATACACACATTATGCACATATCAACTGAAGTAAACAATCAAAGATTTAATTGTTGCCTATTGAACTTTCTAGAATGCTTTCAAGTTCACATAATGACAAATAATACAATAAACCTAATTTAATTAGAAAAAGGACAAAATATGCACCATCAAAAGTCCAGTCCAATAGGTGTCCAAACATTTCATTTATACTCAAATTTGAACCTATAATCTTAAGTTTATCACTTTGAAACTTACCATTTCACCCGACACACCTACTCTGAGTTTCAAAAATACTCATGACACAGCATACAACATTTAAAAATCTGTATTTCAAGCCAGATACACTATCTAATGTTTATTCACATCATACTATCCTATTTACAAATTATAAGATAATAAAACACACAGAGCCATAGTAATTTTAGGAATTGAAGACGATTATATATTACAAGCCAGTGGATAACACGGAGAAGCAAGTACTTCAGTAGGTGATATAATCCATCTGGGCACCAATTCCAATAGCGCAACCAACAATACAAGCAACAACAAACCTATTACAAACAGTTAACCCATTTGAAACATTTAAAAATCCAAAACATAACACATCAAAATTCTAAAGAACTTGAGCAAATGGTAAGCAAACAACTTATTAAACAACATTGCATCGATAATGAGTCAGTGCCATCTTGTATACAACCCCGTTAACACTTTACCAGGTAAAATAGATCCAGCAATTGCCAGTACAAAAATATGTAACTAAAACAGCAACCTGCGTACAATACACAAATGAGTTCTTGAAATATTTGGATTTACTGAATTTAACTTGTGTTAAAAAGACTAAGTACTTACCGGTTTACCGAAGGAATAAAAGCGTGTAAAGGAATAGCCAAATCCATCTTTGGCAATGTATAAGCAACGACAATAATAGTTTGGTCTCTACTGAAGCTGCAAAATTTGCAGTGGCTGGTGTGTTGCTTTTGTTTCAAAGTAGATGATTATGGACAAAATAGTGCACCTCACCACTGGTTCTTGAAACTAACACTGAGACTCCTGAAATAATTGAACATAGTTAAGTAAGCACCATCCCCTCTAAAATCACAAACTAAAATCACAATGCAGAATAAAAAGAAATCAAAACAAATATATAGGTGGGTTTTGTTTGGAAGTTTATTGGTGTCACCATGGAAGAGAGAGGAGTTTTTCTTCAACTTCGATCAAGATCGAGTTGTTTAAATGCTAGGATATAAACGCCTAAAACTAACAAGTCATTAATGGAATCTTTACTCTCAGAGTTTATACAAAGACAATAATACCCTCCGACTGAAACTGACCTAAATTTGACTGGAAAGAGTTTAAAAAAGAAATTAAAGAATTTGTCCGACAAAAACCTTAAAGGGGTTTTTGGTTCACAATTTTTCATTACTTTATTACCGATTCTATCCTAAATGTATATTTATTTTCTTATTTTTATAATATTATTCTATATTATTTAATTCTTTTAAACCCCCTAATTTGTATTCAATTTTTAAACTCTCTAGATTTGTTAATTTAACTAAACACCTCACAAAAAAATTTTAAAAATTAACAAAAACACCCCAGTAACCCACATTTGCTAGATTCCGACCACCACCATCAGAAGCTGGCCAAAATCTGGTATAATGACGCACTACCAGTTGGATCTGACCGATATTACGTCGATCTAGCCTTTTCTGGTTAGATCTATGATGAATTTGGCCGGAAAAGGCCAAATCTACAGCCAAAGATCTGGTCGTGGTCGTAGCTAATCGTTGACGACCAAATGCGACCAAATCTAACCGTAGATCTGGCTTTTTTCGGTTAGATCCATCGTGGATTTCACTGAAAAAGGTCATATAGACGCACAACCGATCAGATCCAGCTGGTCGTACGCCGATAAGGCGACTCCAACCACCCTTTAGCGGTAGTGACCGGCTGTCGGTATTTAATGGGTGGATGAGGGTGTTTTTATTAATTTTTAATATTTTATTATAAGAGTGTTTAGTAAATAAACAAACATATGAAAGTATTTTTGTTAATTTATAAATGGTAAATTATAATACCCATTTAATTTTATTTTTTTCAAAATATTATTATAAAAATATTAAAATAATGATATTGCACAGTCACCGCCAAATAGTCGTAAATTGCACGACAATCGCCATATATACAGAAGACAAGGCCATCGTCATGGTCGGAATTTTAAAAACCAACCATTTCACGTTACACAAAAAAGAAATTAAAATCTTTTAAAAATATTACAGTAACAAAAACCCGTACCCAACAAACCCATGTAAGCACCAGACTTTACGCCAGTAAACCAATTGGCTTGACAGTTCCAAGCGGTAGGTTTNTATAGTCTAATTGTTTTTGTTTTTCTCTTTTTGGAAAGTATGATTGTTAATTTGTGGTATTAGTGTTTAAGATTGATTTTTAGCTTTCTGATTAAGTCAACGCTCAACTTCTGCTTAGTTAGGTGCCGTTATGGGGCTTAATTGTTTTTTATTATTATTATTATTATAATATATATATTGTTAAATATGAGACTGATTTCATAATGTTGGGGTTGCATTTAGTTGTTAATTGAATATTTGAAATTAATTTATGATGTAGAAAGTAAAGCATTCACTCCCAACTGTATCCATCTTGAGCAGCTAAAATGGAATAAGCTTGCTTATAGGGTGATACCAGTCAAGTCATAAAGTACTTTTGAAACTGTCAACTGGTTTGTTCATTATGAGTTTTGTTGTTTGACCTTTACCTTTTTGGATTACAAATTTTGCCTGTGGATACTTAACTGTCAACATGCGTAGATGGTGGTGATGGTTATGATGATGATGATGGTGATGAATTTTGATGCTAGTGTGTGAAGCTCAATCAACATGGAGACAGATCAAAGAAAAAACACTTACATCAAATGTTTCGTTATTAATTAGTATGTATTTTGACATTTAATATATAAATACAACATCATGTTTGGATTTGAACTTTGAATTGTTGTCAAATACTTAAATTATGTTAGGATTGTTGTTGAATTTGAACTTTGAATCATATTGGATTGGACAGTAATTAAGTTACTATTGTCTCATTAAAAAATAGAAATCTTAAAAAAAAAAAAAAAGTTTTTTTAAAAATGTGTTGCCATCATCATGATGTGTGATGACATCACTAGTCCAACCGACGGTTCAACCAGTTGGACCGATTGAACCGTGACCCGATCATCAGAGCGGGTTGCCCTCCAATCCGGTTTTTAAAACAATGCTCACAACCAAACATATTAATATAACATATTCACAAATTTATTACAACCAATCAAACACATTTCCTTAAACATTCCCAATAATCTTTAAAGTAATCTAATTTTCTATTAATATAACATTCTTAGTAATATAACATTTTCTAAATCAAATACACCCTAAGAGTATGGAGCAAGTTAATGCCCATAAACAATGACCGTATAAAAAGGTACGAGATGAAGACAATGAGAAGAGAAAGATACTACCAAAGGAAAGAGAGAAATCTATATAGAAACCATCAATTACTGTCACTGTACTATTTTGTCTATGTTTCCAACATATACTCCATTCAGTCTTATACTTTTTATAACTAAACGGGAATACAATCCACCATCTTATTTTGAGCTAGTATAAATTTTGCTCAAACATATTGAATTATGACAGATCATAAACGGCAATTAGATTTTGGGTGTCTTTGTAAAGTTCTGAAAATCATGTGGATTATAGAGAATTGGTGATGGGAAACCCAAGGGGCAAAAATTCCCTCCCCCAGCAGAACTGAAAGCCTCCCAGCAGACATTCCACAACCCTTTTGCTAATAAGCATATGGTAATATTCTCCATGGAACAAGTCTACAGTATTCTGCCCATATTTCTCTATACTTCTCTGCACAGCGAACTTCATCTCTTCTCTCTCTCCATATTAGCAGAATAAGAAGATAAATAGGGTAAAAATAAGGAACCGCTGAACTGCAAAAGGAGTGAATTTCAGAGCGGAAATTGCATACTAGTTAAATCTATAAGACTGTCATTGTATAAAGTTAAAAAATTTGAAATTTACCTTATCCCACAAGGTAAAACGAAGGGACAACGCCAGCAAATAGTCCCCAAGGTAATTACAGTGCCTCGCCATTCCCTTCAAAAATTATCACAGTATATAATGCGGCATCAAGAACTTGGACTGTACCACCATTCAAGAGATATGAAAGGCTACCCTCTACAACGTGCCTAAAGTCAAACCTACGGATGTCTATATCCCTAAAGGTTATCTTCAAGTGGACTCCGTAGTCTTTCTAAACAGAGATCCAAGAAGGTGTCTCAGGTATCACAAAATAATGACACCTACATTCAATGTTAATACTTATATTTCATAGATTAGGAGATTTCGAGCATGGCCCATGGGTCTGCATTTCATCCATTTCTTATGTTGCAAGCAGGCATTAGACCTCTTAAGTTGAAGTGCACATTTACAATTTTTTCTGTATTTGATAGAAAACGCATGCCAAGCATTATGATCCATTTCCAAGAAAGGAATCCAACTCACTTGGGGGTAAAAGCCTGTAAGGTTAAGACACAGCTTTGCATCTAATTTGATCGGAAAGAGGAACTAAGCATTAAAGATGACTGGACTACTTCAAGCCCAATACAAGAGAAATGCTACCGAAAACACATATGACTAGGAGTCTTCAAGACAACCAACAATTTCCTAATATAGATAAGGGGAAAAAAATGTCTGTTGTCCCTTCTACCGATACCAATCCCTAACAAGGAGGAACTCTACATTGTTCAGAGAATCATTAGTACTGACACCAGATCCAACTTGCAAGCACGAGTTCCTAGCAGAAATGCCACAGCATTGAGCTGCCAACTCCATGCAAATGATAACTGTAAACAATAGAATAAGAATGCAGAACAGGATAAAATTGCAGGTTCACCATGAGAGAACAGACTTTGACCGTTTAAAATTCGATAAATTCTTGGTTCACATCCAAGTCCTTTAGAAAGATGCTCTAACCACGTCTTAAAGAGCCCCAATGGGTTAGCTTTCCACTCGGATTATGAAACTTTCATTGAGAATTATTTAACAACAACTAGCATTAAATGAAGTATCTAACTGCATTAACTCTTCATTCATTCCAATTTCTTTGATCCTTTCTGATTGCTGTTTAGACTCAATTAAAAAATTACTTTGGCTTTGATACCATTGATATTAAAAGATGAAATTACAAGGATGTATTGGAAACTCACCAATACCAGAAGCAAGCAACTTGCCCCCAATAACCTTTGGAGGCTTACCCAAATGTGTGCATTGGGATTCTTTTTGAAGATGTGTTTTTGCTTGTTAGCTCCTCTGAAACCAATATCTGCACAGTTTTAATATTAAAGCACAATCTTAGAAAAAAGTTAAGTCAGGTTGAAGCAACAAAGTATGAACTATACGTCATGATATTTACCCAATCAAAAACACTAAACAATTTGCTACAAACCACACAGTTGTAAGCTCCCCTGTTATGCAAAGCCACCAACACTGTAACAAGAAAAAGACATCAATTCATGGAAACCAATTGATATAATATGAAATAACCAGAGTCATATATATGGACACAATTATATTTGTACAAAACCATTCATGTTTCTTTGAGATTCTGGATTGACCATTATTAATAATTGCACAAGGAGCTCAAAAAAAAGTCTGACCAGGCTTAAATCAATGTCTAAGGTTACCATGAATGTGAATTGAGCTCTTACAGATAAATTCGATTGAGAGGCCTCTTCAATCACATTTTCAAGCAGAATTACTCCTGAACTCAACAGAAAGAGAAGTGAGTGATTGGATTGGCCCAAAAATTGATGCTGACATACAAGTTGGACCTGTATTACTCCAAATACTTTGGAAGGTATGGAATTGAGTCACTCCATTTCTGTTATTCTAAGGGAGTCCTAAATTAATGATATGAACTACAGTTCGCCCAGATGATATTATGGAGCCACATGATTTACAGTAACATGATAGACATAACAAACAAGATACTATAAGACACAATATTGCTCAATTTCTGATTTAGAGGATCTAACAAGAGTGGCAACTACCAACCATACTCATTGCAATGGAAACACTGATTAGGATAGAAATACAACACAGTTATATTCCAATGGAATAGGAAACCATCAATGGTGCCCGACAACACTTCAAGATCCCAATCTAGTGTTCTCTGACTGCTTGAAATCAAGTTCTAATCCTTACACCATGCCTCCCGTCTAGTTTTGCTAGTCCAATCCATCTTTTTGCAACTGAGGGGCAGCTAGTTGTTGACAAAATATGGCAATAATCTCAATAAAGCTGTTCCAATTCAAATCTTCAAGTTCACAGAGTTGGGGATTGGCTCTCACTGATCAATATCTACTTTGTTGCTTTGGAATCCCAAATTGTGGTAAGGAAGAGTTTGAAGAGTGTATACATAGTCTTCAAATAACTCTTTCATGGTTTCGCAATATGGCTTGTCTAGATACAACTGGTAGTGATCAACCATGCATATGAGCGGCCAACAAAATAATCTACATCTTGAGGCATAACCAATTGAACAGCTATTTCAAATACAATGTCTCTCCATGATTTCATCCAAGCATTGCACTTGAATACAACTACCATGGGAAAATTTTGAGTAGTAGAGAGCCAATAATTATATCTTGGTTTACCTAAGTGTTTCTAAGATCATTATGGTTTTCAAGGGATATGAGATCCAGAAGATGTCGGAACCTCTCTCTAGATGCCATTCCTGACTTGAAATGATTTCCAATTATTTGTTCTGTGGGTGTGTGTGTGCAGAGGGGAATCAATAGAGTAATCTACATAGAGTAAAAAATCCAGATCCTTCCTAGAAATTTTCAAATAACAATATATACTTATGCATTGATATTTTTACCACTGCAAGATATATGACGCAAAAGACTTTCAGTAGACATATCAGGACTTTAAAATAGTAATGACAAAGAGAATCAAGAAAATTTATGCCTAATTTGAGAAGTGATCTTTGTTTTGTGAAACAAAGGAGTCCATTTTATATTTGTAAATTTGCAATGCCCTTTGTTTATAATCAAAAGATTGATCAAGCATACAAAGAATATACAGTGCATATACATACGAGAAAGTCTTAAGAACTAAAATTTGAAATATAGATATAAAAGAGAGAGAGAGAGAGAGAGAGAGAGAGAGAGGAAGACGATGCTTTCATTCTCTATTTAACAGTTCATGCCTGGATGCTAAAGTGAAAGAAATCTAGACTAGATCAGAAGAACATACAAGAAAATATTAATAATTAAATTTTTCAAAAAAATAGAAAAGATAAAATGAAAGATGATGATTTCATGCTTTAGTTATAGTAACATGCCTGGATACTAAAAGTGAAAGGAATCCAGACTAGATCCCCAAATACCAACATGAAGCCTAATCTCTCAGCAATTATGTCCCACCTGTAAAAGCAACCATTTACAAACAGATCAGATATGTAACTTAAATCATATAAAAATGACCAGCCTACAACTTCAAAATATTCAATAGAACTTAACGGACTAGAATAGTGAAACTTCGCTTGTTGGATCTATAAGATGGATTTATCCAAATAAAGGAAAAAGATATTGCATTACTTGATTTACACTATATATTTTTTTAATTTCTTTTCTTTTTTCTTCTTTATTTACCCATTTATACTCCCTTATGATCATATGGCTGGCATAGCAAACCAGTAAATATTGATTGTAAGAGCAATAATTAATGCAGTAAAGCCTGCCAATTTCAAGAATATACAGCAACAGAAATCAAAATAAATAATTGTCATTACTGCTTCAATATATTGTCAAGCACATGAACGGCATACCATAATCAGAAGACAGAAGAAGAGTTTTCTATGATGAATATAGTAACCAACTATGTTCACTTTGAAACTACAGCTTGAAAATACTTTGATGATCACACCAAAGGGATACTAGTAATTCACTTACGTGGAGGTCATGTACTCTCATGAACAAAGTAGTCCAGGATGTACAACTGGAACAAAATATAGAAAGAACGGATACTTAACAACTACTAATGCATGTAAATATTGAAAAAGAAATGTGTATTACTTAGCATCACACAATTCCCCACAGAATAGCTGGTAGAGGATCATTGATTGAGATAAGGTGCCATTCTGTAAACTTTTGCCAGAACTGATAAATTGATAAGAGCCATCCCATCATTCCAGCTCTAACAAAGAAGAATCTACAGAGGATAACCATTATCATTAGAATTGAACAGCATGTCCAAATATATTTTACATCTCAATCAATAAAAGAGATTTAGAATGTTACAGTAACCATCGTCATAGGAATATCAAATACTTTAAACCATCCTAATCAAGTTTAGGAAATACGATAATTCTCATCTAACATTTAAGCAAAGGCCAAACTATCAATCTCTGCACTGCACTACAGAGTCACCATCCGTTTAATTTGAGAATATAGTCCAGCCTTCCAAAAGAAACTATAATCACATGAGTTCTCAAATTAAGGCTATGAAATAAAATTCTTATAGACAGATCAACAAAAGTTTCCTGAAAGTTGAAGAGGGATTACATACTTGAGATCAATGCCCTAAACTGAGGATTCAGCTGTATTCCAAACCACCTAAAGAAATTATACAAGGTAAAATATCAGGAATTTAAATAAGACGTTAAAAGTGACCAAAACAGACAGAAAGAAAGTATTTGACATGGACACTAACTTTCCATTTTCAGTTACACAAATTAATATTCAGTTAAAAAAAAAAAAAAAAAAAAAAAAAAAAAGGTTCTTTGAAAATGATTAAATTAAATGGGCAGTCGTTGTCTCAAAAACCAGATAGGATATATGATTCAGAGAAACATTTATATGCTTTAGAATATATGTGTAATTGTTAATTATCCAATACCAGTCATGTAAAAGGTTTCGTGACATGAGGCTTCAGGGAAAACACCTATTGTGTGACCTGCACCCAGTAACAAAGATACCCATGTCACCTGGAATAAAACAGAAAAGGCAAATGCAACAACTGATTAGGAAAGCAAAAGAAAGAAAATGTGATTTAATAATAATAAAATTAGAGGGAATCAATTTGGTAGACCCCATAATATTAGCTCAACTACAAGACTTACAGCCATGCAATTAAACTACATTAGGACCAAAATATTGAGTTCAACTAGACTATGAATTGAGAACTTTTTCAGTTAATATATATATATAAATCAGGGCAAAAAGAAATTATATACTGCATGATGTATGCATCTAAAAAGTCAAGAAAGAATACTTTTCCCTCTTAGTAATCAATTAATCAACATGATTGCAAACACAATGGAAGTCTGGTCTCCCAATGTTGAAATAGATAAAGACAGTAAACAAAAGAAACGAAAATTTGATGGTCTATACTGAAGTCATTTTTTCCCATGTCTCTTTAAAGATCAATGAGGCACTCTAGGGGTGTTCAAAAGTGGTTAACCGAACCGGTTAACTGCTTTCTTGAACCGAACCGGTTTAGGGGAAAACCGGTTTTTGGGTCAACCGAAAACCGGTTAACCGCTTTGAAAAACTGGTTAACCTGTTTTCCCCTTAAATTGGATTAAACTTTTTTTTTTTTTTTCCTGAATTATTGTAAACATCAACAACACATATCCAAATAAAAATTAAACATTCATACATATCCATGACCACAACTAACAATACATTAAAATTTGATACAAATAATTTAATTTTTATTTTTTTAATATATAATCCATAAGATTATTATTTTTTTTAATTTAATATAATAATATATTATATTAGTAAACCGTTTTGGTTACCGTTTGCATTTTCACCCAAACCGGAAACCAAACCAAATCCAGTTTTTTGAATTCTTTGAACCGTAACCGAACTGGTTTCTCGGTTCGGTTCGGTTTTTGAATTTTTTGAACACCCCTAGGCACTCAGCATTTTAAGTACCAGCAGAACTTTCTCAATCAACTCATTTTAGCAAAGCACGAATTAATCTTCATATGTTACAATCACCGGTTGAGGTTGGCTCTACGGAGACACCCCAAATTATAATTAAATGATTTGAGTCGGAATGCAAATTCAACCTTCAACAAGTTCATAACATATAATGCTATAAGTTATGATAAGGTAACTTGAAGAAAGATGCTGACACATAAGCATGCATGCACTCAAGAATAATGTTACCAATTAAATGCATAAGTATTTCATTCAACAACTACAAAACAGACAACCACATACCAAACTTCCAGGCACCAAAGAAGAAACTACATCACTTACAAGAAAACAAAACATTAAAGTTGTTGATAGCAGCTCAAGTCCTCTATCTGATATCACCTACAAGATCATCAAATTAGAGCACATGTCTGCACATACACACTTATGCACATATCAACTGAAGTAAACAATCAAAGATTAATTGTTGCCATTGAACTTTCTAGAATGCATTTCAAGTTCACATAAATGACAAATAATACAATAAACCTAATTTAATTAGAAAAAGGACAAAAATATGCACCATCAAAAGTCCAGTCCAATAGGACTGTCCAAACATTTCATTTATACTCAAATTTGAACCTATAATCTTAAGTTTATCACTTTGAAACTTTACCATTTCACCCGACACACCTACTCTGAGTTTCAAAAATACTCATGACACAGCATACAACATTTAAAAATCTGTATTTCAAGCCAGATACACTATCTAAATGTTTATTCACATCATACTATCCTATTTACAAATTATAAGATAATAAAACACACAGAGCCATAAGTAATTTTAGGAATTGAAGACGATTATATATTACAAGCCAGTGGATAAACACGGAGAAGCAAGTACTTACAGTAGGTGATATAATCCATCTGGGCACCAATTCCAAGTAGCGCAACCAACAATACAAGCAACAACAAACCTATTACAAAACAGTTAACCCATTTGAAACATTTAAAAATCCAAAACATAACACATCAAAATTCTAAAGAACTTGAGCAAATGGTAAGCAAACAACTTATTAAAACAAACCATTGCATCGATAATGAAGTCGAGTGCCATCTTGTAATACAACCCCGTTAAACACTTTACCAGGTAAAATAGATCCAGCAATTGCCAAGTACAAAAAATATGTAACTAAAACAGCAACCTGCGTACAATACACAAATGAGTTCTTGAAATAATTTGGATTTACTGAATTTAACTTGTGTTAAAAAGACTAAGTACTTACCGAGTTACCGAAGGAATAAAAGCGTGTAAAGGAATAGCCAAATCCATCTTTGGCAAATGTAGAAGCAACGACAATTAGTTTGGTCTCTACTGAGCTGCAAAATTTGCAGTGGCTGGTGTGTTGCTTTGTTTCAAAGTAGATGATTATGGCAAAATAGTGCACCTCACCACTGGTTCTTGAAACTAACACTGAGACTCCTGAAATAATTGAACATAGTTAAGTAAGCACCATCCCCTCTAAAATCACAAACTAAAATCACAATGCAGAATAAAAAGAAATCAAAACAAATATATAGGTGGGTTTTGTTTGAAGTTTATTGGTGTCACCATGGAAGAGAGAGGAGTTTTTCTTCAACTTCGATCAAGATCGAGTTGTTTAAATGCTAGGATATAACGCCTAAAACTAACAAGTCATTAATGGAATCTTTACTCTCAGAGTTTATACAAAGACAATAATACCCTCCGACTGAAACTGACCTAAATTTGACTGGAAAGAGTTTAAAAAGAAATTAAAGATTTGTCCGACAAAAACCTTAAAGGGGTTTTTGGTTCACAATTTTCATTATTTATTACCGATTCTATCCTAAATGTATTTATTTTCTTATTTTATAATATTATTCTATATTATTTAATTCTTAAACCCCCTAATTTGTATTCAATTTTTAAACTCTCTAGATTTGTTAATTTAACTAAACACCTCACAAAAAAATTTAAAAATTAACAAAAACACCCAGTAACCCACATTTGCTAGATTCCGACCACCACCATCAGAAGCTGGCCAAATCTGGTATAATGACGCACTACCAGTTGATCTGACCGATATTACGTCGATCTAGCCTTTTCTGGTTAGATCTATGATGAATTTGGCCGGAAAAGGCCAATCTACAGCCAAAGATCTGGTCGTGGTCGTAGCTAATCGTTGACGACCAAATGCGACCAAATCTAACCGTAGATCTGGCTTTTTTCGGTTAGATCCATCGTGGATTTCACTGAAAAAGGTCATATAGACGCACAACCGATCAGATCCACTGGTCGTACGCCGATAAGGCGACTCCAACCACCCTTAGCGGTAGTGACCGGCTGTCGGTATTTAATGGGTGGATGGTTGTTTTATTAATTTTTAATTATTTTTTAAAGAGTGTTTAGTAAATAACAAACATATGAAAGTATTTTGTTAATTTAAATGGTAAATTATATACCCATTTAATTTTATTTTTTTCAAATATTATTATAAAAAATTAAAATAATGATATTGCACAGTCACCGCCAAATAGTCGTAAATTGCACGACAATCGCCATATATACAGAAGACAAGGCCATCGTCATGGCGGAATTTTAAAAACCAACCATTTCACGTTACACAAAAAGAAATTAAAATCTTTTAAAAATATTACAGTAACAAAAACCCGTACCCAACAAACACGTAAGCACCAATTATACGCCAGTAAACCAACTGGCTTAAGAGTTCCGCGGTAGGTTTTAAACATCACTTTAACCTAATTTATTTTTCAATAATGCTACAGACACCGAAAAAACTACACCAAAATTGTGTACCGGCCTACGTGTAATACGTCTCTCATTTTTTTACAATTTTTTTCTAGTGAACGGCCTCATCAATTGGACGGCCATTCACTCACATGGACACCCGTCCTATTATATGGACGGGCGTCCATATACAAGGACGGGCGTCCCCATTTAAAGGACGCCCTCCATAATAAATTTTAAAAATAAAAAAAAAAAACTTTGGGGACGGCCGTCCATAATTATGAACGGCCGTCCCTTACGTTTGGACGGGCGTCATTCCTAATGGATGCCCGTCCATACTTAAAAAAAAAAAAAAAAAATGTTTGGACGGGCGTCCATTTCTAATGGACGCCCGTCATTATTTTAGTCTTCCATGAAAGTAGTCTTTCACTTCTTTTTCCATGAATATTTGTTGAACTGTACTATACTGGCAATGTGTTTGAAGTTTTCACTTCTTTTTCCATGAATATTCGTTGAACTGTACTATACTGGCAATGTGTTTGAAAGTCTAAGTCAATGTTTTGAAAGTCTACATGTTAAATCAAAATGGATGCAATAAGTTTCCATGGAGGCAAGTGAAGAAGGTGCAGAACTTCGCTCGTCTACTTCTTCGTCTTCATTCACTGTGTTTTTTTGGGGAGGCAAAAGTTTAGATTTTTGGGGAAGTCAGCAGCGATGAAGAGAATAAGGATAGCTACAGAACTCCAACCAGGATGCAAACTACTATACTGGGCCGGAGGACGTCAAAAAGTTGGCTGATGATGTGCAGGAGATACTGCATGAGATTGCTATCACTGGAAAAATTTTACAAAAACATAAGTAATGGACGGGCGTCCATTCCTTACAGACGCCTGTCCCATCCAAAGTTTTTCTTTAATTTGTAGAAACTAAAATAATGGACGGGCGTCCATTTCTAATGGACGCCCATCCAAACATTTTTTTTTTTTTTTAAGTATGGACGGGCGTCCATTAGGAATGGACGCCCGTCCAAACGTAAGGGACGGCCGTCCATAATTTATGGACGATCGTCCCCAAAGTTTTTTTTTTTTATTTTCAAAATTTATTTATGGACGGGCGTCCTTTAAATAGGGACGCCCGTCCCTTGTATATATGGACGCCCGTCCATGTGAGTGAATGGCCGTCCAAATTTGATGGACGGCCGTTCACTAGAAAAAAATTATAAAAAAAATAAGAGACGTGTTACACGTAGGCCGGTACACGATTTCGGTGTAATTTTTTCGGTGTCCGTAGCATTATTGTTTATTTTTCCCCTTGTCATTAAATGCTAAATTTTTTCCTCTTGATTTATTAAAAAAAAAATATATTTCTTTTATAATATTTACAATTTTGACCTTATTTAAATTCATATTGAATCCACTTAAATTTAAAAAAAAAAAATGTCCATATTATGTAATATTTATATTTTAAACCCATTTAATTTCATATCGATCTTATAAAATTTTGTTGTAAATTTATTAACTTAAATATTTTGAACCCACGAAAAATCCTGTCTACGCCCCGTTTATAAATGCAAAATATAAAAATGTTGAGGAATTCTTTGCACTATATAGAGGAATGAGATTTCACTTATCAGATTGGAAAGATGGATGTGCACCTGGAAACAAAGAGGAATTTTTCAATATGAAACATTCATCTGCAAGGAATGTTATTGAGTGATGTTTTGGTTTACTTAAGAATCAATGGGCTATTCTACGTAGTCCATCTTGTTATCCAAAAAACACACAATGCCGCATAATATTAATTATTGTGTGTTGTCTACTGCATAATCTTATTAGAAGAGTAGACCCATTAGAGAATGAAGTTATTGAACAATGAAACTAATAATGAGGATACCATAGGCACAATTGAATCTTCTGATAAGTGGACAAATTGGAGGAATGATTTGGCAGAGAACATGCTTAATGAATGGCGTGGGAAGATGGGTTCATAGAATTTAGGATTTGGCATATTATTAATTGTTATTAGTTTAGAGTTTCAAGTGTTCAATAATCTTTTCTCAACGTTATCTTGTTATTAACTTATGGATTGTGATTACTTTTTAATGAATTAGTTGCTTTCCTCATGTTTCTTTTTGGTTTTGATATATCGGTTATTATTCTAGTTTCAAGTGTGGTCGATCGTTGATAGTGATTATGTTTGGGATGTAAATTTAGTTACAATCTCTTTACTTAATAATTTATTAAATATTCTTTAACTTGGGGAAATATTGCAGTCCCACATGGAGACTAAAAAATGGAGAAACAAGTCATGCCCCATATCCTTATAAGAGTTTAGTTAATATATTTGGAACTGATTGTGCAACTGGATGTGGGCAGCAACCTCGGGTGATATGGTTAAATAAATACGGAAAAGCCTAATGATGTATGATCTTGAGGTTGATGATGATTGTTCTCCAATGTCAATCACCAAACCTGGTAGTTCCCGAAGACCAACGAGGAAGATCAAGTAACAACCTCATTGTTGGAATGGAAAAGGCTGTAACGTCTTTATGCTTAGTTGAACCACCTGGACAAGCAAACTGTTTAGAGGTGTTATGCCTAAAAAATCAGGACTAATGTAAGCTTACATCAGCGAGCATCAATCAGAGTTCATGAAAGCTTTGCACCATTCAAGAGCTGTCACGTCGCCCCAAGACTGATAGGATACGGCTGTCACCAACCCAACAGATCCAGGTTTTGTCTACAAGTAAATGGGGACCACACACCTGTCCAAACCCTAAATAATTTTAGGATATTTCCTAAGTTATCAGTCAATGGGAGGCAAGAAAGGAATTGCACGACACCTAACCACTTGTAGATTTGTAATCATTACCTTGAATTCAACAGCTATAAATAAAGGACTCCCCCTCACAAAATCGAGATCGATCATTCTCTGATTTTCACAATATTCAACAGCAAAGACAACCTACGGGAAAGAGACTGACTTGATATTCTCTGTATTCAGTCATTGTACCTATGTTCGTTGTTCGTTGTTCGCTATACATGACCTCTTATAACACTTATATATAAAAGAAACAGTAGATATAGGAATTGCTTTAAGCATCTGAACCACTATAAAAATCCTCTGTCTTATTTATTATTCAGTCTTTGCATTCAATAGTATTGTCCAACCTTGCCCCAACTCTAAAATCATATCACGCGTAATTTCTAAGGCCAACTTAGCACTTTGCACGTGCGAGGTCGTTGGTGTCAAAATCAAGCATCAACAGTTTGGCGCTAGAAGGAGGGCTCGATTTCACATCAGCTCTTCATCTAGTATTCTAATCAATCAGTTCTATCTACGAACTTATGGCTCAAGGTCTTGAAACTGAGTGTACTAGCACCAATAACTAGGAGACCTCCCGAGTACAGAAGATTACTCCTCTCGAAGTAACTCCACCTCCCCAAAGTACTGCGGTGGGCAACCCCTCGACCTCTCAACTAGATTCGATTGTTATGGATTATTTGGAAAGGTTTAACAACACCCTCCAAACGATGAGCCAAAGGCAAGGTCGTTTCGATCAGGTCGTGCCGCCTAATTCTAATAAGACGGTGTCGCCTCCAAAAATGCATGTAGCTCGCACTAAAGCGCAAAAACGAGCAAAAGCTCATACTATACGCATTACAGCGTGTAAAGATGAGGGAAAGCAGTGAAAGATGGAATGCATAGAGAATGATGCATGTGATACTATAACATGTATATTCATATTTTGCAAAAATTTTCAATCAAATTAAAAAACAAGTAAGGTATAACTTGTTACCTTAAGTCCTTAGCAACCTTGGAGATTTTTAATTTCAAGAGAAATTAAACAAAAGAGTATCCACACTAAGGTAAAAGAAGAATTAGGCCAAGAGAGATATTTAGGGTTCTTAGAAATTTTGATCTCTATCTTAAAATTGGTATGTCATTTTCTTTATATATGTAGCCTTGTAAACAGTTCAATAATTATTTTGGACTTCCTTAAACAATTCTATAATTGTTTTGGAGTTGTAAATAATTCTATAATTATTATAAAGTTATTAAACTTCTTTAAATAATAACATTGGATTAATATTTAATACGATTAACAATTTAACTCTTAAATTGTTTATATAACAATTTAACCCTTAAAATGTTCATATGTTTACAATTACAACTCATTGTTAAATTCAATTTAATATAAAGAAAATCATTAATTATGAATTAGAATTCCATTTAATTCCAATTAGCAATTTAACTCTTAAATTATTCATAATAACTAATATAACCCTCCATTGAATCTAATTCAATGATAATAATATAAATAACTTTATTACCCTTGGTAGGTGCTAGCCAACCTTGGATAATCAACTCTCTTTGGCTATTTCTCCATTCTCCTTAGTTTTTATGTGTGACCTCTTAAGTTCACTGTCGCCTAGCCGTAGGCCCAATCTCATAGTCTATTCTGATATGTTTTGTCATAACTCTTTATGAACAAAACCTTCATCGATTATGGTAGGCATCTAGTAATGCTCCATAACCCCTAAGTCACAATGAAGATATACTCCAACGAACCCTTTTATAATCATACGTGCTGTTTAATCAAATCCTTCTGTTGTCTAATCCCAATTAAGAATGGACTCATGGTATGTCAAAATCCTTATCTTAATTTTATATCAAATTGACGATTAATACATATGGAACATGTCACCATGAAACAACCTTTTAGGTAACATTTTATATACCTCGGTCGGAGATTTCTCTTTTCCAACGTATCTTGACATTTGTCTAGGAAATTGATATCAATCTATACCAAGTCAACGGATCCCATCTTGACTATCACTTGTCCTCACACATAAACAACACATGGCCAAATCGGCTTATGAACACATGGCATAATTAGCCTCGTGTTTATACACCATATGAACCATATGCGTTTATGCAGAATCCAACCGTGATATCTTAGGTCTAAGGATTAATAATACACTAGTACGATCTTATGATGAATCATTGACTACATTTTAAATGTCCATGTGATTTATCATAAATGGTCATATTCGATAAACAGTTCACTAACCGCTTATCTATCCTAATGCCCTTGTGATATAACTTTTATAATCACCCACACTAATGTCATCACATGATATTCTATGGAGGCATTCAGTATGTCAGCTATGTAATATTATTGCCTAATTAATATTACCTATGTAAGGAATACTTAGATGATTTTGATCTTTTAAAGATTTGTATCATCCAGACATTTCACATGTAATACATATATATAAATGAAGCAATAAACCACATGTGAAATAAGAATACTTTCTTCTATTGATAAGATAAAAAAAAAATATATACAAAATATATACACTAACATATATATACAAAACATAATACCTTGGAACTGAAGACATGATTGGTTTCTAAAGCATACACTAACAAGCAGGTGGCTGAGTATGAGCCAAAAGGCTCTAAAGGGCCAGCAAATACTGGTTACGAAACAAGGAGAATACCTGTATGTAATACTTTCTTTCTATCTAGTATACTCATAAAATAATCAATAAAACTCATTAAAAATATATATAAGAAAATACACATATAAACGAGTAATAAAGTATGGACCCATATTTAATTTTTCTCTATATACAAATATTTACAAAATATACTCAAAACAGCAACTTGACAGTTTAGCCCATCCCTTCCACCACGTGACGCTCTGAGTAACCGCAACTCACCTATTACCTGCAAAAACATTGAAAACAACGGAGTGAGCACTAATTGCTCAGTAATTAAATCCGCTATGCTACCCTTCTCTCTCCATTGCTTATATCCTGAATTTTCTTTCCTTACAACTCATTTCCCGAGTATTCTCTATTCTTTCTCTGTTCTTCTCTCTGTTCTTTCTCTATTCTTTCTCATCCTTTCTCTGTTTGCTCACTGTTTTTCTCTCAATTTTCTAATTTTTCACTACTCACGATAATGAGTATGGTATTATGCATATTTATGATGCAAATGCACAAATGGATAGATTATGCATTTTCTTTTCTATTTTTCTTATTCTGTTTTCTGTTTCTTATTCTTTATTCCTTTCTTTCTTTTCTAATCTTTCTTTATATTCTTTCCTTTCTTTCTTTCTTTCTTTTCTATTCTTTCTTTCTTTCTTTCTTTCTTTCTTTCTATATTTTCTTTCTTGACGATCGAACTCGGTTGAGGCATGGATTTGGAGCTTTGGCCGTGTGAGTGAATTTTCTAATTCTAGGTACAGTCCTCATCCACACGCACTTCTAACGGACTGTACAATTCTTTTATTCTGAGGCCGCTCACTAAAGGCGGCGTGCATGTGAGACTATGTCACTTACGGGCTCCCCATCGTAACAACCTTCTCTTCTTTTTATCTTTTTATACTTCTTTAACTAAAATTTCATATTTGAATATCTTAATATTCTCATTTCTTTCTATTTTCTCTTTAACATATTTTAGTGCTTTTTCATGCCCTTATGGAGATATATACATGTAGATAGTTTCATGCTTATAATTCTAAATGCAAATGTTTAAATGCAAGGATGCCATGTAGCATAAAAAAAAAAAAAAGTTTCTCTCTACCATCTACACACTCATATCAATTCATAAATGAATAAAACTCATGCATACACTTCTCTTGGACATTTCATCAAACATATTGCATGCATAATCAAACTCTAATTTGACTACAATTATATCTCTTTCTCAAGCCACCAATATTTGGAGTAAAACTCCCTTAAACAATTACAAAACCTGTCCAAAACAATACACTCCCAAAAATTCTACTCAACTCTTTCTAACTTCAACCAAACTTCAATTAATCATCATACAACCAAAACCACTTCTCATGGTTAAATTCTATTCATCAATAATAATCAAACTCATCAATAATTCACCAATTTCATCAACAATTCTCAAAATCATAAGTATATACATATATGTAAAATCTTTACACACTTGATTTCTCAAATCATAACTTGGGTGGGATTTACTTACCTTTGATATGAGCAATCCAACCCTTTAAGAATCTTCTTTGATCAAACTCTCTTCTTCTTAAATCCTATGAGCACGAACCATCAAAATTCAACACTTTAAAAATGAAATCACTTCTTAGTGCAAGGATCTTACCTAAAGTTGCTTGGGATTGAAAATCCACTCAAAAATACCCAAAATCTATGAATTTCTTTTGAAAAAGAAGTGAAGAAATTGAGAGGATTTAGAGGAGAAGTGGCATGAAAATGGGTTGAAGAGTGGCTACAGTTTCACTCTTCAATCCTTGATATAACATAAAATTATATATAGTTTCCCATTTTGCCCTTGCACTTTCTTTAAAATTCCATCTATGTCCCTTAGTCAATTACCATAATGCCCTCATTTTTATTGCATTCTCCATGAAATTATATCTCTTTTCACTCTCCACTTTTTCAACTAATTTTGATTGAAAAGATCATTTTATCCTTAATGCAAGTTTAAGGCATTTTCTTCACATTTTCTTAAAAATAACTTTAGTAAAAATCAACTAAAGGTATAAGAGCATAAATTAAATTACGTACCTCTATGTGGGCATTACACTGTAGCTTTGCAACTTGGTGGTATGTCGTATGGTGAGTCATCTCACGCCACATCGCAAGGGCACCCCCACAAGAGTGCTCGGCAAGGAGATTCCCACTATCGCTACAATGATGGTTCCAACTATCACCGCGAGAGAAATACTTACTGTCCGTAGGTTGGTTCTGACCATTGCGGAGGTCGGGAGAACTCCCCAAGCCATTCAATGCTTCACAGGGCTCCAGCTAGCATGGGTCAAGGTATGCCGAAGGCTCTGGCCAAGGCAGGAAAGAGTCAGATCTGCGGTCTTTCCTTAATCACAATTATGGGGAGCACACCCACATTGCAGAGAGTGATCCTCAAGTGGCTTCGCTTCCTTAGACAGAGGAATTATAGTGAGCTCTAGATCAACTTAGGGCTCAGAAAAATGAGCAAGGGCAGGTCGCTGAGACATCTCCCTTTTCTCCAACAGTTTTGACTGCTCCTCTCCCGTCAAGATTTAGAATGCTTGACATGAGAGCATTTGATGGGAATTCTGATCTACGGGATCATCTCTATGAGGTTAACGATCTCATGGAGCTTCACCAAGTTTCCAACTTCACGAAATGTCGCTGCCTAGTAGTGACTCTGACTGCCGATGCTAAACATTGGTTCAGATCACTTCCACTATGGTCTATCAACTCATGGTAGCAGATGAGTTTGTTATTCTTAAGACACTTCCAAGCCAATCGAAAGATCTCAATGCCGTTCAGCTACCTCAGCAACATACGGTAGGAGAGGAATGAGTCCATCTAGTCCTATATTGACAGGTTCCACAGGGAGCTGAATAAGGTGGCTAATACAATTGAGGATTCAGTTCGAACTTTCATTATTGCTGGAGTTCGCCCGCAAACAAACCTGTGGAAGAAACCGCAATTTGAGGATGATATTTCCCTCACTCGCGTCTACAACCTCACAGAGAAATATCTCAGAATAAAGAATTCAGTGGTTGTTTTGAATCACCACAACCCCAGTCCATCGACCAACACTCCCAGTCAGAGGGAGGAAAACCGGGGAGAGAGTAGTAGAAGATCTTATCGCAAATGGGCTAATGACGATCAGAGGAAGGGAAAGAAACAATGGTTTAAGCCTAAGAAATCCTATGCTCAAGTTCCTCGTCGCAATCACGATCAGAATTTGTATACTCCACTTAATGCATTGGTTTCAGCTATTCAAGACAATTCAGAAGAAATGAATCTACTCGGAGAGCCAAAGCCAATGAAAAATCCCACTTCTAAAAGAAACAACAAGAAGTATTGATGCTATCATTGGGATAATGGGCACCATACTGATGAATGTTGAGCTCTTAAGCAGGCTATTGAAGACCTCATTCAAAAAGGGCACTTCAAGGAGTATATTTATGGTTCAACTCCCACTTGGGAAAAGGACCAAAAGGGCAATGGAAATAAACGTCGTGGTCGCAAGGGTCTCCATCTAGTAGGGACTATCTTTGAGGGACTGCATATCATGGGAAACTCCCGAGGTGCTCAGGAAAAGTACGCTTGAGAGGCTCAACATGATCCCATGAGTGTCCTAAGCACGGTGCAGCGACCTGCTAAGGTGCGCAGAGAGAAGGAGATTAATTTCTCTGAGAAAGACGTGTATGATTACATCACCCTCATGAGGATGCATTCGTCATCACGGCTAAAATGGGGAGGTGTGAAGTCCACAGAATGTTGGTGGATAATAGGAGTGCCATGAACATCCTGTTTCAGCAAGCATTTGAGGAAATGCAGTTAGAGAAGACATATCTGAAGCCTATCTCTATCCCCCTTTATGGCTTTACGGGGGATCATCTTATTCCTAGAGAAACAATTACACATCCTGTCACTTTGGGTGAGACCCACAAAGTGACTAAGATGACAGAATTTATGGTAGTAGACTATCCATCAGCTTTCAACGGCATCTTGGGATAACCTCTACTACGAAACTTTAAAGCTATCATCTATATCTACTATCTGAAGATGAAGTTTCCTACTCCAATAAGGCATGTGGAAGTTAAGGGGTCTTAGCGTGAATCTCGCGAATACTGTGTTAGAGTAGTGCAGATGGCATGCAAAGGGAAATGGAAGTCTATGGGCATTCCTGAACAAGCAATGGCGATCAGTAGGATCGAACCACAACCCGATCCAGTGGAAGACAGTATTGATCCTCATATTCAAGAGGAGCATTCTGAAAGCATTATGCACAATCATAAAACTTAGAATTAAATGCTCAATACGAATTAACAACAAATTAAATCAAGACATATTCATAAATTGGCTACATCTTAGCCCTAGAAAAGAAAGTTAGTTCATAATGAAAATAACAAACCCATCATTCTCATCAATGACATCAATTCAAGAAAAAGATAAACTTCTCTAATCGGTGAACGAGAGCTTTCAGGATCTCGATCTCCAACTTGGTAGCCGTCTTCCTCTCCTTCCAAAAGTCCCCTTTTATTTCTTCAAAAATCTCTTTTATATCCCTGGGGTTCTTGGTCGTTCTTAGAAAAAAGATTAGAAAACTTAACCCATTCAGATTCGGATTAGGGTAATGAATTAACACAAACCCGTGACCCATCGCCGCGGCGGTAAGAATGGTCGCCATGGCGATCGTTCTTTATGTCCAAGGCATCTGTAATCTTCAGAATTTGAACAAGTCATCAACACAAACATTGTAACTCTCTGAATAAGCTTTCCAACGCCACTAGAATCATCAAATTCTGATTTCCACAGCTCAAGTTATGATAGAAACATCAAGGCATACTCGTGATGAAAGATTTCCAGATTTTCCGTAACATCTTCGACGTGCCACAACTTCATCATTTCGACCCTGATTCTTGTGCCGTTTGTTCCTACGCGTATCAACATCATTCTTTTTCCTTCAACAACCTGTTTGAGCCTGAAAACACTCAACATGCACCTGTGATCCCATAACTGGTATTTATGAAAGAAATAGTCCAAATTCCATACTTTAAGCACATTTTTCCATAAATAAACCAATTAAAACACTAACAAAATATAAACATTCAAGCTCTTATCATATTCCCACAATGGGCCTGTTGAGACTTTATCTGAGGTTTTGGTCGACCAGAATGAGTTGAGAATCGAAAACAATTTCAGTCCTCAGTTTGCAACTGATTTAATGAGCTTCCTTAGACAAAATATAGATGTTTTTGCATGGACTCATACTGACATAGTCGAGATCAGCTAGGATGTTATATGTCATGCACTTAACATCGACAATGAATTCAGACCTGTTCGCCAAAAGAGAAGAGCTATAGACTCAGAACGTTATGATGCTCTTAAGGTTAAGGTGGACAAGCTTTTTTCAATCGGGTTCATTCGGGAGGCTCATTACCCTAGTTGGGTTGTTAATCCTATTTTGGTGAAGAAACCCAATGGTAAGTGGCGAACTTGTGTTGATTTCACAGATCTCAACAAAGTCTGTCCGAAGGATAGTTTCCCTTTGCTCAAAATTGATCAACTCGTTGACGCCACTTCCGAGCACGAGCTGTTAAGCTCATGGATGCCTATTCGGGGTATAATCAGATCTCGATGTTCATGTCTGACGAGGAGCATACCTCATTTGTCACAAATCAAGGACTGTATTGTTATAAAGTTATGCCCTTCGGTCTGAAGAATGTTGGGGCAACCTACTAGCATTTGGCTAACAATATGTTTTCTGAGCAGATCAAGAAATCAATGGAGGTCTATGTCGATGACATGCTGGTCAAGTCGCATGTCACTTCAGATCACATAGTTCACCTCACGGAAATGTTCGATATACTCCGGAGATATAAATTAAAACTTAACCCTCTTAAGTGTTTATTCAGAGTATTCTCAAGAAAATTCCTAGGGTATATAGTTAACTACCGGGGAATTGAAGTCAACCCCAAGAAGATCCAAGCTCTTCTAGATATGAAAAGTCCTGCCAATTGAAAACAAGATCAGAGCTTTAATGGAAAAATAGCGGCTCTCAGTCGCTTCATATCAAGAGCAACAGATCGTTGTTTGTCGTTCTTCAATATACTTAGAGCCAACAAGAGATTTGAATGGACTCTAGAGTGTGAGCGAGCCTTCTAGAGCATTAAAGAGGATCTCGGAAAACCACCTCTTCTGTCCAAGCCTTTTCCTAAGGAAATTTTATTTCTCTACCTGTTCATCTCTCAGTATGCGGTCAGTGCAGCTCTCATTCGGGAAGAGGGCAAAATTCAATGGCCAATGTATTACACGAGTAAATGACTGTTGGACGTCGAGACATGGTATTCAAAGATGGAACGATTAGCTTATATCTTGCTAATCGCTTCCAAGAAGCTGCGACCTTACTTCTATGCCCACACCATTCATGTCCTGAGCAATTATCCACTCATACAAGTCCTTTAGAAGCCAAAGGCTTCGAGTAAGTTGCTAAAGTGGGCTATCGAACTAAGTTAATTTGATCTGCATTATAGATCGAAAGCAGCAATCAAAGGACAAGTTGTTGTTGATTTTATTTCAAAGTTTTCATATCAGCCAGATCAGGAACCCAAACAGCTAGCTAATAAAGGTATCCACGAAACCGTTCAGAACTTGTCAACTTGGAGTCTCTATGTTGACGGGTCTTCTAACAGAAGAAGAGTTGGAGTTGGAGTTGGAGTTGGAGCTGGAGCTGGAGCTGGAGTTAGTCTTCTGGTCATCAGTCTTGAGGGAACTTGCATTTATAGAGCCCTTAGGTTTAGATTCAAAGCTACAAATAATGAGACCGAGTATCAAGTGTTATTTGTTGGTCTACGACTAGCAAGAGAGATAGGGTCAGATATGATCGACATCAATAGCGACTTCCAACTGGTAGTCAATTAGATTCTGCGAGAGTATCAAGCCAAAGAAAAGAATATGATCAGTTACTTAAAGAAAGCCAAAGCTGCACTCGAGCCCTTCAAGCATTATACGATCAGGCAAATCCCAAGAGATAATAATTCAATTGTAGATGGTTTGGCAAAGATAGCCTCATTGCTGGACTTCGATGCACCGGATAGTATCCCGGTCAAATACATCAAACTTTCCAACATAAACTCACTCGATCAGGCTGCAGCTACAACTGAATCCGTATCTTGGATGACTCCAATCATTCAGTATCTCAAAGATGGGGTTCTTCTTAACAGCAAGATTGAGGCAAGAATCCTACAGACTGGAGCTGCTTGTTACACTTTCATCAGAGATCAGTTGTATAAACGAGGGTTTAGCACTCCCCTCCTCCGATGTGTAACAGATGAAGAAGCAGAATACATTATGAGAGAGATACATTAAGGGGTCTGTGGTAATCATACTGCCGCACTATCTCTCGCCAATAAAATTATCCGCCAGGGATATTATTGGCCCCTACTTCATGAAGATGCCTTTAACTTTGTGAAGAAGTGTAACAAGTGTCAAAGATTCGCGAACATCCCACGAGCTCCTTGCCACTAGTTAACAATGATGACTAGTCCTTGGCCATTCTCTATGTGAGGAATCGATCTAATCAGTCCTATGCAATTGGTAAGGGTGGAATCAAATATGCAATGATTGTAGTAGATTATTTCACTAAATGGGTCGAAGTAGAACCTTTGGTCGCGATCACCACCAAGAAGCTTAAAGACTCCGTCTTCAAGAACATAGTGTGCCGTTATGGAATTCCTCATACACTTATCTCTGATAATGGGAAACAGTTCGACAATGAGGATTTCAAGCAGTTTTGCGAATAGTTGGGGATTCATAAGAAATTTGTCTCAATAGCAAGACCGCAAGCTAATGGTCAAGTTAAAGTTGTCAACAAAACTATTAAGCACACATTGAAGGCCAAGGTTAGCGCAGTCAAGGGCAATTGGGCCGATGACCTTTTAAAAGTTCTATGGGCATATAGAACAACTCCGAAGACCTCTACTTCAGAAACACCCTTCTCGTTAGCATATGGTTGTGAGGTAATGGTTCTAGTAGAAGTAGGGGCTGGTTCACTTTGGAGGGAATTTTACAATGAGTCAGACAATGAAGCATTTTTGCGTGCCAGTCTAGACTTAGTTGAAAAACACCGTAACAAAGCTTGGTTAAGGATAGCTTTCTACTAGCAGCAGGCAAAAAGACTCTTCAACTCTAAAGTCATGAGAAGAGACTTTCGGGTTGGTGATCTAGTGTTGAAAGAAGTCCTTCTCTGTACAAGAGAACCAAGTGCAGGGGTTTTGGGACCTAACTTGGAAGGTCCATATCACGTCGCTAAGGTCATACGACCTGAAACGTATCACCTCAAAAGGCTTAATGGTTCTGAAGTACCACAAGCTTGGAATGCTAAACATCTGCGTCCTTATTATCAGTAATTCCAAACTCATGTATAGCTTATGCAATCGGTTCTACTTGTAAATTTTCCTTGTTGGCAATGTTGTGAATAAGATTATTCCATTTCTTCTTAAGAATTACTTGTGTTGTAATCTCAAGTTTTAATAATCTTATTGCTTACAGTGTTTTACCATCAGAAAAGTTGTATTTGTTTTGTGAAGTACTTGAATTATAAAAGTGTTATCACAATTAGTCAAAAGTCTGTTTATATATATTGCAAAATGTATTCAATGGACAACCAAGAGCTACAATGAAAGCAAAAAGAAAGTATAAAAGACTATTTCTGAGCAGACAGAAAAGAGGTCGATCACTGGTCTTGAACCTCAGAATCCCTAGCTTCAGTTGCTACGACCTTTGGGTCGTATGCTTGATCTTTAGGGACTTCTGTTTCTTGTTGATCTTCCTCTTAAGCGGATTCTTGATCTTCTTGCTCATCAGTAGACATCAGTGAAGCAAGAGACTTGATGCTCCTCGAGGAGATTGGAAATGTCCAAGTTGGGGTTGTTCGGTCGCAGGCTGTGAATAGTTTGCACCTCCCAATTAGTAGTTTTCCTTTCCACCTCGAGATTTAGTTGCTTCATCTACTCTGTTAGCAAAGCGATCCGCCCATGAGTTATCTCGAGATCTATCTCTCTCTTATCTTCTTCTAAGTTTTCCCACAACTCAGTTCGAGTCTTTTCTATCGCTTTCTCGTGCTCTAAGCTTTCCTACAACTTTTTTTCTCTTTGGCCTAGCTCTTTAGTGAGCTTCGCTATTGTTATTTGAAGCTCTTTGACGTCAATATCCTTCTTCAGAAGCTCGTTCTTTTGAACTCTACTATTCACAGAGTAGAGTTCCTTTTTGTCAGATATCTGTTCGCTTGAACCTAAGCGGTGTTAGCAGCTTCGTTCGAAGTTACAAGAGCTTGCTTCAACTTAACAACCTCTTCCATCATTTCATAAAACTTGCAGAGGAGTTGATCTTCATTTTTTTATGAGTCACATTCAGAGCGAACAAAGACTGCAGAGAAAGGAATAAAGAGTTAGTTTTTTTAAAACTGAGGAACCGACCTATATGAAAGAGTTCTCAAAGAGAAAAAGTTGTCTTACCTGACTTTGCATTCGAAGAGCGGTGACCACTAGATTAGTAGGTCGGGAGATCACATACCTATCAAAGGTTATGGCCAACTGACATTTTAGAAGGGTAGAGACCACCGGCCTTAGATGGTCTGGTAGTTGCCCTAAGAAGCCAATACGAACGGTCGTGCCTCGATGTGGCAGGGACCTCTTCGGCTTGTTCCTCACCAGTTTCCTCCTGAGTGGTCATGGTCGCACCTTCTTTACCTTGCGAAGTCTCGAGAGTGGTCGAAGTCCCAGAAGCGTCTTTTGAGGTGGCCCTCGAAGTGAAGAGTTGATAGGGCTATAACCTATCTGGCAGTATCCTAAAGCCTTTAGATTCAGATTCTACGATGGGTTTTGTTTTTCTATTCTTCATCTTTAAGGCCGTTGTTTTCTTCCTCGTTGAACGAACCGCAACAGGCTGGGGAGCTTCTTCATGTCGCTCCATAAGTGTTGGCATTAGCTTGTGTACCCGTTACAAGGATATCGCTAGAGGTCACTCCAACTATTCCAGTCGGATTTAGTCTAGGGAAGATGAATCCCATAGACTTCTTTAACGGCTTTGTCTTCTTCGGTTGCATGGCTGCTGCATGGCATACGAACACATCAGCAAAATGAGTCTAATTTTATAAAAAGACTTGAGTCTTTTTTATTAAGAAATACTTACGAGCTGAATTGTCTAAGTGTGTGTCATGAGAAAAAAATTCGTACTTTCAGAGATTTTCTGTCATCACGAGCAGTCTTGCATCACAACTGTGGTCAGGCAGTCGACCAAATGCTTCGATACGACTGCGATCAGCTAGCACTGACAATCTAATCGTTTTGTTTTCTACAAAGGAAAAAATGAGTTTGTTAGCTTATTGACTAAAAAAGAATTAAGGATAAAGGGTGAACGACTTGAAAATTAAAAAGAAAACCTAGTCAGTTTTGTAAATTTACAGACACCATCGTACTCGAAGAAAAAAAATTTGGTTTCATAAGCCCCTGCGTTGCTGGGGTAACCAAATATCCCTTCTTTGATCGTTGATTGTTTGGAGAGGTAGTACGAATCTTTATCTTTACTCTTATTTAGGATATAGGTGCAAGCGAGCTCTTGCGCCGTTGGCTTCCCGAGGTCATGCTTGTCAAATGCTATATACGTAATGACAACTATCATATATACATTTGGTGTCAGCTGGAATGGCGAGACCTGAAAGTGGTCGATGATCAACCTGATGTAGGGGTGGAGGGGTATCCTCACTCCACATTTGAAAATGGCTTCCAAGATCACAGCTATTCCCTTAGGAGGATCTTGAGCAATGTGCGACCTGTGTTGATACATGTCCATATTTATCACGTATTGATCTATTGCATTCTGGATCTCTTGTGCTGAGGCGGTAGATCGTATCACCTTTCCAGGACCTGCCAAGGTGTCCGATGGTTACGAGCTCCCCTCTCCAGCTGTTCTCGTCTCAAGGATCTCCATTGCCCTTTGAGTCTGTAAAGGTGTGACATGTAAGGGTGATGTACGTGACTCAGAAAAGTAAAAGAATCCCAGTTTCTCTTCCATAGCCGTCAAAGCCCTAAAAACCCTAAAAACTCTTAAGAATAATCTTCTAAAGATTTGTGCCCTAAGTTTTGAATCTTATAAGTGTTTCTTTCGAACACTGCCCAGAAATGTTCATCACCTAAGTCGACCAAACACCCATGACTACCATGACTGTAAAAAGCAAGCTTTTTTGACACGAATGAAAAAAGAGAAAAAGACGAAATTTCATTACCTCTTGGTTGCGGGGAACAAGTACTCTGCTGTAGCGTTGAGTTCGCATTAACTAGAAGAATGAACTTATGTTTTAGAGCTTGAAAACATTGTTTTTTTGTCTTTGAAAAATCCGAGTTCTCTGAAAACTTAGGGTAAGCTTAGGGTTTATAAGGTGGAAGATGACACTTGGCATTCTTTTATAAGTGACGTTTGGGCGGGAACGCACTCCTAGCCATAGATTATGACCACGTGTCGTCAATCCACGTGAAGAGTAACCCCCACGCTTCGTGAAAATCAACTGGCACATTTCTTTATCAAAATTGCCAAGCACCGACGTGATTATCTCCTCCACATTAAATGCGCCCTCGTCCGCATTTATTGCTCCAGAAGGGAATGTCGTTTCAGTATGGCTTGCATTTAATGCTTATGGCTGACACTTATTGTGCAGAGACATGTCTATCAGATAAGGTTTGTCTTATTGACCGAGCCAGCTATCAAGCGTAACAGATAACCTTTGAAGAGGTCATTCGAAAAAGATATTTGCTTAACATGTCAGATTTGAACACCGAACAAGATGGTTTTTCAATTTTCAATAGCAAAATGTTCTAAGTGTTTTCAAGTCATGAATAACAATGGAGGTTTGAAACACATTTCGATAGCACTGGACAAGATCAAGCTTAGGTCGTTAGACCTTTGTGAATGATCAAGTCAAGTCGCTAGTGCTACTCCAAAAATCTAGATCACGACCTACACTCAATTCTCTGGTTAGATCAAGCAATCAACTTTAGGTCGTTTGCGACGATGTGACCATTCTTAGCTTTCAGCTCGAGCAAACATTTCTAAAGACAAGTCAGGGCGTGGCATAATCATGAAATTCTCAAGATCCAATTCCTTGAATCTTAAGAACATGGAAGCTTATGTTATGCCTAAAAAATCAGGGTTGATATAAGCTTACATCAGTGAGCACCAATCAGAGTTCAGGAAGGCTTTGCGTCATCCAGGAGCTACCATGTCGCCCCAAGACATATAGGATATGGTTGTCACCAACCCAACATATTCAGGTTTTGTCTACAAGTGAATAGGGACCGCACACCTATCCTAGCCCTAGATAATTTTAGGATATTTCCTAAGTTATCAGCCAATGGGAGGCAATGAAGGAATTGCACATCACCTACCCACTTGCAGATTTGTAATCATTACCTTGAATTCAACAGCTATAAATAGAGGACTCCCCCTCACAAAATCGAGATCGATCATTCTCTGATTTTCACAATATTCAATAGCAAAGGCAACTTACGGAAAGAGACTGACTTGATATTCTCTCTGAATACTCAGTCATTGTACCTCTGTTCACTGTTCGCTATATGCGACCTATTATAACACTTATATATAAAAGAAACAGTGGACGTAAGAATCGCTTTAAGCATCCAAACCACTATAAAAATTTTGTCTTATTTATTATTCAGTATTTGCATTCAATAGTATTGTCCAACCTTTTCCCAACTCTAAAATGATATCATGTGTAATTTCTAAAGCCAACTTAGCACTTTGCACGAGGTCGTTGGTGTCAAAATCAAACATCAACAAGTGGTAAAAAAGATATGAGTGACATTGTTGAGTAGCTTGCTTTTACGTATAATGTATATATGTTAATTTATGTCAGGTATATGTATTATTATTCTTTCAATATTGATCATTAATATAATATGTGATTAAACAAAATGCTCATGATTTTCCTTTGGAGATCTTTGCTTCAAAGGATCTTAGAGCATCTCCAATGGTGCTCTTTATTTTAAAGAGCATATTTCACATAAATAAAGAACATTTTTATTAATTTCTAAATATAAAGAACAATTTTTTTATTCAAATCCAATGGACTTTTTAAATTATACTTAATAAATAAGAGAGAAACTTATTGGGAAAGGGAATTAATAATAAAATGCATAGAAACTTGTAATTTATTAAATAAAATAGGGATAGAAAGTGAAATTTAACTTTCTAGATGTAGAGAGCTAAACTCACTCTTTAATTTATATTTAAATAATAAAGATTACATTAGACTCTTATTTTTATAGATAAACTCTTTATAATAAAGAGTTTGAGTCATATAAAGAGTCATTTGGAGATACTCTTATATTCAGTTTTTACTTGTTCATTTTGGTATGCCATCTTTATCACGTGAAGAGTAGCCATGGTCTGTGGGTTTTAGGAAAAAAAAAATTGAATTAATAGAATAGAAAAAAAAAAAAAAATAACTATCATACTGTACAGGAAGTATGGATTTCATGGTGTTCTTTAAAAGACGAAAAAAAAATAACATTGTTAGCCATGGATTTCATCCAGCAAATTTAAGATGGAAAATGAATTAAATTGATCCAAGAAGATGTGTGGGGCTAAAAAAAAACAAATTTAATTTAGTTGTAGAAAGAAAATTAATGAACAAAACATAATGCTGTTAATGTATTACAAAATTTTAAATAATTCAATTATTAATGAGATTTACAAATAAATTTGGATAACACTACTCTTTTGTATTTACTTTTACTCATAGACGGTGGTTAGATGTAGTTTTGTAGGTGTCATGATAATTCTTTAGAAGATTAATTGTAATTTCATATAAGATAATCCGGCTTGGACCTATCAAAGCCCAGTCTCAGCCCCGGGTATGGCTGGGTTAGGTCGAGTTATGTTTTTGCATCCCTAGCTTAGATGCCTTAGCTATAACATACTTACTTAGTTACTTTGCCACTGAATGACCAGTTATTTCAAAATATTAAGAACAGAGTTGGATATTATTAGCTTCCTATAAACAATTACTTTTACTTTTTATTTTTTATTTTTTATTTTTTATTTTTTAAGCATTAAATTTATTTTTATATTCATACTAGTTTCTTCTAGAAGAACTCAAACAAAATAAACATAAAAAAATATTCTCTCCTCTGTCCGCCATGCCAAATATGGAGTTTTGGGGTAACACACTCGATCAGAAATTGTTTGTAGTATTCGTTCATTTTATGTTGTTTTAATCTTAAAGTTTGTGGTTGCTTGACGAGAAATGTGGGAACATCAATCAAGTCAAACTCGTACTAGAATCTAATAGTCATTTAAGTTATATTTACGCCTTTTAATTAACCCTAATTTTGTTTTTTATAATGTGGTTTTGATGAAAATCAACACAATTTAGGGTTTGATGTTTTGAATCTTTTTATTTTACTTTTTCACTTTCTTATTTTTGAGATGAAGGAGGGTACTGTGGACAATATCACCATCTTTGTAATTTAATATGTTTGGCTTTGATTGGATTCAGAAATTTAATATACTTTAGTGATCTTTAGACCTTTTTTCTTTCTGAACTGTTAAGCATTCTTACAAGTGATTTATTTTTGTAATTTTTCAGATATTTTCATTCGTTCTTGATTTTTTTTTTTTTTTTTTTAAATTATCATGTTACTGCATAATTTTGTAAAATTTTTGTTGTATTTGTGAGTTCTGCGTTTTAGTTTGTGTGGAATAATGTTCACTATTTATTTTTTATACTGTCTATCCGATATAGATTTAAAAATGTGATTAAATAAGCATTCAGATTGCAAGATACGCCGGCATTTTGTTTTCTACAATGTGTTTTGTGTTGTGTGGGTTGCCCTTTGATTTGATATTCTACTTATTCTGTACCTTTTGGTTTTTTCTTATGTTCAGGTGTTGAGGTAAAAAGTGGACAGCCGCAGAAGATTAGTCCCGGTGATCGCAGGGTCGTGCATCTTTCGCAGGTTATAATTGATTGTTTATGAATTTCTTTTTGTTGGCTGTTTCAATTTTGTGAGTTAACCGTATACATAGTTGATTCTGCTTAAATTGCTGCTCACAGGCTTCCCTGGGTGAGGTCAAGAAGGATAAAGGAAATGGGCATGTATGTCTATATCTGAAAGTTGATGATAAGAAGCTGGTTCTTGGAACACTTTCTACTCTGAAATTACCTCAGTTGAGTTTTGACCTGGTTCTTGAAAAAGATTTTGAGCTGTCTCATAATTGGAAAAATGGAAGTGTCTACTTCACCGGTTATAAAGTTAAAATGGACGAAGGATATCCTTTCTACTCAACTTGTTTGTTCTAAAGCATTCTTCCTGGATTTTATTTTTTCTTGTGGTATGCATCTATTGGTACTAGAATATGCTTGTTTTTCATCTATGTTGCCTCCTTGACTTTTCTTTCTTTTTGTCCCCACAACTGTTGCTGACAGTGATGATTCTGGTAAGTCAGTGTAACAATGTCCTTTTGTTTGTTTTCTTTATGCTTATTGAATAACTTTAGTTTTTGGAAATAGTATGCTCATTCCTTAAATTGTTACTCGCAGATTCTGATGAAGATGTAAAGGAGATTTTGTCTAGTAACAATGGTGAACGTAATGCTCATTTTGTATCTTTTCTTGTTGTGGAACTTTAATCATGTAAATTTGAGAATCCTTGTTTTGTTTTTGTTTTTTTGTAGGAAAATCTGAGTTACAGGCCAAATCTGTTTCTGAAAAGCCTAATGTCACTAAGGCTAGTGCGTCCACTGCTAAGAAGAGCGTAAAGGAAGTTAAACCCAATCAAAAGTTTGATGATAATGATTCTGACGATAGTGATTCGAAAGATTCATCCACTGATGATGATGAGACCGGTGATGACGAGGTATTTTATTAACTAGACCTCATACTCATAATTTTTATGGCACCTTAAGTAAATTCTTATTCTAATTAGACTGCAAATGATGTTGCTGAAGATAATCTTGTAAAATTTTTAGAAGATTCTTATGGACATTCTCTGTAGCTATTAGCTAATGAAGATTGGTTTGGACTCAACTACAGTAATGCCTTTCCAACTTGCATATGTCATATACATGGATTGATGCTATACAACATGTTTTTGTTTAGTATTTAAAATTTTGAAATATGATTGTTAAGATGGACTTGAGGATACACTAGTATTACTCCCACAACTTGATGGTTAACTCATTTTAGTTTGTCCACTATGAATTATAACTGCTTTTATACATTCATCTTCAGATATGTGTTTCATGACTATATATAACTGGCATGTGGCAATGTATATAGCTTTAACTGCTTGTTCTTCTTCTCTATCTCTACCCTTTTTCTCATTTTTTAGAAAAAAAGTTTGACCTATCCCTGTGCTTTGTTCTTCAGCATCGTTTACCCCATTCATAATAATCACTGAATAAATGGATCGTTGGTTCTAATAGATGTAAACATATAGAGTATTGGCCTATGATTATTTATTTATTTATTGCTTCTACTGATTCTATCCAGCAATGTGTTTAATCATTCTGCAGTTAGGAACATTTAGTTTAGCCTTCTTTTTCTTTCTTTAAATTTTTTGATAAAGTTGAAAGTTTGATCTTATTCTTATGCTTTAGTTACTTTATGTCCATATTTTCACCTGCTAAATATTACCATTGCTAATATCATGTTGACAAAATTTGAGCTGGCTGCACAGGACCATTTTTGTTACTCTTTTATTTGGAATTCTGATTTCATGCTTTACCAGATTTAGACACAAATATGGGATGAGAAACTCTTTACATCTAGCTACTTGCTATGTACTTTATGCATAGGTATAGAAATTTTTTTAGATGGGGCCGATGTGGATACTATAATCTACAATGCAAATTGATTACCACTATTTTCCTTTTCTAGTTTGATATAGAAAATGCTCACATATTGAATTTGACTGTAGCATTTATATGATACGTGAATTTCAAAATTTATTATTTTACATCTTTCCAAATTTCACTCTATTTAGCGCACATGGTGTACAATCACTTAAAATTTAATTTGCTTAAGTTGGCCTTGTCTGTTTATTGGTTTGTTTATGCTATGATGATTTGTGGAGGCACTGATCAGTTTCGTTCAGGATCCAAATCAGATTGAAGGTAAAGTGACAAGAGTGGTGATGAACATGATGAAAGTGATAAAGACAGTGATGAGAGTGAGAGTGATGATGAGGGTGGGACACCAAAGAAGGTGAGGACCTACCAGTGCTATCGGCATACTTTATTTGGTTGTTATCCAGTATTTGTAATGTACTAACTGTATTTATTTCTTACTCTTGAAGGCTGAACCAAGCAGAAGAGACCTGCAGAATCTGCCACAAAAACCCCTGTTCCTGACAAGAAGACTAAATTCATCACACCTCAAAAGACTGATTACTTTATCATTTGTGTTATTGCTATGTGTCGCTTTTGCTTTGTTTTTTATTTTGATGGGTTATATATTCATTTTGTTGTTTGCCCATCAATACTCACTCAAATGGGTCAATTGTTGTATTCGGTTGCAGGATGGTCATCTTTAGCACCTCCTCCACCTATTATTTTGACAAACCAGATTAACTCTCATTTGGTGTTTGTATTAATTATTCAGTTAGTTGGCCTAACCTTCTTTCAGTAGACATCCTTTGGTCTATCTCTATCTATTAATCTTTTTATTTATTTAAATTGTTATGAATATAAGATTCACACCTATAGCTCATTGGATCAAATGAATACGGGATTCTATGGTTTTATGGGGTAGTAGGATGTTTATCTTTAGTATCTTCCTCGTATTATATAATTAACCAGATTAGTTCATTACATGCGTTTGTATCAATTTCTTTGTATTGGCCTACTCTTCTTTTCGTAGTGTTCTTTGGTGTATCTCTATCTGTTAATTTGTGTGTGTGTGTGTTTTTTTTTTTTTTTGTTATTGTTACAATATAGTGTGCTGACATGAATACAATCTGCACAAGCATTAGCATCTGACATGCGGTCAAGAGATAACAATGGTTGATTTGACAACCACCGCAGAAGGCAAGAAAGGGGTTGTTCACACTGCTACTCCTCACCCTTCAAAGCAGGCTCGGAAAACGCCTGCTAATAGCAGCCTATCAAGCAGCAAACTCAAAAATCAGCGGGGTCATTCTCTGCAAGTCTTGCAACAGGTAATCTTACCCATTAAGCTCATGAAATTTTCTATAGTTTCAAGTAATCACATTTTGTTTAATTCTTGCAGGTCATTTACCACGGAGGTGGATTGCAAGCTCATACAAAGGCTAAGCACAGTGCTACTGCATGAATGGTGTTTAAATAGCTTTCTGCATTGATCTCATTGTGAGATGAATGTTATGGAGAAAGAAGAGTGAGAAATAGGCTAGTGAATCGAATAGCGGTAGTCATTTCGTTGGGATTTATGATTTTGGGGGGACTTGGTTTTGTTGAAACTAATCAGAGGTCTTTGAGACTTTAAAAACTTACATGGTAGTTAAACCCGAACCTGAATTAACATGCTCTTTTTGAAAAGCACAAGCCAAGGCTGAGAGTGGTGATTTCTTAAAGCATTTGAATTTGCGTTGATAAGATACGTAAAAGAACCAGATTCGAATATTTAGGTATGAAGAGTGAGCCTTGCTCTAGCTTCAGCTTGGTTTGATAAATAGAGTCAGAATTTTGTTCCAAAGTTTGAAATAAAAAATGAAAAATAACTTAAATATGAATTAATACTGTCAGAAATTTGATTTCATAAATTTTGTAGAGCAATTTAAACTACTGAATTTGATTTTGGGTTTAAACAATGATATCTTAATTTTTCTTTTTTTAATATTAATACTATGTAAATGCACATGTTAAGCAGTAGTCTTTTAAATTTTGTAATACTATATAAATAATTTTTTAAAGAAAATTAGTTCTTGAAAAGAAAAGCATGGTGTTAAAATTTTATATTAGTTCAATGCATGATAAACCTATGCGGTGCACTGTGCTCAGGTCTATTTCGCTCAATTTAGTGCAACCTTGCCAAGCTTATAGTACTCACCAATCCGTTAAAATCAACCAAACATGGGCTAGATAGTAAATAATAGTTTTAACGAGTTAATTCCTTTTTAGTGACTGTGGTTTCAGTTCACTACTGTTTAAGGTCAATTATTTTAAATACTAGAGTTTGGGTCAGTGTTTTAAAACCCAACTTCAGGTGAAACCCAACAGAGTGGTTGGGTCTCGGGTTGATCGATGGGTCAAACTGGTGTCCAAAGGAAATCTAACATAAATACTCTTGAAAATTGCATGTAATTCCTTATATGTTTAAAATCTCGCAAAAACGCCTCAAACACCATCGTCGGCTTCGGCAAATAGGACACTTTTTTGGCAACAACAACACTCCCAATCACTATGAAAACATTCCCCTCAGTCTCCTGACCAAAACTCATCTTATCCCCCTCTTGTTGGCCTCCCTAATCTTCGACAACAACGAGTGTTTTTCAATAACATAGTTTTGCGATTTTCGGTCAATCCACTCATTGAAAATCACCAACGTTGCCACTATCACACTCATCAGCTATTGCTTTTCAAAAGCCTTAATATTCTAGCCTTCAATTGTTCATGGATTTTTAAGGTTTTCAATGAGTAGGAAAATTTGTAACCCGACTCGGTGAAGGCCTCGAGTCCTAGTTCAATCGGTCAGGTTGGGTCGGGTTTTAAGACACTGGTTTTGGTCCTTACATTTCAAACTACTATTGTATTAGTTTTTTGACTCGATAAAAGGTTAATTGACTATTAAATTTATATTGAAATGATAAAAGTACCGTCTTTTAAAGTTATTAAACATTAATATAAAATGCATTTTTTTTAAATTTGTAATAGAATTATATATATATATTGCACATTTGAAAATCAAAATTATGTACAGGTGATGAATTTAGTATATAATGTGTTAATTTCATTTAATATTGTTTGTGTAAGTAATTTTTCATTTTTGTTTCTAAAAAGGCATTTGCTTCATTTCATTAAAATTTAGCAACTAACAAACCTTTTATTAAGTTAAAGAACTAAGAGGACTAAGATGATAGTATTTTCAAATGAGAAGGACCAAAACTCTAGGGCGCGTATGGTAGATTATTTGGAAAATGTTATTCTAAGAAAGTGACTTAACTTGAGTTGAGTTAGATTAAATCTGAATAGTTGTGTGGTACATTTTTTTTTAAATATTTAGATTATTATTATTTATTTATTTTATTTTTTGGTAAAGGGTAATTGTATAAAGAATAAAAGAAAGAGGATCCAAGTCAAAGTTCATTGGACAAGCCCAAGAAACAAATCAAACCAAAACCAGCAGAATAGACATGGATTTATAATTCAAAAGAACCACCAAACTTGCCTCAAAGAGGGCTATACAAGAAGGAGAGAATCAGCACAATAACAATGCAGGCCTTTTGATAAAGAAGACCAACAGCACAAGCTGTACATCAAAATCAGCCACCAAAGAAGACCCAAAAAAATCAAGCATAGCAGCTGCAAAAACCCTGCACATAAACGCAACCAAACAGGAGGAGAAAAGGCAACAGCAGGCATCAACTCTACAGACAACTTCCCAGCGCAGACTGCTCCCTGGTCTACAACCAGATAATCTAAAAGCCAAACTAATCTCCATACCAGCCAGATAGAGTGAATAAAAGCACCCTGCACCAGACCTAGCAATATGATAGAATTCCAAAACACCTGTCCTATCACACGCCCCAAGCCAGCACCCTATAGGCTTGGGGACTTAGGTTCTGCCACTATTCAACCCCTTTTACAAAATACAACCACACTTAGAACCCCACTCTCCATAGTTTTCGGGCTACTTTTGAGGGGAATAAAGAGGGCTTGCTTCTCTCTAATAACATCAAACTCCCAATATCAGGAGAGAGGGGACTGATAACAGAATAACTATCCACCAGAAAAATGGTTACTCCATGAGGTATTAACCTGCAAAAAGAAACACAGTAGAAAAGAAAAGGTGGGTGAGTAAAAGAGGACAGCCGACCACTGGCCACCACCATCAGATGATAGTCAGCAGTTGCCAAAATGACGCACGACCAGTCGGATCTGGCTGGTCGTGTACTGTTATGATTGTTTTATGCTAAATCTCTAGCCATCGTTAACGGATGAATCTAGCTAGAATCTGGTCGTCAATGGTCATATCGATGCACGATCAGTCAGATCTAACCGGTCGTGCATTGTTTTGGCCACAGCGGTCAAAGGTGGTAGTCTTGAATGGGTTAATTTTCATATTAGAAGAAGTGAAAGATAATTGTTTTTAGGACCACAGCGGTCAGTGGTGGTTGTTGGCAAGCGATGGTAGTCTTGGATTGATTAATTTTCAAATTAAGAGTAAAATATAATTGTTTTTAGTTGAATAGAGTTGAAAAAATGTTTTGAGTTGAATAGAATAGGATAATAAAAAACAAGAATGATTCCAATAAGTAAACATTTAATCTAAATAGGATAACCGAAATATAGTTAAAAAGAGTAAAACAAAACACTCAAACAGGGGCCTAGTTTTTGAAATCATTGTTCTTTAAACTCTAGTAAACTGAAACCACCACGAGGATTAAAAAGGAATTGACTCTATTGTTAACCAATTAAGGTTGTCCAAAGTCCAAACCCGTGAACTAGGGGTCTTGAACTCTTGATGAGTCACATTGGACTAATTTTTTTTTTTTCGTCCTGTAGTGAAGTTAACTGGATAGGACTGGTTGGTGCTAACATTTGATTAATTTATAATAAATTATTTAAATAGAACTATAATTATAAAAAAAATCTAAAAACTTAAATAAAATAATAATTAACATTTTTAATATAAATTTTAGAAATTAAAAAAATTTAGAGGTGGCTGACGGGTTATTGGACGACAATTGTCAGAGTTGACACAACATACTGCCTAAATGATTGAATAGATCGTTTGCCAATTTACATTACAATGGTTACGGGGAGACCGTCTTCGTCAGAAAAAGATTCGACAAATTAATCAGCGACCTACCTAATGGTGTCGTCAGACACACTATCGAAAATGGCAGCAATGACCAGCACTGGTAAAAATATATTAAAATAATATTGAAATAAAGTAAATAGCTTTTTAACATTTATGTAAAAGTTTTAATGTTGTAGTTTATGAAACGAATGGGGGATGGGGATTAGATTTAAGACAAAAGAGCAGACTTTTTCAAAAATTTCGTAGTCCCTCCTCAAAATCAAGCCAAACATTGGACCTTATATGAATGTTTATTAACTGAATTTAAGACAGAAGAGCAGACTTTTTAAAAAAATTTGATCATTGGGTAGCTTCACCAGAATATTAGGAAATCGTTCAGCTAAACAATAATATTTTTAAGAAGATAATATTTAACTTGACTTATCGAAATTATTAAGACATAATCTTATTGACATCAGCAATCATATCCAAAAAATCAATTTCTCAAAGGATAAACAGTATTGTTATCTTCAGATACTTTGTGATTTATTTTCATGGCAATATTTATGAAGAGATTTAAATCAGTAAAAAGAAGAAACCATAAAATGAGTGCCAGACAAGTATTTCCATGGCCATAGCATAAAATTCTGTGACAAGGTACAACACAATCCCATACGAAAACGTTTTAACATTGCATTTAAATAACTTAAAAACTTAACATCCCTAAATATCAATCTATTCTTCAAACAGCAAGATCATACAATCCGTAGCTCATTTTCTTGAAGTTAGGTCCACTAGCCTCTGAATACTTCCACAATGTAGCATTACAATCCTGTAAACATGCTCTGCAGACAACGACACCAACCTGTATACAAATATTATGGTAAGCTGCAGAAAAAATGAGCCGATCCTGGGTAGCAGGAAAACCTGAACCTGCAAAACTCATAACTTAGGTAAGACCACCAATTTCAAAGGAAATAATACAGACAGCACAGGGTTCTTCAGTTTAGATCCCACCGGATTTTATTAACCAGGACTGCCTGTCAATCAACTTTATCATACAAGGACACTGACAAAATTGCACAGATACACTATCCCACTCATTCCCTTCACTTGGAGACACAGTAGGAAAACTAAGACCAACATTCTGACTGGAAAAATTTCTGACCATGTATCAAGATATCAGAGAGATTGAATGGCTAAGACAAGTTCAATTTTAAAATTTAGAATGAAAAAAAAACTTCCGAAACAACCTCCAATTGTTTGTGCACCATTAACAAAATCACTTCTGAAAGATCACTTTTCCTACTTAAAGCTATAACAGAACGGTCAGCAAAACTTGCGACTGAGGTAAACACCAAATATACAAATGAAGTGGACAAAAACAATTTTGAGAAAACATAAAGGCAAACAGCAGTAGCTGAACCTTTAACCACCAGAGACATGCACCATGCAATTGTCTTTGGCGGGACAAAAAAAAGAACACCTGGAAGGTTATGGTACATGCAAAAAATCACTTTTGTATAATTATTTTTTCTTTATTCATTTTCCTTCAAATTAAAATAAGGCAGGAAAATCAAGAAAAAATGGAATTTACTTTCAACAACACGACAGTGAACCTGTACTCCACCTGCACAGTGGAAATGGGCAATAAGCCATATTTTCTAAATGGTCTTATTCAAAAAGAAAAGCTGCACTCCTGTACGTACTAATTAAACTTTAGAAGCTAAAATAGAGCATAGGAACAAACCAGACAAACTCTCCAATCAAGTCAGTAGTTGTTTTCACCACTGTCACTGCTGCTGAGGATCACTATATTGACCATCATCAGTTGCAAAGCCGTTGTTGTTCCTGTCATCGTCGTCGTTACTATTATCAATCTTATGACCAGATTCTGCCTCCTCCTTTTCCCTGTTCCATTGCTCAATCTTAGCCCTTCTTTCAGCACTACTTTCTCTAACTGGACTCCTATTCCTCCTCAACCCTGGGCTTCTGCTTCGTCCCCCCTTACGTCCAGGACTTCGGCTTCTAGGCCTCCTGCCCCTATCATGGTAGCGATGATCTCTTTCATCATCACGTCTACCTGAACCACGGCCTCCATGTGCGCGCTCCTCATAACCACGATGTTTATGTGGACTACGACTCCTGCTTCGACTGCGGCTGCGCCTTCTCCTATTTCTCCCAAACAGTCGCCTCCTCAAGTCCCTAAATTGATTCAAAAACAGCATTTAGATACCACCATATCACCAATGTCAAAGCTTAAAAAGGGGAAAAATAAATAGAAACCAACCTGCTAATCTTCTTCAAATGCATGAAGTTACAGTAGCCACCTCGATTGCATACGTTTTCCTCATACTGCCTACAAGTGGCTTCTCGAAAATCAGTCACTGGGGAGAAATCAACAATGATGGGACGCCCTGATAATACAAAAAATTCAACGTAAAAAAAGTGATCGATTACACAGGTACAACTTTTGACACTGAAAATTATGGCAACAAGAAGAGTAAAACCAAGAGAACAAATTATGCATAACAGTGGCCTGAGCTCCATGAGAAAATTTCAATCTACGATTACGGTTACGATTAAATGGCCAACAAATTCACCAGAAAAAAAGATCATGTTAATACTAAAGAAGCTCTGTTAATAGAATCTTTTAACTTAGCGACATCATTGATCATAGTCTCATCCGTAATAGTGCATGGAAATCCACCACTGAAGGACAAAACAATCATTTACAATGATCACAATGAATAAATTTATAAAAAAAAAAAAAAAAAATTGAGGGTTGGTTGACGCAACCCAAAAAATGGTAAATAAATGGGGGTTACCAAGGAACGACAAAAACATGATGAAAATGGTAACTAACGTTTGAATAATGAACCCAACATCAACATGTCCAACATTATTGAAAATGGTAACTAAAGTTTGAATAATGAAACCCAACATCAAAATATCCAAGATTATTGAAACATTGAGAGACTCAGCCCCAAAACACTGAAAAGGAAAACATGCGCCCATATGAGCACTACGGACACTCTCATCCTAGGCTATATTTGACTGTTAATGAGAATGCTCTCATTCACTTTCAATTTCACAAGTTCTTTCCTGACCGAAGGCAACTGTAATCAAAGTGATCACACTACATAAAACCTTCGGTCAATAATATTAGGAACATATTCTAGAGTAATTACAATTAAGAACAAATTCTTGGGCCATGAAAAGACGAAACAATATTCATCTAATACATTGTAAACTCAAGCACAAGAAATCAAGATCAAAGATGTAACCTGCATAAAACCTTCCATTGAGATTTCGAAGCGCGTTGGCAGCATGCTCTTCCTCTCTGAACTGAACATACACATTACCCACCTGCACAAAAACAAGAACCTGACCTTCAACTACCAACAAAAATTAAAAAATAAATAAACAAAATATTAAAAAAACAAAGAAAGAAAGAAATTGATTAAAAAAAAAACATAAGAAAAAGAAAAATAACCATGTGGTCCGCCAAATTGTCACAAATGTTCAAGCTCTCGATCTCGCCGTACTTGCTAAGCTCCTCAAATAAATCCTCATAAAAATCCTCGAAGTGGTCTTGGATCTTGCGGGGGTCAAGAGCTTGGCCTTGGGGGTCAACGCCGGGAGTGATCATGTCAGGGCGTTGGTACATGTTGGAGAGAAGGAGAGTGGGGCTAATACTAGGTTTAGTGTGAAGCCTGGAGCACCGATCTCCATGACGGCAAGCTCCGATCTTGAAATAGAACGGACAGTTAACTCTATCCTTCTCTGTTCCGAAGATAGATGCTAAGTGCTCCGCCATCCCGCTTCTGTAAACTAACCAATTCAACGATCTGATTTATCTAGGGTTTCAATTTAGCTGTGAATTTGTATTTATAGACAGATGTATCAAAATAAATAGATAAATATAATATAAAGTAAGGAAAAACAAATCAGCAGGTTTGCCCGAGAGGTTAAGGGGGAAGACTTAAGATCTTCTGCACATAAGTGCGCGTGGGTTCGAACCCCACAGCCTGCATTTTTATTTTTTATTAAATGTTGATATATTTAATTATAGATCGGGAATTATAATATAATTCTTCTATTATTTATCAAGTGGGTAAACCCAAAAAATAAAAGGTTTTCTTCCCTTTGTAATAGCATGAGATTTCTTTAAAGTTCATAATTTTTTTCTTTTTGATTTGATAACTAGGGTGTCTAAGTCAGCTTGTGCGTATTTCAACTGATCCTCTAAGACCTTAGAATCGTCAGTCGTATAAAAGGTCAAATGATCACCCTTATTAGAGGTTGTGAAAACTCAAACTCGGAAGACCATGTTAGATCTTCTTTTTGCTCTTTGTAATATTAAGGGGACTCAAACTCGAGAGACCATATTAGATTCTTAGATCCTCCTTTATTCTTTTACTATTATGGCACTAAGTGGTGGTTAAAGTTTTATCATTTTCCTTGGGAGAATTGTGTTTCTAACATTTTATTTTTAACAATTTTTTTTTCTCCGGTTGCTGAGTTTTTTGTTTTTTTTTTTTTTTTTTTTTTTTTTTAAGAAGTAAAATTTGCTAAATGTTAGTTTACTATTGTCAGATATAATAAAAGGCCTAAGGCCCGATTCAAATAATCTTAGCATGGCCCAATTAAGTGGGTTTTGGGCTTGGGTTATTGAATTATGGGTGAATGATTTGACAAAAGGAAAGTGATTTTTATCTCTACATAATTGATCATTAACCTATATTAAGTATACCCTCTTTATATTTTAAAAGATTTTTTTTAAACCCTATTTAATACCAAAATTACCGTTTCAGACTTAAATATATTTTTTTTTATCTCATTTTCCCAATTTTTTGAGATTTAGATTATTTCCTATTTTATTTTGTCTAATTTAGTAAAGATCCATTGAAATATGACAATTATAATATAAGATGGTAAATATCTATATATCTATATATATTTTTTCCTTTTAAGTCTCCTAAACTCAAGATATTTCTTCTTAATTACAACATAGATTATCTATATTTTCTACACTTTTTCCATCACCTAACAACTATTAAGTATAAAGTTATGTATTCTTAAAAGAATTCCAACCAGTCCATTGTAATGGAGATAATTTGTTAAATGGGAAGTCTTGCCATTCTTTTTAGTTGGATTAATTTATAACTTTAAGTTCATGAAGAACAAATATATTTGAAGTGTATTATTGTAAAGAAAAAAGAATGATGAAGATATCAAATTTGGATTTAATTGAAAATTTGAAGTATGATGGAGAAGTGAAAAGTGATAATTTTTTATGTTTTTCTTTTTTAAAAGCAATTTAAAAGATAAACTATGAGTTTTAGATGTTATAAAAAAGAATAAATAAAAGGAAAATATAAAATAGTGTACTTAAAATCTAATATCCTTAATAATAATTTTACATAAGGTTAAACCAGTAAAACAATATTTAATTGGGGGCTATGATACAAAAGGTGAGGGCTGAAAATGACCACCCATAATAAAGTGGCTCAAACCAAGAGACAAAGTGACAAAGTCAACCTATATTGTAACTACTATGTACAGTTATAATTAGGGGCGTAGTCAGAATTTTGACTAAATAGATTCAAAATATTTAAGTTAATAAATTGATAATAAAACATTATGAGATCAATATGAATTTAAATAGGGTTAAAATTATAAATAATATAAAATATAAAGCTCTTTTTTTTTTAAAGTTTAAATAGGTTCAATATGAATTTAAATATGGTCAAAATTGTAAATACAATAAAATATAAAGTTTTTTTTTTTTTTTTTTTTCAAAGTTTGAATAGGTTCAATTGAACTAATACGTTATATTGTGGCTACCTTGGTTATAATTCACCTAAAAATAACTAAAACTTCAATTTTATACAGATAATTTATACGTAAACTTAGGACTGTAAACAAACCGAGCCGAGTCAAGTTTTCGACTTATCGAGCTCAGCTCGTTTGCTACAGGGTCAAGCTCGAGCCTGGGAAATGCGACTCGAACTCGAGCTCGATAGAGTTCGAGTCGAGCTCCAATCGAGCTCAAGCTCGTTAAGGTTTAACCGAGCCAATTTCCCCCCTACTTACAACCTTCTTTCTTTACATCCAATGTTGAATTTACCTTCAGTTTATCGCATATGGAATCAAGCATTCCATGTTCCTTCACAAAAAAATAACATAAATAAGCACAATTCAAACTTCATAAACAGGTATGTCCCAAGAATTGAAATTTTAAACAATTGAAATCCAAATGCCAACTCAAAAGACATCAATCTTTAACAAGTATCAATAGAAACCAATCTTAAATTAATATAGAATATGGTTAAACAGATGACATTGAAACCTTTCCATATCCCTAGTTCTGATGGCATTGGCTTAAAAAAATTGTTTGTGTAATTAATAAGCTCCTCAAAATAGAACAATCTCACTCCTTTTGATTCAGGAATGCTACTCTTCAGGTAATGTAGTTCTAAGGACACAGCCACTGGTTGTCGTTCCAACAATAATACCAACACTTGATGGCTTTATTGGTTCTCTATTGATTGGTCACTGTTTGTTTCTGTATTGTTTGGTTTGTAGATTCCACTAAAGAAAGACACACAGAGATACATTAATTTCAAATAAAGCAACACTACAACAGTTCATTTAGTTCAATGTATATAGTTGAATTAATTTCAAATAAAGCAACACTACAGTTGGAAGCTCATGAGACTGAAAAGATAGGGTAACAGAATCCTCCAGCATTGTATAGTACTGAAGTTTCGCAATTCTAAATAAATTATCTTTTCACTACACTTTTGATTAGAAGCAGACCTACGGAGCTTAAATAAAGTAATAAACAAGCATGATCAAAGAACATGATGGGACCCCAGCAAACACAATCAAAATACACACACAGCACACCCAACAATCAAAGAACAAACACGATCAACAAAATGTATATTGATTCAAAGTTAAACAAGTCCTGGTGAGTCACAATCAGACCCAACCAACAGCAAAAACAAAGAGAGGATAGTCCTATCAGAACATTATCCTCAAATCATAACTACAACATTCAAAGCAGATCAAAACATGGAAGCAAACCCAGAAAAGACTAATCAAAACAGTCAAGCAAATGAACTTAATTTCCTTATCAATCCAAACCATGCGCAAAAACTAACCTCAAAAAGCATAAAACAAAAATTCAAAAGTAATCAAAATTAGTTAAAAGAGTTGTTGATATAAACATAAATAAATGTATCTGAAGTTGACAGGATTTGATCGTCAGGCTTTCTATTTAGCTTCTTCTTTGCATTTTTCTTTTCTTTTCCACCGTAAGGAAACCAACCCATCACTTAAACTTCAGTCCTTAACCTCCAGAGTTTCACTCTAGAGAAAGAACAAAAGCAAACCAAACACCACTCAAGACACAGAGACAGCATAGAGAGAGAGTTAAAATAATTTAGTTAGTATTAACCATGACAGTTAGTATTTCCAACCATATTAACCATGACAGTTTCTGACTTTGCAAAATGCATATTACTTTACAAAATCAAAAAACAGTTCTGTATATATACAAATAACAGTCCAAGATATGAAAATACAGTCCAGCAATCAAAATAACTATCTACCAATAGTCTGCAATAAGGCTGTCTTCAACCAAAACCACCATTTCCCCCTAGTTGTATAAAATGTTCAATTTAGTAAGTATTTTTTAAGGTAACTATGACAAGAGAAAAATATGCATAATCATGAAACAAAAGCAAAATGAATCAAACTTTTACCTATGTATGCCTCCTACCATAGCCAAACCATGCACTGAATCCCAGGAACTTACGGGATAGGAAGGCTGGTCTCCAACGGTTGCTGCTCTTCCTGAAAATGACAAAGGAGGAGTAATTGAAGTTTAGTTAGTATAAATATAAAGTAATAATTAAATTTAATAAAAACAATATTCAATACAAGTATATAACCTACTTTGCATCCTTTCTTTACCCCATTCAAAGTCCGGCACCAATCACATCCACATAAGAGCATCTCCACCGTGTCGGGAGACAACGACGATCGGTACATGTCAATAACCCTATTGCCGGCGCTGAAAGCAAACTCAAAAGCAACCGTAGTGATAGGGATAACTAATATGTCACAAGCCATGGTAGACAAGATAGGGAACTTTATTGAATTTGCCTTCCACCACGTCAAAGCATCAAACGCCGCAGGGTCCTCCACACATTTATGGCATCCCTCTCCAAAGTAACAGTCTAATTCTGATTTAGTTGGCTCAACCGTCTCAGCCACATCCAGAAACTCACTAAAATCATCCTAATCCTCCGCCCTCTCTGCCATGACCCCCGACCCCTCACCAACAACCTCAACTCCATCCCCTATAGATGTAGAAGCACGGGCAACAGTCAATGCTTTACTGGCATCAGCATACTCCCTATATACCTCATACAAGGCATCTCGAACAACATCAATATTTGCCCGCGCTTCACGCTCAGGATACATCTTGGGGAACGACCATTGAATCACCCTCATCTTCAATCTGGGGTCCAAAACAGCAGCCACTGCCATTAATAGATTACATTCTCCCCAATATTTGTCAAACTTTTCTTTCATTTTCCAAATCATGGACTGTATAAACTCATCTTCATCCTGACTCTTACTATCCAACATAATTTTGATTGTACAAACTTGTTTTAGAAACAAGTTTGATGTCGGATAATCACTCCCTAATATGAGATTCGTTGCACCAGTAAACACCTTTAAAATTGAACAAATTTTCTCAACTTTGTCCCAATCCTCCTCCTTGGGACAATAATGATAACTCAAATCCCTCTCCTTCAAACAAGGAAAAAAAGGTCTAAATTTCACTATCGTTGCCAACATATCATATTTTGAATTCCACCATGTTTTGTAATCAAGAATAAGCTTGCGAAATGGTAATCGCCACTGCTGAATATCAGGCTACCACAGATGTCCTCAATAATATGTCTAATCTGATAAAGACCATATTGAACAACCAGGTTCAAGATGTGTGCACAACACCTCACATGAAACATCTTACCCCCACATATGAGCTTCCCCGTAGCTTGGAAATTATCTTTCAACACTTTTACTGCAACATCATTACTTGAAGCATTATCCACCGAGATCGTGTGGACCTTAGCTTTAATTCCCCACTCTATCAAACACTTGAAAATTGCATCAACAATGGCAACACCAGAACGGGGAGGAGGGAAATGAATAAAGTTCAACACCCGTCTATTCAACTTCCAATTATCATCAATCTAATGCCCAATCAACACCATGTATTCCATCCTCTAGTTGCCTGAATGTCATAGATCTATGGTCAGACTTATCTTCCTAACACCCTTCAATATGGTCTGCAACTTCTGCCTCTCATTTTCAAACACTTTTATACAATCATTCTTACAAGTATTACGGGAAATCGGAGTCCATTGAGGAATCCCGTACTTCATCATATTGTTCAACCCCTCTGCCTTCACAATAGAAAACGGATGCTCATGCATCAATACCCAATGTGCAATAAGCTCCCTCATCTTAAGCATATCAAATTGGCCTCGTAGAGCAGGCAAGACAGTAAAGGCACCCTGAGAACTGGAAGCGGGGAAATTTATTTATTATTGCCTCAAGTTAGCTGTTCTCTTCGCACACCTCTTCAAATGTCTATTGAATTGTGTAGTGCTTCCAGTGGCAGTCATTTTCAGCTTTGTTTTACAATGAATGCACTCTTCCTTCCTTATACCACCAGGGAGAACCACCTCCCTAAATTCTAACCACACAGCTAATGTCTTGGCTCTCTTCTTCCTTTGTAGTGGATTATCATTGTCTTCTACATTTTCGGAGCTACTCACATTTTGCTCCGTACCACCTGTGCTTGTGTAAATGTTACGCCGATCGACTGCTCTTACTGTAACATGATCGTCGACATCATCCAATGTAGGGGTGCTTGAGGAACTGTCTCTCGAGGCCATACCTACAATTGAAAAATAAGACACCATTAATAATGAGTAAAAAAAGATCTAAAAGCATTTTAAGAAAAGATCTAAAACCAATTCAAGTAGGCATTTTTTTGTATACTTAAAGCATCACAATATGTAACTACATTATGGTCTCCCGAGGCTTTCAGCTAATTGTCAGAAGCTTGTCTGATAAAATTAATAAAAATTCCTACTAGTTAATGGACATTTCATGAATTGTATTTGTTTCAATGTACAGGTTCACTACACGACAAGATTTGCTGATGGAATAGTCTTTGACAGCAGCTACAAAAGATCTAGACCTCTCACTATGTGCATTGGAGTTGGCAAGGTACAAAATTTATCTCAGTTAGTCAACAATTAATCAACTCCAATCTACATGTCAATCTCTAGAGTGTCATATTACCTTTTCACCCTGTTTCTATAAGCTTTTCAATTTTAAATCGGATAAATTTAGTGTGTATAAAACAGTAAAGCAAAATCATTACTATAAATGTGATAATCATCCTTTGGAATGTAGCGTGAAATCAATGAACAAACAACTCAAAAGCAAACATAAATTCAAAAGCAAAACAACTCATAAGCATAATAATAAGCTTGCGAAATTACTGTGTAAAATCAATGAACTAGTTAATCCTCTGGAATGCAGCATGAAAGGGATGAAAGAAGAGATGTAAAACTCACCGGTGGCTGTAATAACACGGGATGAAGCCTGTCAGTTTCACGGTGGTGCGATTTCGACATTTAGGGGTTTACACTTCAGTCGATTTGGAGGAGAAGAGTTAGCAAACCTAGTTTCAAGCTTTGAGGGATGAAATTGCAGTTTGTGTGAGTGTTTTTACGATTGGGCTCCTTGGGGAGATCAACGACAGCGACGAAGATGACTGATTTCACGGCGAGGTCACTGGTTCCAGGGTTAGGGTTCTTCGTTGGGTTTGCGATTTGGGAATTGGGGGAAATGAAATTGATTTGGGGTAAAATTTGGTGTTTTACGATTTTGCCCTTTGGGGGGGGGCGGGGGTAAGTGTCAGTTTTTTAAAAAAATTTCACTGCTATATAACAATTAAGTACCTCATGGTTTATAAAACTCACCAAAGCACCTTCCATACACGAGCCAGCCCAGGCTCGCGAGCCCACGAGCCGAGCCACCCCATGTTCGAACTCGACTCAGTTAATGAACCAAGTTCGAGCCGAGTCGACTCGATAATTGTCGAGTCGAGCTCCAAACGAGCTTCGGACAAGTCGAGCCGAGCTAGCTCGCGAGCGACTCGACTCGTCTGACAGTCCTACGTAAACTGTCAGATAAAATAGATAAGGTGACTAAACGATTATTACACATAACTTAAGTAGGTAAGAACATGCCACAACCCCTAGAACATGGTTAGTTAATTCTCCAAAGTCAAGGCTTTATAAAACTTCAAGGGTAAGCTAAAGTCCAAGTACGTTCAATGACTTATACAAATTCACCAAAATCTGGTCCCATAAAAGTTTTTTATTAGCTTTCATAATTAACTTAAACATCGGAGATGCCACACCAACAACCGCATCGATGCCTTTTCTGACCTAGTTGTTAGCTTTTTATAATATAGGTAGACAAATTTCGTACTCAAATTGATGGTAAACATGCTAGCTCGGTGTTTCGCTTGAACACTTGATGCTAGAAAGATGGCCTTAGTTTACTCACAGAGAACAATCTTTCATTCTCAAGCCTTTTTAAGTTTTCTTTCTTTTTTCTTAAAAAAAAGTTAGTCGTAAAACTCTAGTGAGTCAACATCAGCCTATGGGTGAAGCAAGAAACTTGGCAGCAGCTTCCAGGCAAACTGAAATAAGTCTTGAAGCTTCAGACCCAACCTCGCGGAGCGGAGAAAATGGTGAACGGATAATTTACCCAACAAAGTAAAAAAAATACAACAAGACAAAGGAAAGGCTAAAGTTATGGATTTTTCAAAATATAATATAGAAGAAGTGTTGAGCCCTCATGTTTTGATGTGCCAAAACTAATAAAAAATATTGTTAAAAGAACTGACAATGTGCAAAGATATGTCGTAAGTCATAACCAAAACAAAAATGTTGAATTTCCAGGTAGAATGACCGTTCACGTAGATAGAACACCTGTTCCATTCAATATTTCTGAAAAATAATTTTCAATCAAGCCGTTCAAATTTGGAACGACCTCGTTCCATGACCCCGTTCATGGTTCTGCCCAAAATGAAGGAAACATCCACTCGAGCTGAAACTCAAGTCATTGTGGAACGACCAAATCAAACGACCATTCCAGCAAGCCATTCCAAACATTTGAAAGACTTATTCAAAAAGGCTAACACACATCTGCGAGTTGGACATCCTTTGCGATCTAAAGAAGGAATGACCATTCCTCCAACCTGTTCTACATGAACGATGTTGTTCCATTACCTCGTTTATAGCTTTGGAAACTTGACACTTTTTGCGATCTGAAGAGGAACACTCATTTCATGAAGAAGAATGCACGTTCCAAGCTTAAGTCAAGATTTTGGACTTAGAACTTTGGAGCTCAAGTCAAGATTGGGGGAACTTCAAGTCTAGCAAGAACGACCTCGATAAACGCACGTTCCTAGAATTCTTCAAAGTCGTTCCGGGAAGGAATGACACAATTCCAAGAAATCTTTCAAGGTTTTGAAATATTTAGACATAAAGAGATCCAAGATGGAACGCCCATTCACAATAGGGGAACGATCATTCCAAATCATAAGATTAAAAAAAAAAAAAAGTGATTGTTGGTGTCAAAACGCTAGTTCTCGATGTTGGAACGCTCGTTCCTCTAGGTTCTGTAGCTTTGTGCATTAAATGAAGCAACGACTCTAATTTTCTAAGGGTTGGTGAAGACTTAAACAGGGCGATTTATTTGCAAAAAAGAAAAGAGAGAATAGTGCAATATCCAACATTCAATCTTGCAAACCCTAGAGCTCATTCTTGATAAAAAAAATCTCTCATTTGTACTAAAACTAATATCTTTAGAGAGAAACTTTGAACCCATTATGTACTAAACTTATGTCATGCCTTAAAGTTTTGTTAATCCTTATACAATTATTTTGTTAATTTTGGCATATCAAAACACACTAGGGTCCAACAATATATAGATATAAACCCTAATGCCCTTTTTCACATCTAGTTCATGTTAATGTTTGGTTTTAAATAGATTTGAAATCTCTTTGTTCATAAATGCGTTCAATATTTGTAGTGGGAACGAATTCCTAAAATGAGAAAGGAGTGGAAAAAAAATAAATTGTAATTTTATTATTGTAATTATGTTTTGGTTTTAACAATAATTCGGTTCTAATAAATTATGCAATTTAGTCAAGTTCAAAGAACACAGGAGAACGAAAAACGAGGAAATGAAAAAGTAATAATGAGATATGTGTCTTTTAAACAAGTAATGAAAGGATTATATTTATATTAGAATTATAACATTTTAAAAATATTTAGTGAAACTTATTTAGAATTTTCAAAAATATTACTCTTGGAGATTTATTTTATATGCAGTCGATAACATCATAACTCTCCTCTCCTGGTAAAATTTGAGTCGCCGACAAGGCAACAGTATGAGTTGTGCCCTCAAACTCATAGAATACGCTAGAACCCATCATATATATCTTTCTGGTTCTACAAATGCTTCTCACACTTACTAGAAAAGTAGAAGGAATCAAACTTAAGGCTGCCATTACACACAAGAAGACAAGGTTACACGTGGCAAGTTATGTATACCAATTACCGGGTGGCAGAGCTTTCTAGCAACACCTCAAGCCCTCAATTCCAGCAACTTCTAGTATCTAAAGGACTTTGCTTACCATTACTATAAATACCATCAACCCTATCCCTATCCCTATCCAAGCCACGTGAGAAGTTTGAGAGAAAAGTCAGCGGTTTGCCCAATACAGTCACACTAGCTATCTACCATTTTGGAAGTAAAAATGAAACCCATTGATGACAAGAAAGAAACGGTGACAATCCGCGCTGTGAGTCACGATGAAGAAGGTCGAAAGAGAGTTGAAAAGACGGAGCTAAACACGCACAACATCGACACTATCAAATACGTGGAGAAGAAACTCATAGACAAGGGCGTGCAGCGCATGGATCGCCACCCCGCCAACGGGATAGGGATCGGCAGGCCTCCGCCGAAGTCCGGGCACGGTGGGAAGTACACGTGGGAGGGTCCGGATGACCTGGCGGAGAGCGAGTTGAACGCGGCTCCGCCTGCTATTGACGAGAAAGATCCGAACTATCTCGATGAAGAGGCTGAGGAGAAGATTCTGAGAGAAGAAAAGAGTGAGGTGGCGGGGTTCGTTGTTGGGGATGTGGATGTGGCGAAATTGGCGGAGGAAAGGGAAGGAGTGGCGAGGGTTGAGATTGATCCTCACTTGAAGGTTAAGTGATTGTGATTAAAGGAAACGATGATGATCTTTAGTGTTTTTATGAGTTGTTTGTTTCGTAATGTTAAACCTGAGAAACGGATTGTAAGAAAGATAAATAATTTATCTTCAAACACGTTTCTTCAACTGTGTTCTAAATTATTTCGTATGTTGTTGACTGTATGAAGGGATTAAAGCTCAATATTTTCTTGTTCAATTGGAGGGAAGAATGAAAATCCTCAACTTAATGGGCCTCGCAATGAACACCTTCTTTTTTTTCTAAGTTAACAGCAATCAAGTTTTTTATAAACGAGGCCTTGATTTTTTAAGAAATGGGGTGGTTTGAAATACATATAGAAGCTTTAAATCTATTTTATATTTTTGTCTTCCTCCTAAATTTTAATAAATTATCGAAGTCTTTTTTAATTATTTAATGAAAATATATTATATTTATTTGTTCAGTGAAAATATATTATTGAAAACATATAAAAAATATCATAAAATAGGATAAATTTAATAAAAAAATAAGTTTTAAATATGAAATTATAGAAAAAGAATATAAACAAAAACTTAATTATGCATTGAGGATTGAAAGAGTATTCTTTTAGAATATAAAATAAAAAGGGTAAATTTAACTGTAGAGATACTAATAGGTTGGTGGAGTTAAACCATTTTCCATGCACTAGAAATTGTGTAGTTCCAGCAAAAAGGCCAGACCCATTGTTGGCCCAATGTTACTTTGCAAATTTGCGTTACTCGCACTAAGATTTGGCAATATACAAAGTATTCTTTAACCGCAAACCAAAAAAAAAAAAAAAAATGGTTTAATCAAAGTAATATAAACTGGTTTAATCAAAGTAGCGAATAAATCACACCTTTGAAAGAATGTTTCTTATAATACAAGCAATAGGTTGTTAAAATATTTCTCTTTCGTGAACATTATCTGGTAGTTCAATTATATTACGTTTGGATTGAATAGTTAGACCAACCAATCGAATTTGAATTACCTACAGAGCTTTCCCATCAGTAGATTGAGGCATCAAAATTACCTGAATCTATTTTTATTCATCCTTATGTTACATGTGCAAATTCATTAACAAACTGATGTATCTACTTTCAATTTCGTTTATTTAAAGTTTTAAGGATTATAGAGAATACATAAATAGTTTATATTAAAAAAAATTTGTATATATATATTATTAGTTTTGTAATGCCTGAATTTCCTAAAGGCATAAATATAATTATGTTTATCGGATATTACTTGCATGTTAAGTAAATAATCCAAGAGAAGAGATATTCTCCCAAATAAAAAGCAAAATCAATATTAAAGGAGGAATCTAGAGAATTAAAGAAGTGAATATTGCTATGATCCAATATAGAAGAGCCAATGTTGATATAGAAATCTGCACCAACCAACGAGATCCGATCGACCTTGTCGGGATCGAAACTGATGTGTGCGTGATTACGGGTAATCAGCGATGAGTGAATGATAATGTCAGAAAGTAAATGATAAAGATAACTTTTAAAGTGGTTCGGTGAAGTTAAACTGCCTACGTCTACTGTGTTTTTGTATATGTTGTGAGAGCTTACAATGTAGTTTTAATCCAGAATTCGTATCCCCATCCTCATCGTTTTAGGGGGTTTATATATAAGATTTACGTAAAGAAAAGAGCGAAATTAAGGGGATTACAAATGATTTGAATCACAATTCCGATATCCTTGCGATTGAGCTCCATGATCGCACAACGATAACTGTTGATCTAGTCATTCCCGCGATATCCGGGATCTAAAGTAATCTGGGGATTGATTGATTGATTCCTGGGATTGTCTGCGATTAGCTTGTGCTAGGTTGAGCTACGGCTCGACGAGCTTATGCTGCGTCGATCAATCATAGTTTTCGAGATCATTCTAGGCCGAGCTATATCCTCGCATTGGCTCGAGCTTGACGGAAAAACTCAGAACACAAAAAGTCAGGGTATAAATGTAATTTTCGCGTGGTCGTGTCACATTAAATGCGACAGTCTTTGTCAGTTACGTTTCGTTGCGTGTGGGCAATAACAGCTGTTCAGGCATGAAGTTGAGGCGTCGTGCGACGACGGTTATCATTTTCAACGGTTCGTTGCACCTTGTGGATGGTCGACACATGGCCATGTCCAAGGGCTGAGATCGTTCAACGAATGAAGGGCTAGGATCAGTTGTGAGTCAATGGTCGAGATTGAACTCTGCCCTTTCGTCTTCCATGCAAAAATCACTATAAAAGGTGCCAAATATTCATGATAGCCACTCTAAAAGTTCTTCCACCCTCTCGCTTTTCTTTGCTGTTGCTCTTACGTCGTCGTGGTGGTCTTTCTTACGAGTTCTCAGCGCTCTTCTTTATTCCGGTAAGACTTCTTTCTCTTCCTTGCTCATTTTTCTGACTTTTGTGCTAAAGGGTGGCTGATGTAGTGGCCGCATTGGATGTTTTAAGGTCTTAATATGGTTTTTGGGGTGTATTTCTGGCAGTCTCGGGTTTTAAAGGGGTTTAATTGCAATGGCCGCCGGTGTCCTGGGTAGGTCGCATGACTTTGTTATGTTGCACAAGCTATTTTGGGTGCCTAAGATGGAAGCGAACGTGGAATGGTCGCCGAGTTCTTCAGGCTCTAACACATGTTCGCTTCTTTTTTCAGGTACCTAGAGTCGAATTAGAACCATGTCCTCGTCTAGCAGTCGCACAATAGATCGAATGTTCGATTCACCGATTGGTTTGGTAGCACTAGGGGATGTGTCTCTCGAGATATCCAAAGAGTTTGTCGCTAGAAGCTCACACCCTGATGCTGTAGGCTTGTTGGACCGTGCTGCAATCCAACTGGCTCATTCCCCACTGTTTCCAGCTCACAGGCTACAAAAAGAGCCACAATCCTCGATCACCCTTGGGGATCTTGAACGCATCAGGGCGACCTATGTGCCGCAGCTCAACCTGATGGCCCCGTGAGAACACTATTAGAGTCATGAAAATGACTCTATTTTGGTGATAAAAAGACCCTATGTCTAATTAAAATGAAATCATATTGAGATAATTAAAGAATTTATGAATTTATTCATGAAAATCGCATCATAATATTTTTCTTATGAATTTAACATGTTTGAAATGATTTTTGGAAAGGGTATGAGTTGATATTAGGTTGTGGTTTATGGATTAGGGTTGATTTTGTCTCATTTATGTTGTTTAGGGGGTAAACTGTCAAATTTATAGGGATTGATTTTGTCACTTTTCAATTGTGCAGGGCCAAAGCGATATTTTTCACTTTGTGCATAAAAAGAAAGTGAAGGGTCGCAAATCTAGAGCGTCATTCATCCATCCACAATGATCACCGCCGTGACTCTTCCTTTCCCTTTTCCGGCGACGTCCGGCGACCTTTCGTATTCCCCTTGCATCGATCATCATCATCTCGTCGATACCACCGCGATCACACGTTTTGCCGTCGCGACTCTTCGCATTCCAGTCGACGTTAGGCCATTTTTCAGCAACCTCTGGCGACGCTTCACTTCCCTGGTGGCCGATCTTCCTTCCCTACACTCAGATCTATCCATTCCAAGCTTTAGCTACAGCCAAAAACGCTGGAATCTACCATCGCCACCGTCGCGCCTCTTCGCCTTCCAGCCGCAATCTCTCCTATTTCCGATGAACTTTCATCTCCTCAACACCTGATCTGAACTCCCCATCACCTAAGCTTTCCATTGGTACATTCGGATCCCATTTCTGCCACCATTTGCCTGAAGACCTACCGAAAAACTAACGTATTCCGGCGAGTGCGACTGTTCGTATTCCGGGTTGTCCGTTGGTCATTGTCACCCCTTCTTTGCATCATATCGCTGTTGATTACTTCCTTTCCACCACGATCAACTTCGTTTCCACCGCTTCAGCCTCCGTCGACACCACTATGAGCGGCTAAGTTCCCAGTTGTCTGTTACGGTGTAGGCGGGATCGAGATTGACTCCACTACTCTCCTCATTAGCTCTCGACTAGTTGGATGAGCCCGATTGTAGGACATTTGGTAGTATTGTGTTTCGAATTATATTTGTTTTCATTTCATGTTTGATTTCGATACTTTAATATGGTTTGAGCATTATTTGTGATGAATATAGTTGTCCATTGTGATTAAATGTTTTCATAGAACTTATTGAATGATAGACGTTAGTTTGAGATAATTTAATGATGAATATTACTTTTCATTACTTCACATCGATTGTAATTAAGTTGTGTTCGGATTTAATGTCATTTCTACTGTTGTTGTGTTTATTGTGAAGTGGGTTGATTGGATGATACGTGTTGACAAATTGTATTTGTTAATCACGTACCAACTAGTGGTATTGTTTTGTAGTGTTTGTGGCCATCAATGATAGTCTTTAACCAATCGAACTTAAGTGATCGGATGAGACAGGATAGATTATACTTAGAGTGCCGGCAAGCCATTTCATTGATTTACCCTGCCCTGTAGGCTTAGGGGATCGTAGAGGGTGAAGGAGAATTGTGTGAGTTGGTCTCATGTCGAACCAAAACCGTAGCAGCAACGTTTTTATTATAAAGTCTTCATTAGTTTAAATTTCAAGCTTTTTTTATTTGCATTTAGTTTGTTTAGTTTAATTAATCAAAATTGCCAATTTCATTTTCACTACTCAAATATACATTAGGTTGTTAGTCTTGCTCTCTGTGGATTCGACCCTGCTTACCGCTAACTACAGTATTTAGGTTTAAATTTGTGATTGTGACAACCGGTTCGACAAACACTCTCGGAAGAACCCTCCAGCTGGATCGGTGGCAATTTTCGAGACTCTCCTCAGATGCGGGGTATCCATTCCCTCGCACCCTTTCATCGATAAAGTGTTGAGGCGATTCGACATTGCTCCTCTTCAACTGACGGCCAATTCTTACTTGATCATTACCGAGGTATACATCACGTATATGATCGCTAAGCTAGGCGAGCCGTCTGTCGAAGAGTTTGTCCACTTGTACAGGCTCAAAAAGGGACAAGGCCAGATGTACTACCTTTCCAAGGTGAGGAAAGTACGTTTCAACGGGCTGGTCGATGTCCCGAAGAAAGTTCCACATTGGGATTCCCAATTCTTCTTCTACGAAGCTAGAACAAGTGGTGTCTTTGCTCTGGAAGTGAGTAAGGCTTTGGTTGCTCGCGTACGTGAGGACAAGTTTTGAGCTTTGCTTCATTGTCTAACCAAATTACTTTATATTGTAGTTAACATCGAGCAGAACTATCTCCCAGTGGCGAGCTTGCGTTTCAGCGATTTTCCTGACAATTCGCGTAACGTCCACGTGCTTATTACGCTTCCTCACCTAAAGGCATGCGATTTTTGTAGGGACAAGGCCAGATTTTTAGCGCTTTTGGAAAAAGGTAAGTTGTTGCTTGCTCGCATTTGGTTTCCTGCACAAATTGATTGCTAACTCGTTTCCCTTTTTCCTTGCAGAAATGTGGGCCGAAAAACCCAAAAGCTTTAAGAAGAAAACGATGACCTCGGCGGCTGTCCAAAAGGCGTCGGCTGCTCTAGTGACAAAACAGCCTATGGATGCTATCAGCACGAAATGCGTCGGAGGCGAGCTTGTAGAGGGCCCAAGCACGAAAAAATCTGCGACTGCCTCTGAGGCGATTGGTGAGAAGAGCGTCACTAGCCCCTAAGAAAACGTCCGAGCCAACTGTAGGCTCAGGAAAAGGTAAAGCACCCGAGCAGTAAGATGGCTTGGGGAAAAAGAAGGTGACTGAGCCTTATGGGGGCTCGAGCAAAAAGGTCGCCATGCATGCTGGCGACCTTCAGAAAAGCGCAGCCCAAAGCACAACCAAGAAGTAGTCCGCTCCTACGGGTGCAACAGTTGCTCCAAGGGGGAGTAGACCTTGCTCGTCCAAGCTAAAGGATTGGGAGACGAGCGAAGCGACCGAGGCAAATTTTGACACTTTGATCGACCAACTCCCTAATCATATCGGTGTTGGGGCCGTAGTGGCCAGAGATTAGGTCACCTCGCAAACATTCGCAACTGTTAGGGACTCGACTCCCGCCCAAATATTAGCCTTAACCTACAGCTACGCGGCTAAGATACTGGTAGTTCGCTTCCCTTTTTTGAATGCTATTTTTATTTCTTGCTCGCTTCTCACCTTTTCATTTTTAGGTTGCCATGGCCAGTAGACTCTTGTACGAAAAATACGGCCAAATCTTGGAGGGAACTCACAAGGGATGGATGCTGGCGGAGATAGTAACGGACGATGCCTTGGCCAATGCCAAGGTTGCAGAGAAGGAGATGGAGGCTAGGCAAGCCAAGCTTGAGCACCTTAAAGAGGAATTTGCGGCCTTTGGGGTCAAGGAAAGGGAGTTCCTTGGCAAACTCAAGGTGAGCGAGGTTGCTCGGAGTAAGGCTAAAGCTAAGGCAGCAGAGGCTGACCAGAGTTTGGCTCAACAACCAGGAGCCAACAATAAGCTAAACTCTGAGCTTTCCTTGGCTTAGAAAGTAGCAACGAGCTGGGAGGCCAAATTCAAGCAAGTTTCGCTCGACCTTACCCAAGAAACAGTAGGTCGACAAAATGCCAAAGCTGAGGCCGAGCAACTCAGGCTTAGGATTGAGGAGTTAAACGAAGCCGTCATTACCTGATCTTGAGAGATGTCGGTCTCCCTCGTGCGAAAATTATGGGAGGCTCATCCATCAATCGACTTTTCTTTCCTTCCGCGAGCTTATCAGAAAGAAGTCGAAATGATGAAGGTCGAGGCTTAGGGGGTGACCTATATGTACTCAGATGACTCTGGGAATGTTGGCGAGGGCCAGGAAGAGGTCGAGGAAGGTGGCAAGGAGGCTATGCCCAAGCTGGAGGTCGAAGACCCGGTTCCTCTAACCACAGTCCTCTAGAGCAAGGTTCCCAAACACGAGGTTGAAGACGAACGCCCTGCTCCCCCATTAGCCTGAAGAATCTTAGTCTTTTTTTGTTTTATTTTTTTTATTGCCCAAATGTAATTAAACTTCTAGTCAATGAAAGAACATTTTTTAATTTTTCTCTTTTGAGTAATGATTGTTTCATTTCTGCGGAGTCATTTAATTCATCCTAATCGGACTTTAGGACCCGAATTTTGCTCCAAGTCATGCGTAGTTCGCTTTTTTAGGAGATTTTCAGTTTTCTTGCCAAAAAATCTTTATGCGACATTTGGCATCGATTTCGGACTCGTCGTCCTTTTTGGCCTTTCATCGTAGACTTAAGGCCAATTTTTTCCGAAGTGCTTTTTCTTGGATTTTTCCAAGTTTAACTTCGTCAACCTGGGATTTTCAATCCCGATTTATGTGAGGAAATCTGATGCGATAATAAACTTTGATTTTGGACTTTATTGTCCCTTTCGAGGTCTTTGGTTGCCGGCTTAGAGCCAATTTCCTTCGACGTGTTTTTTCCTTGATTTTAAATTCAAGTTTAACTTCGTCGATTTATGATGTTTTATTCTCAAAGAGTTGGATTTTGGCGTGGCTTTTTTAAGGTAAGCTGCCTTTCCTGGACTCTTGACTCTAAGTTTTCTTTTGGAATTTCATCACTTAGGTCGCGATTTATTGATCTGTAGTTAATTGTAGACGAACTAAAAAATGTAAATTATGAACAAAGCAAGTACTGAATAATACCTCTCTTATTGATCAAGTGTTTCGGTTGTAAATAGCCTTACAACAAATGCAGTTCATAGAAATAAATAAAACCCAAGCTGCTTACTGGTAATAGCTTCGCAAGTGCTCAACGTTCCAAGCTCGCATTATTGCTTCGCCGTTGAGGCATTCTAGGTGGAAAGATCCTGGTGCTAGCTTTTTGGAGATCTAGAAAGGACCTTCCCACCTGGGTCCAAGTGCCCCCAAGTTCAGGTTTTAGGTACCTTGGACGACCTTCCTGAGAACCAAATCGTCTACTTCAAAGTCTCTATTTCTGACTTTGGTATTGAAATACCACTTGGCCCGCTATTGATAAGAGGCAAGTCTTAACTGAGATTTGGCCCGATATTCTTCGATTAGGTCTAACCTCAAGCGGAGTAGGTCTTCGTTGGCTTCTTCTTCAAAGATTTTTCTTTAGAATGAATTGATTCTTACTTCGACCAGGACCATTGCTTCACATCCATAAGACAAAGAAAACGGGGTCTCACCCGTCGAGTTTCTGGCAGTCGTTCTGTAAGACCATAGAGCTTCCGAAAGCTCATCGGCCCACCTCCTTTTAAGGTTGTCGAGCTTCTTCTTTATGGTATGCTTGATTACTTTGTTCACAGCCTCTACTTGTCCGTTGGCTTGAGGTCGGTAGACGGTTGTGAAACTCTTTTTGATACCAAGTCTCTCGCAGAAGGTCTTGAAATCTTTGCTGTCGAACTGCTTCCCATTGTCGATTATTTTTGTGTGGGGAATTCCAAACCGACAAATGATGCTCTTATAGACAAAATCTTTCAGACTATTCGACGTTATGATTGCCAATGGCTCAGCTTCCGCCTACTTGGTAAAGTAATCTACGGCAACAACCGCGAACTTAATGCCCCCTTTTCCGTGAGGCAAGGGGCCAATAAGGTCAATGCCTCATATCGCGAATGGCCAAGAGCTTGTTAGAGTGGTCAATTCTTGCGGGGGAGCTCGCAAAAATGTCTACAAATCTCTAGCATCTGTCACATCTGCAGACATAGTCCGTCGCATCATCATAAACTGTTGGCCAATAGTATCCTTGGCGGAGCACCTTGTAAGTTAGAGATCTTCCCCCTACGTGGTTTTCGTAAATGCCCTAATGTATCTCTCTTAGGACATAATTTGCATCTTCATCGGGCTGGTACATTGGGATCTGGTTATATCACGAGTACGCATCCATAAAGCTAAGTAGTGCATTTTCTACCGTCGCATCTACAAGTTGGTCGATCCATGGTAGTGGAAAGTTATCTTTCGGACAAGCTTTGTTTAGATCCGTGAAGTCGACGCAAGTCCACCACTTGCCATTCAACTTCTTGACTAGGACTGGGTTGGCGAGTCAGTTCGGGTACCTGACTTCCTAGATGAAGTTGATTTCTAGGAGCTTGTCGACTTCATCTTTGAGCACTTGAGAGCGCTCTGCATCCATGACCCTTCTTTTCGGTCTTATGGGCTGAGCCTCTAGGTCGAGGTTTAACTTGTAGCATATCACCTTGGGGCTGATCCCAACCTTATCAGCGTATACCCACACGAATACATCAAGGTTCTTCTTCAAGAACTCGACTAGATTATCGGCCATCACTCTGCTCAAGCTGCTGTCGATCTTCAGTATGCGAGTTGGATCCTCCTTTCTAATACTTACTCCTATCAGATCCTCAGTTAGTCCCGCAGTGGATTCCTCTTTGTGGCTACGAAGATCTATAGAGTCTTCTAGTGGTCCGGGGTTTGGCTTGGATTCTGCAATGATCATGGTCTTTAGGTGCGGCCATTTTTATGCGGCGTTTATGGCCCGATTATAACATTCCCGTGATTCTTTTGTGTAGCTCCTGATTGTCGCGACTCTCCTAAGAGTCAAAAATCTCATTGCTTGGCAGCGCACCGACGTGACGACGCTTAAATCATCTAGGATTGGCCTTCCAAGGATGACGTTATACGTGGTCAAGCAGTCCATCACCAGGAATTTGTCATCACAGTTTTGACCTTCGATTCGACCCTCAAAGTTACAGGGAGGTCGATAGCACCTTTGGGAACTAGGCTGTCCCTGGTGAACTCATAGAGCGGCAAAAGGCACGCTCGCAGACTCCTTTCAGTGAATCTCATTCCTCGGAAGGCTCCCAAGAAAATAATATTTGTCACGCTCCCGTTATCGACCATAACCCTTAATACTCTTACGTTGTCAATCCTGGCCGTGATTACAATTGCGTCATGATTATGACGAGGGGATGTTTTGCACTCATCGACTGTGAACCCCAATACCTTGCTTTCCTGTTTGGGCCGTTTGGACGGCATCTGTTTGCAACTCATTATTCGGGGGACCGAGTTCCCGAGCATATTGCTCGCGAGCTCACCTCGAGCTTCTCGCTATATTTGGTCCTCCGTAGATCATATTCACGAAAACCTCATTGGGGTTCAACAGAACCTGTTGAGCTGGTCAGGGGTCTATGTCTGACCTAGGACCTGGTAACTTTGCTCATCAAGATTTTCTCGAGCTGGTTTTGCCTTAACAAATTCTTTCAAATGACATCTTCTTATCATGTCCTCAATGGCTTCCTTCAAAGCCCGAAAGTCATTCATATTGTGCTCGACATCTTTGTGATACTGGCAATATTTTTGCCGATCTCTTTCTCCTGGAGCCCCCTTCATTCTTTCTAGAACGGGCAGCCTCTTCGCCTCTTGGGATACTCATAGATGTGGGCGATGTCTTGAGTAAGGAGGTGTACTTTGCATACAACGGGAAATGTTGCCTGTCTTCGCGGTTATCTACCCTCTGTTTCTTTGGGAATCTATTGCGATCCTTGTCGTTGCGGTCTTGGCCCCCACGCTTATCCGAGAGGCGATCTTGTCTCTTGTTCGGGGCCCCCCGCGTCGAGCTCCTAGCTAGTGCCGTTAATGAGCTCTCTACTTGTTGGTATTTTGCGACCATCTGGTAGAATTTGGCCAGGCTCACATGGTCTTCGCTCTGGAGTTCTTTCCACAGCTTTGTGTTAGGTCTGATCCCTACGATCAAAAGAGTCTGAATAGATTCTTTAGGGGCATCAGCGACCTTTGCCTACTCGTTCTGGAACCTCGTTAAATACGAGGTTAGTGATTCGTCTCACTCTTGGCGAATGTTGCTCAAGTAGCTGAGTGGCATTGCAAACTGTCTCTGTGCCTGAAACTGCTGCAAATATAGCATAGAGAATTGTTGCTAGGAGTTGATGGAGTTCGTCTTGAGCCGTTTGTACCACCTCTTGGCATCTCCAACTAACGTGACTGCGAAGCACTGGCATTTTGCTAAGTCATTGACCTAGTGTAGCTCCATCAGGTCATTAAAGTTGTCGAGGTGATCTCTAGGGTCCCCCTTCCTGTTGAACTTGCTTTTTGGTGCCTTGAATCCTTGTGGGAGCAGGGCCTGGCGAACTTCCTCCGTAAAGGAGGAACTTACTATCTCTTCTGCCAAGTTGTTCTGGCTAGCCTTTAGATCGTCGAGCATCATCTGCATGAAATCCAAGCCTTCATTTTGCTTCCCCTGGTTGGCTTTGTTAAGCTGTACCTTGAGCAAGTCGGTTTGCAAGTCTGTCGTTTGCAAAGCTCCTCCGATGCATGCATTGATACGCGAGGTCGAGTCATGATGGCTAGGTTAATAGGTGTTATCATGCTTGTCGGTGCATTGCTCGCGACGTCGATCATAACCGAAATGTAGATCATTGGTAGATTGACGCACATGGCTCGCTTCGCGAGCCTGCAAAGATCGATCTTGTCTTGGGCGTGGGTTAAAACCAGCGCCGTTGACATTGGGGATACTGCCGAGCTTCTCGGTGGTGTTTGTCGCCTTTGCTTTCCCTCAACAATTGCTTCCCTGACTGCCTCCTAGGGTTTGTTTACCCACGAGACTCTCGCTCATGTGTGAGGAGCTGCCTGCGAGGTTGGCGGTGTTGATCACCCCCTAGCGGTGACAAAACGGACTGTCGACTTACAGAATTCATACATGTTGGGATAACGTTGGTGAAACGCGGCTAGTCAGGGTTCTAGGCGACTAGTTGTTGGTTCTTCAGCTCAGCCACGTTCTGTTGCACCACCTATACAACCATTGTTCTAATCATCTCCATCAGCTGGCCGTTCTCAGGATTTGATGTCCCTGCCCCCTGATTGTTTGACCGGTGGTTGGCGTCTAGTGTCTTCCTGTTGCACCTCTTAGAGGGCGGTTTCTATGTTCTCGTGATTTTCGGTGGTAGTTCTTGATCTGGTGAACATTATTTTGGTCATAGGACAGGTAAATCGCGGTGAATGTTTGTCGGGATCTTTGAAATAGTGGCGGAGGCCCTCTTTCTAGCGTCAAAATGTTGATACATAAATCTTCACCAACCAGCGAGATCCGATCAACCTTGTCAGGATCAAAACTGATGTGTGCGTGATTACGGGTAATCAACGATGAGTGAATGATAATGCTAGAAAGCAAATGACAAAGAGAACTTTTAAAGTGGTTCGGCGAAGTTAAACCACCTACAACCACTGTGTTTTTTGTATATGTTGTGAGAGCTTACAATGTAGTTTTAATCTAGAATTTGTATCCCCCTCCTCATCTTTTTAGGGGGTTTATATACAAGATTTACATAAAGGAAACAAGCGAAATTAAAGGGATTACAAATTATTTGAATCACAATTCCGATATCCTTGCGATTAAACGCCATGATAGCGCAACAATAACTGTCGATCCAGTCATTCCCGTGATATCCGAGATCCTATAGATTGATTGATTAATTCCTGGGATTGTCCGCGACTAGCTTGTGCTGGGTCGAGCTACGGCTCGACGAGCTTATACTGGGTCGATCAATCATAGTTGTCGAGATCATTCTGGACCGAGCTATATCCTCGCGTTGACTCGAGCTTGGCGAAAAAACCACACACAATAGCTAGCATTCCAAGCGAGAAGATCTTCACGGACCCAAGCGCTAGACTGTAATCTTGTATATTTGGCAGATTAATTGTTAGGGGTAAAACTATTTTTACAGTTTTATCTCTCTTCAGTCGTATATAAGCTATTTGTTTATTTTTCTACAATGTTGATTGTTTGTACAAATTAACTTACTTGAATTTTTTGCAATATTATGACATATAAGGTGCGTTTGGTTCAAGAAATATTGGATTACTGGAAAGTTAGATTACCTTTAAGTTTATTCGGAATCTTTAGTAAAATGTGTTTGGTTAGTTGGAATAAATTAGTAGGTATATTTTATTAATATGTTTGGTTATGATGAATAAATTGTTGGGTATATTATTTAAATTATTGAATTGTCCTCTAATTAAATATTATTATATATTATTTTTTAATATTAATTATTATAACCCCCTACATTTAAAAACTTAGCAAAAACAATCTTATAATAAAAGTTTGAAAAATCAACAAAGCATCCCTACAATCCAGCGACTGTCGGCCGCCGGCAACCACCGCTGGCCGCTGGCAGTCGGCAACCTAATGGCACACGGAAGGCAGGAAATGACCTTCGTGCACCGTATGGCCCAAATTTCCTAAAGGCATAAATATAATTATATTTATCGGACATTATTTGCATGTTAAGTAAATAATCCAAGAGAAGAGATATTCTCCCAAATAAAAAGCAAAATCAATATTAAAGGAGGAATCTAGAGAATTAAAGAAGTGAATATTGCTATGATCCAATATAGAATAGCCAGCATTCCAAGCGAGAAGATCTTCGTGGACCCAAGTGCTAGAGTGTAATCTTGTAAATTTCTATATGAGCATTACAAAAATAGTAAAAAACGTTTCTTTCGTTTTGTGTCGGTAGAAAATGGAAGTGCCAACCTAGCTAGTAATTTCCTGCTGTTCCCACATGTTAGAAAATATTATTTAAATAACCTAAGTTTAATACTTGGTTAATTGACATTGAAATTGAAATTATCAATTGACCATAGAAGCATAATCATATGGCCTTAATGTATACAGTGGATGCCAGCGCAAGACGACTGGATGGATTACTAGTGACTGAATTATGTAATTACAATGATCTAGTTTCCAATATTTAGTTGCTTTTAGATGCAATAATTAAAGTGACTTCATTTCATCTGTCACTATCCTGTTTTCTGATCTACCATTATTTTTTCTGAATAGTCGGTAATGGACATAAATGTCCCAAACCATTTATAATATGATTTATGTCGGTGCATAAAATACCTCTTACTAAAATAGTCTTCAAGGATTTCCATGCGCGGTATAACTCAAATTTGGCGGATTAATTGTTAGGGGTAAAACTATTTTTACGGTTTTATCTCTCTTCAGTCGTATATAAGCTATTTGTTTATTTTTCTATAATGTTGATTGTTTGTACAAATTAACTTACTTGAATTTTCTGCAATATTATGACATATAAGGTGCGTTTGGTTTAGGAAATATTAGATTACTGGAAAGTTAGATTACCTTTAAGATTATTCAGAATCTTTAGTAAAATGTGTTTGGTTAGTTAGAATAAATTAGTAGATATGTTTTATTAATATGTTTGGTTATGATGAATAAATTAGTGGGTATATTATTTAAATTACTGAATTGTCCTCTAATTAAATATTATTATTATATTATTTTTTAATAGTGATTATTATAACCTCCTGTATTTAAAAACTTAGCAAAAACAACACCATAATAAAAGTTTGGAAAATCAACAACCCAGCCACTGTCGACCGCCGACAACCATCACCGACCGCCGGCAGTCGACAACCTAATGGCACATGGAAGGCAGGAAATGATCTCCGTGCGCCGTATGGCCATTTTCGGCCAAAGATCTAGTCGTTGATGGTTAGATCTAATCTGTCTGTCAACAGCTATAGACGTGGTTGTTAATGACCATCAATCTTGCCAGATCTGTCACGATCTAGCTATTTCCGATGGTAGTGGCAACTGGCCACTACGATGGTTGCCAGTGGCAGACGACGGCAGGTGGGTGGGGGTGGTGGCTTGGGTGGGCTACAATTTATTTTGAATTCAAGGGTAATTTTGTCTAAAAAGTTAATTAATTGGGGTGAAATAATAAAAGCAACATTCATGTAAATAAATTTAAAAAGAAGAGCATTATTGTCCTAAAATTTTATTAATAAGGGATAGAATTATAATAAAAAAAAATATTACCCTGGTAATCTTATAATACCTAAGAAAATGGAGGTAATCAGATTACCTCTAATATTACAAATAATAACTACTATTGGTATTTGAAGATTACCGAAATTTTATATTACTTGACAACCAAATATGATAATCAAGTAATATAAGATGACATAATCTCAGTAGTCTTACATTACCCCCAACCAAACGTCCCATAGTATAATCGATAATTAGATTTTTGTTTTCTCTATTACTGAAAAGATGGATTAAGCATCAAAATTGTCCAAATTTGTAATCATTTTGGCCAAATTGATTTTGCAAATAGAAAACTTTTCTTGGGACATGAGAATCAAACTTTTGAAAGATGTTAAGAGAAAGACAAAATAACCTTAGTCTTGGTTGACTTGGTTGCGTCTACAACTAAAACAACAAAACAATAAATAAGAGATCCAAAACATCCACACATATTTTGAGCAAGTAGAGTGGGACTGAAGAGGTGGTAAGTTCGTGCTTTTAAAGGACAGTTGGATTATTGAGATAATTAATTAAAATAAACGGCTAGTTTATCGATCCATCTAAATTGTCAACTCTATATATTGAGATAATGAATGGAAGAAAATAATTAGTAATTAATATCACTTTTAAAAATGTTATCTTTCTAGCTACATCTCTCTTTTCTTTCCTTAACACACTGAGATGAGCGTACAAGTAATGTAGTTTATTAATTAAGTAATTAATGATAGTAAGAATGATTAGGTAAAGCTTAACACTTTCATAATTGAAAACAAGTTTTAAAGAATCCAAAGTGAGAGGGCCCAAATTCAACTAAATTTCTTGAAATATTTTACTTCAATCACTATAATTAATTATCCCATTGATTAAAAAACGTATGTGTCATTAACAAAGAAACTGCAAATCAATGTAGCCAATTTATTGTCATATTGAAAATATTTGTAATTCCTCAATCCTAAATTAGAGTTTTTTTTTTTTTTTTTTTTTTCTCCTGTGAAAATGCTAAGAATTAAACTTATTCACTTCGTTTAGAAAAGTATTATAAACACCATTATAGTTATCAAAAACCCTATAAAAAAATATCCTACAACGCATTACAAAATTGTTAAAAAAATCTGATAAGAGGTTTTTATTAATACTTTCAAAAGAAGTTGATGAGTTCAATCCTGAGTAATCTCACAAGATTCTCTCAAATATCCAAGTAAGTAATTTTGTAGCTAACCAAACATTCATTTTTTTAACAAGCTTGGTGACCGTTATTAAATCCTTTTAGGAAGATAATAACCTTAAAGAAAGGTATTTTTTAACAATGAAGAAGAATGTAGATAAACAAACCTTAAAAATGAAGTTTAAAATTGAATCATTTGGCATGAGATGAGTTTGTAAGGTATGGTGTCTACTTCAACACAGACATATACAAGTTGAGGAATGAATGGATAAATGGTTTTAGTAAGTTAGATAAAACATCATATCATTCACAAGTAGCATCCACACTGGAGCCCGCCATGACTCTACATCCACATAACCTTCTTCCAGACAATCATAATTATAAACGCTTAACAGATGCACTCTTTAATACCCAAAAATAAATAAATACATAAAAATAGAAAAGGGTAATCTGTTGCTAAAGAATGTTATTTTATACACTTCTGCTGAGATTGTTTATTGAATACACAAACTTTTTAAAAATCATAAACAACCCCTTATAATTATTAAAAGCTTCCTTTAAATTATTAAGACCCCCCTTGTGTTAGTAGGTTTTTAATAATTATAAGAAGGTATTTGATGATTTTCGAAAAGTTTGAGTGAACTTTTTTTTTTAATTATATAGGACACTTTTGAGTTCATTTCTCCCCCACAAAAAAAATATAATTATTTGATATTTGAGTTGTTTATTATATATGTTTGAGTTTTTGCAAATAATTCTGATCTGAATTTTAGAAATCATAAAGAATATTAAAGAATCATAAATTCATATACGTAAAAGATATATTTTGTCATTACAAAAAAGAATATATAAAAAATGTTACTTCTTTTATTTTATTTTCAGATAGTGTTTTTAGATAAGTAAAATTTCATATTTTGAAAATATAAAAATTCAAAATTTTTTTTTTTTTTTAAATCAATATACAAAATAATACCAATTCGGATTTCATCGAATTGATCATACATATCGAATAAAAACTTGGTGAAATACCAAAAAAAAAAAATCCATAGAAAAAATAAAACTGTTACTTTCTGTTGATGTTGAAAACAATTTAAAAAAGGAAATAAGAAATCAGTGTAGTTTGAAAATAGATATAAACAACTCATTGATATGTGAAAGGAGATAATTAACACTTTGAGTTTTACTTAATTACTAGTTAATAGCTAATGGTGTCAGTCAGTGTGTTTTAGATTTGGATTATTGACTAACATACAAGTATTAGGTGGTGATTAAGATAGATTAAACACTAATACAAACATTTAATTTTTTTTAATGCATCTGTTAGAAACTATGTCTGCAATATTATATTCTATGCCTACCCAGCAATTTCGTTTTTTCATACCAGTAAAATATTAAAAGAAATTGGTCAAGTTCAGCATATGAAAGACGTTTTTCAGGAAAGATATAAACCAAAATGGAAATGCAGAGGCATAGCGATTAATACGGGTTATATGTCAAGAAGCATCATGAGATTGTTTTATTTACCATAGATTGCTTAATATAAAACATATAAATTGTTGTTAAATATTTTAACCATTATTAATTTATTTTTCTAAATATCAATATTTTAACCAATTTTTTTTTAAAAATATATATTTAATTAGTTTACTCTTTGAAAAAACGACGGAAAAGAAAGGTCTACTGATTTGCCTGTGGAAATGAACATGGTGATTTATTGGTGTTAACGATGAAATACAGCTCAAAAGATGGCACATATGGTTCTTCGGCATCCTCCATGGGCTTTGTGCACGTCCTCTACTTGTGTATAAAATTCCATGTGCCAACTTTGTCATCACCACACCAAATTCTTAGTTGGTATGCGTATTTTATATTATATTAATTTCTCTCTCATTTTAGAAGTTTATCATATGTAAGTTTTGAACATCCAAAATCATCAAAGAAATTCTCCAGTGTCCAATAAACCTTCAGTAACTATGCTTTCCTCAAGTTTGTTATAATTATTTTTAATTACCAAACAATCTTTATTATCAAAATTAGTTGTCTTTAGTAAGAGAATCCTACTCTAAATTTCAAAATACCTTTAACAATAATTGTAGTTTATGCACTTAGAAAGGATAAAAGCAGCAGTGTGCCCTAATTTTAAAAAATTAACATTGGGACAACAGTTTAACAAACATATGTGGTAACTCTAATTTTAGTAAGTTTGTAAAGTGAATACTCACAAGGTGAAAACATTTTGTCATTCGGAAAAGTGTAAATAGTGCATTTACTTCCTGAATTCCAAATACTTTAATGATATACAATATTAACTTGAGTTTTGAAGGGTGTACGTCAACAAACACTTTTGTTGGCCCCTTGTTAACACCCTTTGCCTAAGTTGCAAGTATCAAAAATCCATTTTCAAGCCAACGCTCATCTTCTCACTCAATCCAAGCTCACGGTTTAAGCAACTTCATTCTAACTCGATCATAATTGGTCGAGGTCCGTTTAAAAACCAATAAAAAACTTGTATTTTTGGTTTTTTTTTTTTTTTATATCATCAATGTAGGATGACATAAATATAAACAATAAGAAAATAGTAATTTTAATATTATAAATCTAATTTTTTTTATTATGAATTTGATTTTCTATTTTTATATATAAAATGGGGTTTTATTAACCATAGTATTGAATTACTAATATTATTGGTTGAATTGATATTTTTAGAAAAATAAAATAGAGTATATAACAATTTCCAGGATTGATAATATCACTTATATGATAATTAACAATTCCTATAGAGATAATTACTTAAAAAACCTTTTTTCACAAGGTTTTTTAAGGTTCAATTGACTTCTTACAACATTGTAGGTAACGAACCATCGCATCCAAACACTTCATCAGACCATTCAATCGGTAGGAGCGATTATATATATATATATAACAAAAAACTTGTTATATATATATATATATAAAACAAGTTTTTTGTGAGCTTAAATATATGTATAATAATTCTAACTTTTAAAAAATCTGAGGACAGAGGTTGGGTCCGATCCTGAGTTTATACATTTATTTTTGAGTTAGGATGTTGTAATATTAATTTTATCGTAATCATGTTAAATCAACGTGAGGTTCTTAAATCTTAATAGTAAAATATTATTTGAGTTCTTATTTACATAAGATCATTTTATTTCAAATATTTAGGAACAGCTATGACAGAATTAATATTAGAACATCCTAACAAGAAAATTTCTTTAATTTATGCAGTCGAATATAAAGATAAGTCTTAAACAAAATGTAACATATTGTAAGGTTAATATGGTATGTGGTTGGGGTTTAATTATTTGTTTATTCTATGACCGCTAAAACATTGGATATGGAATTTGGATTTTAACATTGATCAATACTAATATTGGTAACAATCTCTGTATAGAGTATTGTGTAATTAATGATTAATAACGGTGGGGGGTTGGGGTGTAAGCAGTAATGGAAGGCGTTGAGCAGTCCATATATAGTCCAGCTGTAACTCTTTCAATTGTGGGCTTTGTAGTCTCCTCTTAAAATTATAATAAAAAAAATATGTGAAGCTCATGTTAAATGCATGTGCAACAAAATAAAAGAAACGAATGTGGACCATTATGTGGATAATTATATGTTACACTTGGCATATTTTCAAGATTTCAATCAAGATAAACGTTCACTCTCTCACCAATCACTATTGTCAAGGTGTACTCCTTTCATTTTATAACACAAGAACATTGGGTTAACAAAATATTAGGGCGACCGACAAGTTCCCACCCAAGGTTTGGCCCAATACAATTCCCACCCTAAAATTTTCAAAACGATAGTTTCCCACCCATCCATCCATTTTTTCCGTTAATTTAAACTTCTGAAGGATAGAATGGTAAATTCAGTTTTTTTAAATTTTTTATTTTCTTTTATAAATTTTGATAAACCACTGCCGGCCACTGCCCCCTCCTGTTCCTTAACCTTCGTAACCACCACCTGCTGCCGACCCGATGCGATTCCGACATGTCTTTTTTTGGGTAAAAGTTAATTATAAAAATAATAAAGAATTACAGATAAAGGGAGAGAACCTTAAGCACCAATATCCTTGGACATGACCAAGGAACAAGCTAGGATGCAACAACCATGGAGCAAACTAGCTGCTGCCTTGGCTGGACAGGAACGACCATAACCCATCGAGAGGAGGAAAAGAACATCCCAAATTAAAGTCGAGTATGATTGCAAAACCCGATTGCATCAACTGTAACAAACATGTGTTGGCTTTGCTGGAAAAAATAGCAGCTCAAAACCCGCAAGGCACAACACATGAAAAAAATCAAAAGGCCAGCCATAACCACCATTACAAGAAAAAGCTCCCCTACCACTATTAAGATGCCAAATGCCGTAAACTGGAGCTACCACCAACACACTCGTCCAGCTATCCCATTACCTCCTCAAATTACAAAAGACCAGTTGCACCTTCAAATACACTACTGCATGGACAAGAAAAAACTTGTACATAATAACTTTGCAAATAAAGCAACACAAAAACAAATGTGCAGCGCCTATTCTACAAGCAAGCCAAATCACAAAGTGCTTCACAATAATCCCCCAAACAACAATACTCATAACGCCCTCATTGACTAGCATTAATACTCCTCTTCGCGTGAGCAAAACCCGACCCAAACACATCACCAAACTTTAATTCCTTCTCAACACAATCACCGCAACACACAACAATCATCAATCAAGAAAAATGGTATCAAAAAAGGAATCAAACAATCAAGTCCTCTCTCAGTCAACTCCACTTTAATTCAGTTTGGTTGGAAAATGAAGCTTCTCAGCTGAACAGATCAAACCGGCATGTCGCTCTTACGCCGCGCCTTTGGCCAACGCAAGGGCCTCAGGTGTCGGCTATATTTGGCCAGCAACAGCCACCGCCAGAGAGAGAGGAAATAGAAGAAGAGAAGAAAAGGAAAGGGAAAAGAGAAAAAGAAGGAAGAAAACAAAAGAGAAAGGGGAAGAGAGAAAAAATAGGGAAAGCGGCCTTGTGCGATTGAGAGAGGAAAGAGACGAAGAGAAGAAAATAGAGGGAGAAGAAAGAAGGAAAGAGAAGGAGAAAAGTTAGAGATTTTGTTTTTTATGTTTATATACAGGTCATAAAATGACCTGGTTATCCTGTAATTGTTTTTTAAAATTACTATTCTATCCTTATGCAGTTAAAAATAACGGAGAAATTGGATGGATGGGTGGGATACTGTCATTCTGAAACTTTTTGGGTGGGCACTTGTCATTAGGCCAAACCTTGGGTGGGAAGTTGCCGTTCACCCCACAATATTATCATTATCATTAGTCTAGATCCATATTTTAAAAATTAAACGAAAACATTGTACAGATCTGGAAAAAAAACATTTGTACATAAAGGTTTTTGAATAATATTATGTATTTAAATCTAAAGTTATGTCATTAATTTTAAACTATCTTGTGGGTATATTAATGAAGAATAATACTAGTCTTACAAAGAGACATACAAAGAAGCATACAAAGAGACAAATCTAACTCTTAAAAGAAGGAAAAAAGAGAGAGAGAGAGAGAAAAGAAAAATAATCATGAATTTTAAGGACTGAATTTATCTTTTTGTATGCCTCTTTGTAAGGTTAGTATTACTCATTAATGAATTATTTATAAATCATTAATCAGAACCAATAATTTGAGATAAAAAATTTGGTATCATTTGTATGTATTGATTTTGTTAGTTACCATTATTTCTATCAAACGCATGATACACAATACAAATTAACAATAAGCACATATGCCAATTTTAAATAAATTTTAATGTTATAAGAAACGTTAAAAATATATAAATAATTAGGCTCGTTTGTAATGGGCTTTTTTTTAATATATAGTTTTATTGTATACAGTGTCTTATTTTTGAAACATGCAGTCTTGAAAATGTAAACTTATAGGATATACGTTGCTGATTCTATACAATTAATATTATATGTAGAACAATTTATATTGTCTGGTTAAAAAATGTAATTCAATTCAACTATGGATCTCTTATTTAATTTCAGCTGAAAACCACCAACAATTGCGCCTTTGAAATTATTGTAAAAATTAAATTGATTAGTCTTTTCACATCCATTGTTATATAAAGGATTCTTAATTCATTTGCAAATAAATATAACATTTTATTATTTTAATTTTAGCATTAAATTATTTAACGAGCAAAATATAACTTATATCATATAAAAGGCCAGGAAGAAGTCTTTAATTGATGGTAAAAAGCATTATTACTATCGTTATGGTCATATAATTTGATGAATTTTGTTCTTATAACATTTACAGATTATTAATTAAGTGATAGGGTATATTTAAATATAAGAAATATTGCAGTATTTAATTTTACCACAATGTCATAACTTGCTTTGCTAAAAAATATATAGAGCATTAATGTGAAGCTAGAAACTAACAAAGTAATTAAGGAAGGGTGGTGAAACCAAATTTGGAGATATGTTATTATTGGATAATTAATATTCTCATTAATGGGGAAATTTGCACGTGAAAGGTCTTTGAATTTTAAAGCCGAAAGCATTTTTATTTTCTTCCAAAACACATTAAACCATTTTCATTTAAAAATGACTCAATAGAAAAAGATAAATAAAATTTAAATAAATAAATGTAGCATGTATTTATTGATTGATTGAGTTATTGAGGAGCATCAAAGATTTTTTTTTTTTTTTTTTTCATACAATTAATACATAACAAGATTGAAAAGACTATTGCCAGTATGATATAAATGCAAAGATCACCAAACTAAATGGCAAAGTATTATTATATGGTTGATGATTAGTAAATATAGGTGACTTATTAATTATAATTATAAAAATAATAGTACACAATTTTACTCTGCAATAAATAATTATTGGCCTCTCAATCGCGCCAGCACATTGTACCTTTCATTAAATACGACATAACCCTTTTGCCTTGATTAGTTTTTTTTTTAAACAAATAATCAAATAGGGAGAAATTTGTAACTTAAAAAGAAAGGTGTCTGAGCTGTAAACATATGGAGAACTCTATAAGAATTTTTCTGAAAATGACTCACTATTCATACTGTAGATGAATTTATTTATTTTATGTATAACAAGTAATTTCCGAATTTATCCTGGGATAAAAAATGAAAGGTTCAGATTTTTCTTTTTGTTTATATAATCATAAGAAATAGAAAACTGCGGGGTTTCTGCAGCCCCGCATGGTAGTTTTTTCTCTGACTCTGTCGTTCATTACACTTACAAATAAATAAAAAATATGCATTAAGAAATATTAAACTAATTAGATTTCCAAAATGGGAATTTTTTGTATTCTTTTCAAGCGTCAATTGAATTTACTTATTTTTAATATATTTTATGTAAACCCTCATTTTGTTGGTGAGAGGGTTAATAGAAATAAACAAATGAAGAATAAAGAGAGAGAGAAATCAAATACAGAGAGAGTTTATATAAGTGGGATTGTTGCCTCTCATTCTTGCTTGCTCTTCGTATTTTTTATTTTATTTTTTCACTCTTCTCTTCGTTTTCAAAACTTGTACACATACATTGTTCTGTTCTGTTTTACGGAAGCAGAAAAAAGCTTTTAGTTTTCAGAAAGATTGTTCCCATTGGGCTTTCAAGTTGAGGCTTTTGTTGATGTTAATGTAGTAGTTTTCTGTTAATGGGTTTGTTCTAGTTTTTATTTGTCTCCCGTGACTGACATTCCAGTCTGCTTCACATGTTTTGCTTGATTCCGAAGCAAAATCACTGATCAAGAAGAGATATTCCACCTCTTTTCCACAGAAACTCCTTTAAAATCCATGCAGATCTGTGGGATTACCTTCACATTTGCTTCTCTCGTTCTTCAGCACACAATATTTCTCAAAAACCATAAATGGACAGTTTTCTACACATCTTTTATTCCTGAATCGTTTCAAGGCGCTGGAAATGACATAACAATGCAACTGACATTGTTTTGGAGTCAGATCAGAGCGCCATGATAGTTCCATTGTTGAAACTTCTCGTGGCTATTGTTTGACCATGTCGATTAGCTATTCATGAAAGGGTTTATATGAGTATGTCATTGTTGGTGAAGCTGTTTGGCCCGCAAACTGAGAAGAGATACAAATGGGAGCCAATGAAAGACGATATCGAGTTGGGTAACTCAGTTATCCAATGGTCCTGGTTCAAATCCCAATGTAAAACGAAAGAGGTCATTTTCTTTCATCCTTCCGTTTTCATTACTCAAATCAATCTCTCTTTTATACACAAATCTAATTTTACATTTTATTATAATGCAGGTTTATCAGCTCTCCATTGGTGCTGCATGTGGCCTTCTTGGCGTCCGATCGGATCATCATTCAAGTTCTTGACGATTCCACAGACCCAACAATCAAGGTAATACAAATATAAAATAATGTGTATAATTTAATAGCAAATTGATTTGTGAAGTGGGATTTTATTTAATTGCATAAAATGCAGGACTTGTGGAGCTAGAGTGCCAAAGATGGGCGAGTAAAGGGATAAATATAAAGTATGAGATAAGAGGAAACAAGAATGGGTACAAAGCGGGGGTCACAAGGAAGGGATGAAGCGTAGCATGTAAAACACTGCGATTATGTAGCCATTTTCGACGCGTTCAACCGGAGCCTGATTTTCTCTGGCGCACCATTCCTTTTCTTCTTCACAACCCTGAATTAGCCCTGGTTCAAGCTCGCTGGAAATTGGTACGTAAAATCTTTCTTAACCTATAATTTTTTATTTATTTTATTTTTGGAGGATATCATAAACACCGTTCAGGTTCCTAAAATGATCATGGGTGATAATTTCACAATTTTTATTGAACGAACTCAAATCTGAAAATTGTGTCATATATCTTAATCTATTATGTTACAGTTTTGTGTTAGATAGTGAAATGATAACTTTGATTATAAAAAATATATATGATAATTTTTTTTTTTCTTTATATCTTACTCTTAAATGAGACAAACAATCCGACATCTATAAAATCATATACAACAATATATACCATATATAACAATAAACTTAATTAAAATAAAGGGAATTTAAACCTATACTTAATTGAATTTGGGAATAAGAAATAAAAATTTCGACCGAATTTTATTATGTGGGCTTATGGTAATGCGAACCTTCTCTAATTTAGAATCTAAGATAGATTTTGAGGAAGAGTTATAAAAAATAACCTGTCGGGGGGAATTCACCTTCAAGGTGGTGGTCCACTCTCATGGATCTCAAGAGTCTAATGCCTTGCTGGATTGCCCATCTTTGCCACGTTCGCATATTCCATGGGTTCTACTCCATGGGACCCAGATCAAGACCAAACCAACTGGGAAATCGTATATAAAAAGCTGAAATGTCATGTTCAGTGTCGTTAGGTCTTTTGTTAATCTGTTTGCCTTACACATTTGAAAGACTGAACGTGTCTTACAAAAAGTCAATAATTAAGCTACTTGTTTTTTATGTACATGTGGCATAAGCATGGTCACTGGGGTGGGGCCTTGGGCTATTCTACGCTCAATCCCTTCATTGAGGGGCAATATAGTCTTCTTCTGAAATGGCAGCCGGCAGAGGCATGTGCAAAATAATGGTGGACCTCGTGTTGAAATCACTGTCACTACACTGTGTAGTGTGTATTGCGTTTATTTCTAATTTCAAAACGACACTTGATTTGATTCGTTTTTGATATCATATTTATGATGGTGTTTGTACTACAAAAGATCATAGCCAGTGCCAGCTAGTGAAATGGCGTTGTCTTTCTTTTTTGCAGTGAATGCTGACGAGTGCTTGATGACAAGAGATGCAAGAAATGTCTTTAGATTACCATTTCACGTGGAGCAAGAAGTGGGGTCTCCTATGCCTTCTCGGCTTCAACGGTATGCTATCGCCCCACCCTTACCAGTAAGTTACTGCAACTTAAATTACAGTTGAATGAACAGTTCATTCTTGTCATTCTAATAGTGGTTAATAAAAACCTTATGTTACAATTCAGGACTAATTTGGTTTATTTGATGCCTCTGTTTGAAAAGTATCGGAAAGCCCCAAAGGTGAGCTTAAGTGGAAATGAGCTTATTTAATCCCAGCAAAATTTCGGGTTTGAGTCTCTGCCACTTACCTTTGGTGAGGTGGCATATCTACGTCCCGTACCCACCCGCGGAGATACCCTTAGCTTTGCCCTGACATAGGTGCGGTAGACGCAATTTCTATGTGTGTGTGGGGAAAGAGCGATGTTCCCTACCGGATTGGGTCAACCCCTAAAAGAAAGAAGTATAGGAAAACAACAGTAATGGTGAACAAGTATAGGAAAACTTTTAGAACTCAAGCTAAGGGAGAACCTAACATGAAAGAACGTCTGATAGGTGGAGAGCCCTTAGGCTTAAGTACCACACTTGATGGGTGTGAGATTCCGATGTGGGATCCTAACATTGCACCCTCCTTAAAAGCCGCAGTCCAGATGGCTTTCACTCTATCAAACATTGACACCAGTAGCTCTTTCCCCCTTTGGACGGCTCAATTATCTATTAGTTTTCGATGAATCACCCCCTCCCAAGGAGAGCACACTGCAACCTTATCTAGCCTATAGGTAGCCTTTCCAACTAACTTCAACGAAAACACCAATGTAGAAATCAAGCTCAAGGAGAGTTCAACCCAAAAGATCGGCCTGATAGGTGAGAGAGTCCTTAAGCTTAAGTACACATTGGTGGGGGGTGAGATCCCAATGTGGAATTCTAACAAAAACACAGTAATGTGATTTTAATGTCAATTGTCAAAGAACTATAGGAACATGAATTTTTGTTCTTTATACAAATGGTAGGTAATGGCAAATGAAATGTTTGGATATGATACAGGGACAGCCGGTGTGTGGAGGATGCTGCTCTAGAGGCTGGAGGATGGGAAAGATAGGACCACTGTTGAAGATAGGATTTGGCAGTCCGAGCAAGTCTCAAAGGGGAAGTTTGTATATCTTGGTGATGTAAAGGTACTTCACATAAAGTCTTTTATATGAACTATTTCAGTTTTCAAACTAGCTTATGTTTCTGCTCTTTACTTAATCTGTATAGTTTGTTTCTGAAAGTATTTGAGTGTTTAGTGTCTTTACTATAGGTGAAAATGAATGCCAAGTACTTTCAAGGCTTATCGGTATCAACGCACGATGGTTTTGGGTCCTGCAAACCTTTTAGGAAAATGGTGATGGAGATTATCAGAAACATGTAAGTTAATTGAAGTTGTTTTTTAACTTCATTTGGTGGAGGAAATGATGATTGGTTTCTGATCTTGTAATTTAGTGACAAATTCAGGAACCGAAATGAAATCAAATTAGTAGCTTAGACTTTATTCATATGTCATACAGAAAGTATCTTTGTGAAGAAGGTTCATGTGATTATAGCTCTTCGTGGTGAGGAAGGTCGTAGCACACATTGTCACTTTTCTTTTACTGCGTGTATGCCAGCAACTATTGTGTCCCTGAAGTTGAGGTTCCGAAGGGGGTGCTGTTTATATTCCTGCCGTTAACCATTCTCAATGCTGTTGGAACCCCAAGGTCTGGTTTTCATGCAACTTAGTCGTTTTTCATGTAATGTATGATCTTTCAATAGTTAAATTCCATTTACATTTGATTTGCTGGTGCGTATGCAAATCAGAGGAGAAATTTGTTTCGTTTAAGACTTTTATTTGGGAACTAGCTTCTTGATTTATTTTTTGTGTCAACTGCAAACAATTCTTCATGGTAAATTGATCTTGCTTTGAAGAAGAAATTAACAGAATGTACCCTCATTGCAGACAACACTCTTCTAAGAAGCCCTCAGCTCTCATGCTTTTCGTGATCTATTTTCATGCTGCAGGTCACTCCACTAATGGTTTCTGGATCCTTTTTGAAAATGTCATGTCGCGGACCGAACAAAAGTACCTTTATTGGCCTGATGGAAGGTGTTAGAGTAAATGAGGGGATTGTTACTGAGAAATTAGGAGATGCCCTCAAGTTTAAAGAGGAAGCAAAACACCCAGGAAACCCGATCCTGATGGAGACAGGTAAAATTTCGCAACCTGGAACTGCCATAAGCGCATATTACTGCAGGGTAACAAACTCATGTTAACTTCTCTTGTCTTTCAGTTTATACGTTGACAGAATCCACATGTTAGAACTTGGAGTTGGAGCGTTCTTATTCTTGTGTGGCTGTTATGATATTCTTTGGCAAAAACCTCTTTCCTTTACCTTTTCTTGCAAGCCTTGCATTCTTCATCGCGGGTTTCGGTTATATCGGCACTTTGTCCCCCACTTAGTATGATTTCCGAGTTAACGGTTAATGTAATTCTTTCGGCCATCTTGGCCTTTAGCAGGGTCATTCTCTTCCTCTGAACATTATAAGTGGCGTCTTTTTGACAGTTTCTGTATAAAAAGAAAAGAGGTCATTCTTTTTAGGTGAGTATAAGAATTGGAGTCATCAATTAGTTTATCTTGTGAATATCTGAGAAAACCAAGGAAGTTAATAAAAAGTGTTGTCAATTATACAAAGAAGATAGGATCAGTGAAGACAGCTATGGTTTCAGACCCAAGAAGATAGAGGAACATTTTGGAATGAATTGTTTGAGATTGTAAGAATTGTAGATTTTTTTTTTTTTTTTTTCTTCTTTCCGTTTTTGTTGTTGCTGGAATTGTTTGAGGAATAAATTGACAGGATGGGTAATTTCAGAGTTAAATTTCTTTTCTCTGCGTGAGAGATTGCCCCAATTACGCATTTAGATCTTTCATCAACAAAAAATTGGAACTTCTAATTACCTTTCAACTACATGCATGGAGTTGAAACTGAAAACCATGTGAATACAATTCTGTACAGGATAAAACGTACACATAATCTCTAGCCAAAATATAACTTCATTGTTATTTACCCTCTTTTAATTTGATATTCAATACAAATAGCACAAAATCAAAACTTTTAGCAGGACTTGTCTATCTACTGAAGTTTTTATTTAAAATAGAACCAGACACCAATCTGAAATCTTATCAATGAGCTCGGTAACTGCCTCTAAAATTGGAATAAGAGTATGGAATAAAAATAATATGGTTTTTTGGTCGGGCCTTAGACAATAACAGTGGGCTAGCAATTCTTACTTGGTGAAGTGGGGCTTGGCCTTCAACAGAAAGGTCTCTCGGGTCTAATGAGAAGCCTTGATTTGCTTCTCAGCCCAATTAAGGGCCTAATAGTTTGTAGATTTTTTATTAAATTCTGCTACCTTGGATCGATCAAATACAAATTCTAATTATAATGAATTGTAATTTTCTTAAGCAAAAGGATCTCCTGCATCGCCTCATTCTTTGTAACCTTGGGCAATGTATAATATCGTTTAGTCCCTAAATACTATCTCTTAATATCTTCTCTTTACTTAAACTCTCATATATTACCCTTGAATATGATATTGATTATTATATACCAAAACTACTATTACAAAGAAAAAAGATGATAAATATTCTTTCAAATTTTTCATGAACGTTAATCAAGGTATAATTCATGGCACAAAAGCAAGTAATTACCTTTCAATTTTTTGAGTTTCTGATCCTCAGTATGAGATTGAAGATAAAAATACCTCAGCTTTGAAAATACGTACTTTTCTAGTTGGCAAGTTGTATCGTGGAATTAAATAAGTTTGCTTCAGCCATATTCTTAGGACGGTCTACTGATGAATTTTTCAGACTTTCACAAAGCCTTTAAGTGTGTAGGATAGTTTCTTTTCAAAGTGTTCTAAATAAAAGATAATTATAGATAAAGATGCAATTACATTTATATTGTTTAAATTAGTGCTGGGGTTTAGAGATAAAAATATTTGGGAGCAAAAATCACAACCCTTTAAGCAAATACGGTTGGCCTGCAAATAAAAAGGGTAAGAAAGGGCCAGCAAGGTGGTTACTGGTTGTGAATGACAAGTTCCTCTTAATTTACGGTCTTAGACTTTGATATTAGGGACATGTTTATCACACTAGTGGTGGTACGGGTGGCACTGGTTTGAGTATCGGCTCAAATCTTAGGAACCGGAACCGTATAGCATCGGTCCGAGATCTAGGAACCAGAACCGGAGCGGTACTATGCAGTTTTAAATATAAACGGAACCTATCCGTTCTAGTATCTTGTACTGTTCCACACAAACACACCAAACAACTCCACTAAAAAATCAACCAAAATCATATCAAACTCACAACAGTCAACCACAAGTCGCTCGAGGTGGCAGTGAAGGTGAGATGGTGCTCGATAGTAGTAAGGTGGAGATGAGACGTTTGGATGAGAGATCATGTGCGATGGCGCAGCTATTTGGAGAGACAGTCGCGGGGCAGGTGATGGCGTGCGCGGTGGGTTTAGGGGTGATGGCAAGGTGGTGGCAATGGTGTAGACTGGTGCAAGGAGATGCGAGCCAGTCGCGCGATGATGATGGAGGCGTGATCGATCACAGAAATGCAGGCACGGATCGCACAAATGCAGGCTGATCGATCGCACAAATGCAGGGGCGATCGATCGCACAATAGGCAGGACAGATGCGATTGACCCAAAGAATCAGAGATAGCTTCTCCTGCACAAGCACAGTCGCATGACATGCGAGGCAGACGCGAAGAAGAAGCTGAACAAAACAGAACAGACAGAAAAACTGCAACGGCCAAATGGGAACTAGAAATGGGGATTGGAACAGCGAATAGGAACGAAGAGTGCGACTGTCGGTTTCCAGAAATGGTCGGCAGTGGGGCCCAGCAAAGATTAAGAGTTGAGAGAATTTTTTCCTCTACAACCTCAACGACGAGGAAGAAGACAAGAACGGGAGAAGTAGAAGAAACCAGACTTTGTAATTTCGTACCAGCCCCAACTACTTGCTGAAATTACGGGCTGCCACTCAGTTCTTAAACCGGTTCAAATCACATATCATATTCTCAGTTTTGATTATGATTCTTGGGTCGGTTCGATTACTTGAGTGGTGGAACCAGAATAGAAACCGTATAGTACCAGTTCTACATTTGAGAACCGGAACTATCACATAGTGTCTACTCCTGGTAGAAACTAGAATAGGAGCATCTGGTACCTTGCGGTTCCGGGTCCACCGAAAGTTTTGCTCCACCTAGGTGGTGTTGTGATTTACCTTCTCTAGATCGTTAGACCAACTCTTGTCCTTGGTGGCCGGGTGAAACCCGTTTGACTCGGGCTAAGCCCATGTCAAATTTGAGAAAAAAAAAATAAGACTAGGATGGTTTTACTAAAAATTAAAAACATAGTTAAATAATTAATTAAATATAAATCAGCTTAACAAATTAGAATTTATATTTCATGTAGACTATTTGAATAAACAATACAATAATCTTAAATCTTTAAAATCTATTAATTTAGAAGTAAAGATAAAAAAAAGTTAATACCATTTAGTAGGGGTGGGCGGGTCGGCTACTTGCCCTTTTTTAAGGAATCGGAATCGACCAGTGTTTCTGAATTAGCTGGAACAGAAACCTATTTACAGGTTTGGTTTCGGTTCTAGGTACCCAATAAAATTACAGATGGTCCATATTGTTTAAAAAAAATAACAAATAAACCCTTAAAAGTACAAATACACCCCATCTCACAACAAATTTGACCATGGGATATAAATCAGTACCAACACTTTGAAAAACCGTTTTTTATAAGCTAAAACCCTAAGCGCTACAACAAAACTAAGCCAAGTTCTCTCGCTTTTCTTCTCTTCTCCCACACAAAACCTAGTCAAGGTAGCCTAAAAGTTACGCCTATATCTCTATTCCCTTCACTTCGAACAAAACAAGTCAAGTTTCTCCTCTTTTCTTATTCTCTTTCCCCCACAAAACCCTAGCAAGAGAAAACGAAGAACACCTTATTGTAGATGTCTTTTCTCTCTTATCTTCTTCTTCTCTTCTCCTTTTTGCATTTTTAAAAGAGGATTTGTGCCGAATTTTAAAAAATAGCAGGAAGAATTTGAAAGTCTAGCCAATTATTTTTATTTTTTTATTTTTTTTATGCTTTGGTGATTTTTTGTAGAAAAATCAAGATTTGGGGTTCTGTAATATTAATGTTAAATGGCAAATTGTTGGATTTGGATTCATGTTTTCTCCTTTTGTGTGTGTGTGTGTGGTGTGTGTGTTGGTTCAAATCAAGAGAAGAAATGGAAGAAAAAATAGAGTTATTTTTATTTAAAAAATTGGTTTTTGTGTTGTTGTGTCAGTATAGGTGATGAGAAGAAAAAGTGAATAGAAAAATAAAGTTGTTTTTACTAAAAATTGGTAAATTAATTTTAATAAACAGGTAAGACATCAATTAAATTCAGTTGTGAATAAAACAAGCAAAACAACAGAAAATTCTGGAAGAAATAAGGAAAAACTTAATTGAATCGTAAAATTTTACCATAGTCCTATATTTATTTTAATATTTCATTTAGTCCAGGTTCCAGGGTCCGGTTACCATTCCTAAGGTGGTGGAACCAGAACCAGACCGCATAGTGTCGGTTCTAGGTTTTCGGAAACGAAATTGACCTTGTGGCAATCCGTTTAGGTAGGAACCAGAATCGACCCAGGTACCCGTCGGTTCGGTGTACCTATTTTTTTGCCCACCATCACCATTTAGACCCCTTGATACCTAAGGATCTGCGCCCCTTGATACTTAAGAAAGTAACCCTGACCCTATCAACTTCCAAAAACTATCAACAAACCCCCTTCGTTGTTTTTCACCTTTTGAATAAATGGCGAGAAGGGCAAAGAAGCCATTTCCATTCAATATTTGAAGTACGTAGCATTGAAAACCCACCTATTATATGTGTGAAACTGAGAAGGGCAGTGGGGTCAAATCAAGTTATATGCTTTAGGTTAAAATTAGATTTACCCCAAGGTTTTTAAAACCCGGCCTGACTCGCGGTTGAGACGATTTGACCAATAACCGGCCATTGAGCAGGGTTGGGTTGGCAAAATGCAGGGGCTAAATTCACCCAGTATGTGTGTGTTGGAATGGGGTCATGTGTAGCAACCCGCCGGTCCAACGATTTTGGGGAAAAATTGGGGTCAACTCAAACCCTAGGTTCTTTCCTAAAATGCGATTTTTTTTACGGTTTTCCCAACTAATCATGGACCTCACCCATCTTCACTGCTTCATTATATATTTTTCATTTCATCTCTTAAATTTTTCATTTTTACGTGGGCGACAACTTGGTTTCATCTTCATTATCTTCATTTTATCTTCGGTAGTAACTCTAGTGTCCCGTTTGAAAACTTGGATAGAAGGACAGTATTTGTAAGCAACAAAATACTGAATAACATAAAGTGTATGTAGGCTTGATTTGAACTGGCCAATAACTTTAAAATCTTTTATTTTTGTTATTTTCGAATAAATTTATTACTGATTGAGTTTTCATTAATCAAGATCTACTCATTCCTTTAAAGTCATTGAAATCACAAGTTGTTACAAATTTTCGTAACAACACATATAATATATTAAATTGTTTCATCACATTTTTTCAGATTTAGGATGTAGAAAATAAAATAAAATTTTAAATTAAGGGAAAGATTTATTGTAGATAGGTTGTGCATAAAATACTTGGCTGTAATACACTACAACCAAATTCACAAACTTTCTTTCATAACCCCGATGTGGCAACTTGCAATTATTAGCTCGTAAATGGGTCCCATTTACTCATATGGTCCGCTTTGCTCATTTGCAAGCTGACCAATTGCAAGGTTACGTCAAAATTGTAAGAGAAAGTTTGTAAGATGGATTGTGAGTCAATCTTATCTAACTATTTTTATGTCTTACTTGGTAATTTTTATAGAAGAAAAATTGTAATTTAAGGGAAAAAAAATATAAATCAGGATATAATTAGGTAAAACGGGGGTCAATAGCATCACTCCTTTTAAAATATCCCCGGATAAAAGGGGCAGGGCATACATGATATTTAAAAAAAAAAAATGAGAAAATAAGTGTTAGAAAATTTTCCTAGGTGTTTAAACCACCAGCAATATCGAACGGATACACAAATGCTTAAACCTTATCAAATGATTACCAAAAGAAATGTAAAGATGAGCTCCTCACGCCCAAGTGAAAATCGTATGGCATAGATTTAAACACCATATCAATCATGATCATAATCTTACCAGAACACTCCAAAAATCTCGTACATAGACTATAAAGCCAAACTCAACAATAATCGAACTTCATTTCCCCACACACACTACCTTCCAACTGAAGCAAAGCACAACCCTCATTGTTTCCTCGCCCCAAACCCGAATGGCCTCCTCTCTCACCTTCTCCCGATTCTGCCTCCGCCGCTGTCGCCACCACACACCTCAACCAAACTCCTTCTTCCCCTCCTAAAGCCGTCTCTTTCCTCGTCACCCACTCAAACATTCCCTCCCCTGCCGCTTTTCTAAGCCTCTCACTCTCTCTTTCTCCACCAAAAACCCACCATCTTCGCGCCATTTCTCTCGGGAAAACTCCGGACGCCACTCTGTCTTACTAGACCCGCCGCCGGGAACTCAGACCACCACCATCTCCCCTCACCGCCGGCAAAAAGGCCATCCTTTGTCGCCGTCCCCGGCGCCTTCACACCAACCTGCTCTCAAAACACCTCCCGGGATTGTCGAAAAGTCCGCTGAGCTAAGGCCAAAGGCGTGGACACCATCGCCTGCATTTCTGTAAACGATGCGTTTGTCATGAGGGTGTGGAAGGAAAATCTTGGAATTAAAGATCAGGTGCTCTTGTTGTCTGATGGGAATGTGCGAGTTCACAAAAGCAATTGGTTGTGAGTTGAATTTGAGTGATAAACCCGTTGGGTTGGGGATTAGGTCAAGTAAGGTACGCGCTTTTTGGCCGAGGACGGCGTCGTTAAGGTGCTTAATTGGAGGAGGGCGGCGAGTTTACCTTCAGTGGAGCTGAAGATATAGCTCAAGTGCTCTGAGTCCGGTGAGTTTAGATTAATACGAGAGTTGAAGAATTAAAACTTCCTAATAACAATGGGATACATAAGTTAGGTTTGTTCAGATTTGAATTTTTTTATGTTCTTGTTTGTGAAATTGTGATGGTAATGCATATTGTTCCCTTGACTTGGGGGTTCCTTTAATTTCCTGTTTGCCTATTTGTGCCTAAGATGTTGCATCCTGCGGGTTGATATTTTTTTTATTGTCTAATGTTTTGGCATGAAGGAATGTGACTTTTATGATGCTGCAGGGTTGTCTCTTTGAACATTGAGTATTTTTAGTGATTTGTGTAGTGACCAGAGCATTAGTCTACTACTTTTTCTTTTTCTTTTCTCTTTTGTCTTCTGTATGACATACTCGCATAAGAGAGAAAGAGGAAGGAATAGGCGTTTGATTTAGGGGACAGAAACTTTGTTGAGTTCACTTTGAATACAACTGGACCTTAATTACTTTAACTGGATTCACTGATTTTAGGATGTTAGATTTTACTACCTGCCTGTGTAAATTCATTAGGGTGTGCAAGATGAGCTGAGATCTGGAGTATTTGGGTTATTTAGCTCGGCTTAATGACAGAACTCAAACTTTGCCTAAGTTGAGTCTTTGGGCTTCAAATTCAGCATGAGATAGTTTCTAATAGAATGTGAGATAGTACTGAAACTGGCTGAGGATAAGTTCTTGGACTAACGGATCATTAATCTGATTCGTGCTCTATGTATGGTGTGTGTGACTGCATCAAACAAGTGGTGTATTCATCTAGATCAAGAGCTTAGGATGAGCAGAATAACTAAGGATAGGTAAAAGTTGTGAGTTCAACTTTATATGTTAGCCTTTTAAGTTGATCAGAGTAAAAAGAGCTACAAACATCAATCAGAAATGGACGTTATTTTGTGTAGTTATGGTAAGATTTCTATCATGTGGTGTTGCTAGGCAACCCGATTTAAGTAAATACCGATTCAAGCCATGACATTGAGATGTTCGAGTGAGTTACAGAGCTCACTGTCCCCCCCCCCCATTGTTTTCTTCTTGCCTATGATCTAGTAATCCAATTGCGTAATACTAAGAATAGTCATATTCCTTTCATATTTGTTGACGTTCATATAAAATTTTACTATTGCTAATTTGGGTGATAATCATCTAATACCGCCTCTTTTGTTTAAAACGTGTGTACTAAATTAATGGTGGCACATTTGTTCACGTGTATATGATTTTTTGCCCAATTGATTGCAAATTTTTTGCATACTACGTCCGTCTACAGCATTACCATTCACAAATAACGCTGATCAGTTCAATTACTTGCAGAACGTTTTAATAAAATGCGATGTAGAGGGATTTTAATATGAATCCAATGAGTTAATGTCATATTTCTAGCTGTTTTTATCCATCTTGTTCGGACATGGAGGTGAGTACTAGACAAATAGTTCTAGGAATTAATAAAGTTAGAATCAGTATTTTCTATGTGATTTATGTTGGTTATTTATCATCAAAGTGAATATCTTGCCCAGGTCATAGTTGTCCCGCTGATTTAGTTAATCAATAATGCTCTACATGTTATTACAGACGTAGTATAAAAAGAAAATGAGACATGAACCATAAATGTACCAATAAAACGTAAATGGATTTAACAAGAGTTTGTGTGGCATCTATTGAATTATTGTACCAAAATGAATACTGTTTGTTAGAAAGAGGTTTCCTGAAAGGAGTACTGTATTATCACTTAACTCCCGTGTGGGATGAGACCTCTCTTTATATTGTCTCTTTCCTCCCTCATCTATTTTTTTCTAATAGTCAACCCTTGAGTCAAGGAGCAAAATTGTAACTACACTACGTATTCTGGATCGAAGAAGATATGTAAAAAAAGTGAAAAAATTTATATTAACCAATATGAAGATATTTGGTTTTTACAAAAATATCCCAAAAGCTCTATGTGTGAAGGTCAAATATGTAACAGTACATTAGATTATTATTTCATAAAGGCAAATAGGTATTTTACAGCTTCTATAACCAATTTCACTTAGACAAAAAAGGAGATGAGGGGGTACGTGACAATTTATTCAAATGTGAAGGGAGGTCAAAAATGGTTTATCGTACCACAGGGATGACAATTAATTTAAATGAAAACCTCAGGGGAGGTTAGATTATGGCAGCTAAATTTACAAGTAGCAAATGATAAGGCCTATATTTGATATTCTCATTGAATCATATTCTAGTGAGGAGAGATTTCAGATAATATGCTAATGATTTGACGCTCTCTTTGAATCAATACCTCACCCTTACCCGTGCTAATTTGATTGATTGAGAGATACACCAGTGATTTTTTTTTTAATGTTCATGCAATTATAAAGTTGAATAAAATATACTATGTTAGTAATTATACATTAAATATATTATTTATTCATAGTTATATATTTTTTGGACAAATGGGGCGGGGAGGGTCAAAATTAGCAGTTTCACGCCCGCCTCAAGATGATATGGATCCTTATATTCAAATCCAAATCCCCCTAGTCAAGGTAGCCTAAAAAGTTTACGCCTATATCTTCTATTTCCCTTCATCTTCGAACAAACAAGTCAAGTTCTCTCCTCCTTCTTATACTTCTCTTCCCCCCACAAAACCCTAGCCAAGAGAAACAAGAACACCTTATTGTAGATGTCTTTTCTTCTCTTATCTTTTCTTCTCCTTCCTTTTTGCATTATTAAAAGAGGATTTGTGCCGAATTTTAAAATAGCAGGAAGAATTTGAAAGTCTAGCCATTTTTATTTTATTTTTTTTTTATTTTTTTTATGCTTTGTTGATTTTTTGTTGAAAAATCAAGATTTGGGTTTCTGTTAATATTAATGTTAATGGCAAATTTGTTGGATTGGATTTCATGTTTTCTCCTTTTTGTGGTGTGTGTGTTGGTGGGTTGTTGTGTTCAATATCAATGAGAGAAATGGAAGGAAAAATAGAGTTATTTTATTTAAAAATTGGTTTTTGTGTTGTTGTGTCAGTATAGGTGATGAGAAGAAAATCATAGAAAAATAAGTTGTTTTTACTAAAAATGGTAAATAATTTATAACAAGGTAAACATCAATTAAATTCAGTTGTGAATAAAACAAGCAAAACAACAGAAAATTCTGGAAAAATAGGAAAAACTTAATTGAATCGTAAAATTTTTACAATAGTCCTTATATTTTTTTAATATTTCATTTAGTCCAGGTTCCAGGGTCCGGTCCATTCCTAAGGTGGTGGAACCAGAACCAGACCCTATAGTGTCGGTTCTAGGTTTTCGGAACCGAAATTGACCTTGTGGCAATCCGTTTAGGTAGGAACCAGAATCGAAACCCAGGTACCCGTCGGTTCGTGCTACCCTATTTTTTTGCCCACCATCACCATTTAGACCCCTTGACTAAGGATCTGCGCCCCTTGACTTAAGAAAGTAACCCTGACCCTATCAACTTCCAAACTACCATATACAACCCCCTCTAGTTAGTTTTCACCTTTTGAATAAATGGCGAGAAGGGCAAAGAAGCCATTTCCATTCAATATTGAAGTAGCAATTGAAACCCACCTATTATATGTGTAAACTGAGAAGGCAGTGGGGTCAAATCAATTATATGCTTAGGTTAAAATTAGATTACACCCAGGTTTTAAAACCCGGCCTGACCTCGCTTTTGAGCCTTTGACCAATAACCGCCATTGAGCAGGTTGGGTTGGCATAAATGCAGGGGCTAAATTCACCCAGTTATGATTTGTGGTTGGAAAGGTCATTGTAGCAACCCGCCGGTCCAACTGATTTTGGGGAAAAATTGGGTCAACTCATACCCCTAGGTTTCTTTCCTAAAATGCGATTTTTTTTACCGTTTTCCCAAATTTTCATTCTATTGAGCCTCAACCCAGCTTTTCACTCTTCCATTATATATTTTTCATTTCATCTCTTAAATTTTTCATTTTCACGGTGGCGCAACTTGTTTCATCTCTTCATTATCTTCATTTTATCTTCGGTAGTAACTCTAGTCGCCGTTTGAAAACTTGTATAGAAGACATTCTTGTAAGGCACAAACAATACTGAATAACATAAAATGTAGTAGGCTTGATTTTAACTGGCCAAATACTTTAAAAATCTTTTTTATTTTTTTATTTCGATAAATTATTACTGATTGCTTTTCATTAATCACGCACATATTCTACTCAATTCCTTAAAGTCATTGACTACACAGTTTGTTACAAATTTTCGTAACAACACATATATTATCATTAAACTTGTTCATCTACATTTTTCATCTTTAGATGTATAAATAAAATAAAATTTTAAATTAAGGAAAAGATTTATGGTAGATAGTTGTGCATAAAATCTTTGGAATAATAACACTGACAACCAAATTCACAAACTTCTTTCATAAACCCCGATGTGGCAACTTCAATTAGTTGCTCTTAAATGGTGTCCATTTACTCATTATTGGTCCCGCTTTGCTCATTTGCAAGCTCCCAATTGCAATTTTTACGTCAAAATTGTAAGAGAAAGTTTGTAAGATTGATTGTGAGTCATCGTTATCTAACTACTTTTTTATGTCTTACTTGGTAATTTTTATAGAAGATAAAATTGTAATTAAGGGAAAACAAATATAAATCGATCTATTAGGTAAACGTGGGTACATAGCATCACTCCTTTTAAACTTCCCCGATAAACGTGGGCATGCATACATATATTTAAAAAAAAACAAATGAAAAACTAAGTGTTGAGAAAATTTTCCTAGGTGTTAAACACTACTACATATCGAACGTACACAATGCTTAAACTTATCAAATGATTTACCAAAAAGAAATGTAAAATGAGCTCCTCCCGCCCAAGTTCAAAATCGTATGCATATTGTAAAACACCATACACATCATGCATCTAATCTTACCAGAAAACTCCCAAAAATCTCGTAACATACCATATCAAGCCAACCAACTAATCGAACTTCATTTCCCCACACAACACTACCTTCCAACTGAAGCAAAGCACAACCCTCATTGTTTCCTCCGCCCAACCCAATGGCCTCCTCTCTCACCTTCTCCCGCATTCTCTCCTCCGCCGCTGTCGCCACCACCACCTCACCAAACTCCCTCTCCCCTCCTAAAAGCCGTCTCTTTCCGCGTCACCCATCCAACATTGTCCTCCCCTGCCGCTTTTCTAAGCCTCTCACTCTCTCTTTCTCCACCACAAACCCAACCATCTTCGCGGCCATTTCTCTCGGTACAACTTCCGTACGCCACTCTGTCTACTTCGACCCGCCGGAACTCCGCCCCCACCATCTCCCTCCCGCCCGCCGCGCAAAAAGTCCATCCTTTTCGCCGTCCCCGGCGCCTTCACACCAACCTGCTCTCAAAACACCTCCGGGATTTGTCGAAAAGTCCGCTGAGCTTAGCCAAAGGCGTGGACACCATCGCCTGCTTTTCTGTAAACGATGCGTTTGTCATGGGCGTAGGAAGAAATCTTGGAATTAAGATCAGGTGCTCTTGTTTTCTGATGGAATGGCGAGTTCCAAAAAACAATTGGTTGTGGTTGAATTTGAGTGATAAACCCGTTGGTTGGGATTGGTCAGAAGGGACGCGCTTTTGGCCGGACGGCGTCGTTAAGGTGCTTAATTGGAAGGCGGCAGTTTACCTTCAGTGGAGCTAAAGATATGCTCAAAGTGCTCTGAGTCCGGTGAGCTTTAGATTAAACGAGAGTTGAAGAATTAAAACTTCCTAATAAATGGGATCACATAGTTAGTTTGTTCAGATTTTGTAATTTTTTTATGTTCTTGTTTGTGAAATTGTGATGGTAATGCATATTGTTCCTGATTGGGGGCTTCCTTTTTTATTTCCTGTTTGCCTATTTGTGCCTTAAAGATTTGCATCCTGCAGGTTGATATGTTTTTTTATTGCTAATGTTTTGGGCATGAAGGAATGTGACTTTTAATGATGCTGCAGGGTTTTCTCTTTGCAACATTGTATTTTAGTACTTGTGTTAGTGACCATGATCCTTAGTCTAACCTTTTTTCTTTTTCTTTTTCCTTCTTTTGTCTTCTGTATGTACATACTCCCATAGAGAGAAAGAGGAAGGAAAGGTTGTTTTAGATGGGAACAGAATACTTTGTTGAGTTCAATTTGAATCAACTGACCCTAATACTTTACCTGGGTATTCATGATTTGAGATGTTAGATTTTACTTGCCTGTGTAAATTCATTTAGAGGGGCAAATGAGCTGAGAGTCTGAGTATTTGGGTTATTTACCTCGGCTTAATGACAGACTTCAAACTTTGCCTAAGTTGTCTTTTGGGCTTCAAAATTCAGGCATAGCTATTTCTAATAGAATTTGAGAATTACTTGAACGCTGTGAGGAAAGTTCTGTGGATAACGGATCATTTAATCTGCTTCTGCTCTATTATGGTGTGTGTGCTACGCATCAAACAAGTGGTGTATTCATCTAGATCAGAGGTTATGAGCAGAATTACAATAAGTTAGTAAAGTTTGGAGTTCAACTTTATATGTTCACCTTAGTGATCAGAGTAAAAGAGCTACAAACATCAATCTGAAATAACGTTATTTTTGTGGTAGTTATGTAAGATTTCTATCATTGGTGTGTTGCTAAGCCAAGAATTTATAAGTAAATACCTGATTCAATGCCTACATTAGGATTGTTCGAGATTGAGTTACAGACTCACTCAGTCATTTTTTTCTTCTTTTGCCTAGGATCTATAATCCAGATTGCGTAAATACTAAGAATTCATATTCCTTCTCATATTTTGAGCGTTTCATATAAAACTTTTACTATGCTAATTTGGGTGATACCATCTATTAGCCGCCCTTTGTTCAGTGTGGTACTAAATTTGTAATGGCAATTCACTTGTTCACTTGTATATGTATTTTTTGCCCATTATTGATTCAATTAATTTCTTCATACTACCTCGCTACGCATATTCCATCACAAATATGTATAATATCAGTTTAGTCCCTCAATATCTATTTATCTTATATCTTCTCTTTTACTTAAAAATCCCTCATATTATATACCCTTGAATCATGATATTGATTATTACATAACAGAACTACTATTTACAAAGAAAAATATTCTTCCTCAATATTTTTCATGAACTTAATCAAGGTATATAGATAGTATAATTCATGGCACAAAAGCAAGATAATTACCTCTTCAATTTTTGAGTTTCTGATCCTCAGAATGAGATTGAAGATTAAATATACCTTAGCATTGAAATTACGTGCTCTTCTAGTTGGCAAGTTGTCTAGTGGAATCAAAATAAGTTTGCTTCAGCCATATCTCTTAGGATCGGTCTTACTTGATTAATTTTTCAGACTTTCACAAAGCCTTTAAGTTGTTAGGATAGTTTTCTTTTCAAAAGTGTTCTAAATAAAAGAATAATTATAGATATAAAGATGCAATTACATTTATATCTTAGTTTAAATTAGTGCTGGGGTTTAGAGATAAAAATATTTGGGAGCTAAAAATCACAACCCTTTAAGCAAATCAGGTTGGCCTGCAAAATAAAAAGGGTTAAGAAAGGGCCAGCAAGGTGGTTACTGGTTTGTGAATGACAAGTTCCTCCTTAATTTACGGTCTTAGACTTTGATATTATGGGACATGTTTATCACACTAGTGGTGGTACGGGTGCACTGGTTTGAGTATCCGGCTCAAATCTTAGGAACCGGAACCGTATAGCATCGGTTCCTGAGATCTAGGAACCAGAACCGGAGCGGTACTATGCAGTTTCTAAATCTTATAAACCGGAACCTATCCAGTTCTAGGTATCTTGTACTGTTCACAGTCAAACAACCAAACAACTCCACTAAAAAATCAACCAAAATCAATATCAAACTCAACCAGTCAACCACAAGTCGCTCGAGGTGGCAGTGAAGGTGAGATGGTGCTCGATAGTAGTAAGGTGGAGATGACGACTGTTTGGATGAGAGATCATGTGCGATGGCGCAGCTATTTGGAGAGACAGTCGCGGGGCAGGTGATGGCGTGCGCTGGTGGGTTTAGTGGCTGATGGCAGGTGTGGCAATGGTGTAGACTGCGTGCAAGGAGATGCGAGCAGTCGCGCGATGATGATGGAGGCGTGATCGATCACAGAAATGCAGGCACGGATCGCACAAATGCAGGCGTGATCGATCGCACAAATGCAGGGGCGATCGATCGCACAATAGGCAGGACAGATGCGAATTGACCCAACGACTCAGAGATAGCTTCTCCTGCACAAGCACAGTCGCATGACATGCGAGGCAGACGCGAAGAAGAAGCTGCAAAACGACAGAACAGACAGAAAAACTGCAACGGCACAATGGGAACTGAGAAATGGTGGATTGGAACAGCGAATAGGAACGAAGAGTCGACTGTCGGTTTCCAGAAATGGTCGGCAGTGGGGCCAGCAAAGATTAAGAGTTGAGAGAATTTTTTTCCTTCTAAACCCTCAAGACGAACGGAGAAAGACGAAGAACGGGAGAAAGTGAAGAAACCAGACTTTGTAATTTCGTACCAGCCCCAACTTACTTGCTGAAATTACAGGGCTGCCACTCAGTTCTTAAACCGGTTCCAAATCACATATCATATTCTCAGTTTTGATTATGATTCTTGGGTCGGTTTCGATTACTTGAGTGGTGGAACCAGAATAGAAACCGTATAGTACCAGTTTCTTACATTTGAGAACCGGAACTTATCACATAGTGTCTACTCCTGGTAGAAACTAGAATAGGAGCATCTGGTACCTTGCGGTTCCGGGTCCACCTGAAAGTTTTGCTCACCCTAGGTGGTGGTTGTGATTTTACCTTCTCTAGATTCGTTAGACCAACTCTTGTCCTTGGTGGCCAGGGGTGAAACCCCTTGTTTGACTCGGGCTATAGCCCATGTCAAATTTTGAGAAAAAAAAATAAGACTAGGATGAGTTTTACTAAAAAATTAAAAACATGTTAAATAATTAATTAAATATAAATCAGCTTTAACAAATTAGACTTTATATTTCATGTAGACTAATTTGAATAAAATCAATACAATAATCTTAAAATCGTTAAAATCCTATTAATTTAGAAGTAAAGATAAAAAAAAGTTAATACCATTTAGTAGGGGTGGGCGGGTCTGGCTACTTGCCCTTTTTTTAAGGAATCGGAATCGACCAGTTTCTGAAAATTAGCTGGAACAGAAACCTATTTTACAGGTTTTGGTTTCGGTTCTAGGTACCCAATAAAATTACAAGATGGTCCATATTTGTTTAAAAAATAACAAATAAACCCTTAAAAAGTTACAAATACACCCCCATCTCACAACAAATTTTGACCATTGGATTATAAATCATGTACCAATCACTTTGAAAAACCTTTTTTTATAAGCTAAAACCCTAAGCGCCGCTTACAAACAAACTAAGCCAAGTTCTCTTCTTTCTTTTCTTATCTTCTTCTTTCCCACACAAAACCCTAGTCAAGGTAGCCCTAAAAGTTACGCCTATATCTCTATTCCCTTCATCTTCGAACAAAACAAGTCAAGTTCTCTCCTCTCTTCTCTTATCTTCTTCTTCCCCCCACAAAACCCTAGCCAAGAGAAAACGAAGAACACCTTATTGTAGATGTCTTTTCTTCTCTTATCTTCTTCTTCTCCTTCTCCTTTTTTGCATTTATTAAAAGAGGATTTGTGCCGAATTTTAAAAAATAGCAGGAAGAATTTGAAAGTCTAGCCAATTTTTATTTTTATTTTTTTTATTTTTTTTATGCTTTGTTGATTTTTTGTATGAAAAATCAAGATTTGGGTTTCTGTTAATATTAATGTTAAATGGCAAAATTTGTTGGATTTGGATTTCATGTTTTCTCCTTTTGTGTGTGTGTGTGTGTGTGTGTGTTGTGTTCAATATCAATGAGAAGAAAATGGAAGGAAAAAATAGAGTTATTTTTATTTAAAAAATTGGTTTTTGTGTTGTTGTGTTCAGTATAGGTGATGAGAAGAAAATGAATAGAAAAATAAAGTTGTTTTTACTAAAAATGGTAAATTAATTTTAATAACAAGGTAAGACATCAATTAAATTCAGTTGTGAATAAAACAAGCAAAACAACAGAAAATTCTGGAAGAAATAAGGAAAAACTTTAATTGAATCGTAAAATTTTACAATAGTCCTTATATTTTTTTAATATTTCAATTTAGTCCAGGTTCCAGGGTCCGGTTCCCATTCCTAAGGTGGTGGAACCAGAACCAGACCCGCATAGTGTCGGTTCTAGGTTTTCGGAACCGAAATTGACCTTGTGGCAATCCGTTTTAGGTAGGAACCAGAATCGAAACCCAGGTACCCGTCGGTTCCGGTGCTACCCTATTTTTTTGCCCACCATCACCATTTAGACCCCTTGATACCTAAGGATCTGCGCCCCTTGATACTTAAGAAAGTAACCCTGACCCTATCAACTTCCAAAACTACCATACAAACCCCCTCTAGTTAGTTTTCACCTTTTGAATAAATGGCGAGAAGGGCAAAGAAGCCATTTCCATTCAATATTTGAAGTAGCAATTGAAAACCCACCTTATTATATGTGTGAAACTGAGAAGGGCAGTTGGGGTCAAATCAAGTTATATGCTTTAGGTTAAAATTAGATTTACACCAAGGTTTTAAAACCCGGCCTGACCTCGCTGGTTGAGCCGATTTGACCAATAACCGGCCATTGAGCAGGGTTGGGTTGGCATAAAATGCAGGGGCTAAATTCACCCAGTATGATGTGTGGTTGGAATGGGGTCATTGTAGCAACCCGCCGGTCCAACTGATTTTGGGGAAAAATTGGGTCAACTCATACCCCTAGGTTTCTTTCCTAAAATGCGATTTTTTTTACCGGTTTTCCCCAAATTTTCATTCTATTGAGCCTCAACCCAGCTTTTCACTCTTCCATTTATATATTTCTTCATTTCATCTCTTAAATTTTTCATTTTCACGTGGGCGACAACTTGGTTTCATCTTCATTATCTTCATTTTATCTTCGGTAGTAACTCTAGTCGCCGTTTGAAAAACTTGATAGAAGAGACCATTATTGTAAGGCAACAAAAATACTTGAATAACATAAAAGTGTATGTAGGCTTGATTTGNGGGGGGGTTGTTGGAGGTTGTGGGATTACACTATTTTGGTTGACAATCGACCATGATGGCCAAGACAACAAATCTTGCCTTTCATATAGGTAAACAAAATTCTGTCTACACATTTTTATGGTAGATCAGTTTGATAATCGTAATCAAATTACCAAAATGCCCTACATAAGGAAGTTTGTAATACTTTTTAAAGGGTGAACGACAAGTTCCCACCCAAGGTTTGCCCTAATGACAAGTTCCCACCCCAAAAGTTTCAAAACGACAGTTTTCCACCCATCCATCCAATTTTTTCATTAATTTAAACTTTTTAAGGATACAATGGTAAATTCAATTTATTTTAATTTTTTATTTTCTTTCATAAATTGCTGCCGACCACTGGCCCCTCTTCTTCCATAATCTCCGTAACCACCACCTGCTGCCGGCTTGGTGTGATTCCAAAGCTCCTTTTTTGGGTAAAAGTTAATTATAAAAATAATAAAGAATTACAGAAAAAGGGAGAGAACCTTAAGCACCAACATCCTTGGGCATGACCAAGGAACAAGCTAGGATGCAACAACCATGGAGCTAGCGGTGTTAAAAAATGGTTAACCGAACCGGTTAACTACTTTTCTAAACCGAACTGAAACCGAACCAATTTGTCTTTTTTTTTATAAAACTTATTTTTTTAAAATTTCTTCCTAAATTAAATTGTAAATATAAACAATACATATCCAAATAAAAATCAAACATTCATATGTATCTATTGACCAGTACTAATAATATATTAAAAATTGATACAAATAAAAGTCTAAAATGAAATTATTTTTTTATTTAATATATATATATATATAACCGGTTCAAAAAACGGGTTTCGATTAACCTTTTTTAACTTTTCCGGAACCGAAAATCAGGTTTTTTGAATTTTTCGAATCGTAACTGAACTGTTTTTTCGGTTAACCAGTTTTCCAGTTTAGTTCTGTTTTTGCATTTTTTTGAACACCCTTACATGAAGCAAACTAGTCGTTGCCTTGGTTGGACAGGAACAACCATAACCAATCGAGAGGAGGCAAAGAACAGCCCAAAATAAAGTCGCGTATGATTCCAAAACCCGATTGCATCAACCGTAACAGACATGTGTTGGCTTTGCTAGAAAAAATAGCAGCTCAAAACCCGCAAGGCACAACACATGAAAAAAATCAAAAGGCCTGCCATAACCACCATTACAAGAAAAAGCTCCCCTGCCACGATTAAGATGCCAAATGTCATAAACTGAAGCTACTATCAACACACTCATCCAACTATCCCACTGCCTCCTCAAATTACAAAAGACCAGCTGCACCTTCAAATACACTACTGCCTGGACAAGAAAAAACTTGTACATAATAACTTTGCAAATAAAACAACACAAAAACAAATGTGCAATTCCTATTCTACAAGCAAGCCAAATAACAAAGTGCTTCACAATAATCCCCCAGAAAACAATACTCATAACGCCCTCATTGACTAGCATTAATACTCCTCTTCGCGTGAGCAAAACCCGACCCAAACACATCACCAAACTTCAATTCCTTCTCAACACAATCACTGCAACACACAACAATCATCAATCAAGAAAAATCGCATCAAAAAAGCAATCAAACAATCAAGTATTCTCTCAGTCAACTCTGCTTTAACTTAGTTTGGCCAGAAAATGAAGCTTCTTAGCCGGACAGATCAAGCCGGCATGTGGCTCTTGCGCCGCGCGTTTGGCCAACGCAAGGGCCTTAGGTGCTGGCTAGATTTGGCCAGCAACAGCCACAGCTAGAGAGAGAGAGGAAAGATAAGAAGAGAAGAAAAGGAAAGGCAAAAGAGAAAAAGAAGGAAGAAAACAAAAGAGAAGGGGAAGAGAGAAAAAATAGGGAAAGCGGCCTGCTGCGATTGAGAGAGCAAAGAGAAGAAAAGAGAGGGTGAAGAAAGAAGGAAAGAGAAGGAGAAAAATTAGGGATTTTGTTTTTATACAGGTCATAAAATGATATGATTATCCTTTAATTGTTTTTTGAAATTATTATTATATCCTCCTGCAGTTAAAAATAACAGATAAATTGGATAGATGGGTGGGATACTATCATTCTGAAACTTGTCGGATGAGAACTTGTCAATAGGCCAAACCTTGGGTGGGAAGTTGTAGTTCACCCCTTTTTAAAAATATTTCTTATTGTTAAAGTTATGCATGAGGATCTATAATGATAATAACCGCTTTCTTTTTTAGGTAATTGATTACGGAACATCTTGGACGAAAATTGTATTCCACGTGCTGGGTCTTATATAAAGTTACAAGGAAATGTTAGATTATAAAGTTTATTTATTAAATCCAAAATTAAAGTTTATGTAAAAAAATTGTTTGACTAGGAGTATTTTGTAATATCGCATAGATGACAATCAGATTATTATATTACACATGATTCATAAAACTATCGTCATCCGATGACTACAAATTTTTTGATATAAATATACTTGATTATATTGGTCAAATTATTAGATGAATTAGTGACAAAAGTTAAAAATTTTATTATGACCTATATTTATTACAAATTTAACATTTTATATGTATGTTAGTTTTATATTTTGGGTAAGATTATATACACCCCTTTTCTAAGTATATGATTATTATTATTTATTTAAAATTAGATTTATAATCAAATCAACTTAATAATTCTATAAACGAATTCAGTATACCCAATTGAAATTTAATTTATAAATATTTTATTTAACAGAGAAATTTAATATTTTTTTTTTTTTGTAAACTTAGTGACTACTTTTTTAGAATCCATATTTTTTTTTTTAAGATTATTTTAACTCTTTTTTTTTTTTTTTTCAGGACGCATGTATACTTATTGATTAAAAGAATTTATATTAGCTAAATGAAGCTTTTTTCTCCTTTTTTTTTCCCTTCTAAATTAGATAAAAACATGGTTATCAAATCGTGTATCATATCGTGTATCGAAAACCTAATTTTTTTAATCGTATATCATATATCGTATCGTAAGATACGTCTTTTTCAAAAAAATTAATAAAATAATCAAAATTTTCTAAAAATTAATATAATCCCCAAGATTAATTAAAGAATTTTGTGGTATTATTGACTTTAAATTACGGTATTATATAATCAAAATTAATCACAAAATTTCATGATCAATGTCAATATCTATATCTCTACTTATATTATTATTATCATGTAAAATGGGCAATACATATTCCTCTTCACTTTCTCTACGCAAAATAGGTAAATTTGGACAGGTTTTAGTGAATCGGGTTGGGTGACCCGGTTTCGACCTGAAATTTTTTTTGGACCTTTGGTCCAAATTAATAAAGTCGTATCGATTTTTATCGATATTTTTAATGATACGTATCGTTGGCGACCTGTATCGAATCGTATCGTATGATACGTATCGGGTATCGTAGGATACTAACAACCATGGATAAAAATTCCATTCATAAAATGTTAAGACTTTAAGGGTGTATATAATACTGAAGTTGATATCAAATTAAAAGTAATTTTATTATAATAAGTATTATATTTTACATTATAAATTACCATTCTCGTAAATTTTACATCTTACGTTAATAAATTTTCTATAAGTTTAACATATCATTAATATAATTTATCTTTAAATTAAAAGTCATCAAATAATATTAGTTAATAGAAACTAATTTATATAATTAATTTGCTGTATGTAATATTGCCTCGATATTTGTTTATTATACATATTCTAGTCTCTGGTGTTATAAAATTTCATACTCTTTAGTTTTCCTTATCTATCTATCTTATTATTATTTATTGGAAAAAAAATGCGGACAATATAAGCCAGTGACTAGTGAGGAGCATAGGTCGTCGCACGTGCAGTTGTTGCAACATCAATGTGACAAGTGAGTTTACGCGTGTATTGACTCAGGGACTGTATTTGCTGTCTGGCACCTCGGCCGTATCGCCGCCAGCTATGTCCCAATCATATTTTCTAACGACACTTTTCCACCCAAGATTTGGCGAATCTACATTTCCACCGTTGGTTTCATAAATTACAGATTCTTATCCTTAAATTAACAGAAAACTATTTAATCTAACAGCTAAAAAGGTAAAATAGTCATTTCAAAGATAAAAATTTCAAAATAACCCTTCACTTCTCAAATTCATCTTATCGGCGATTTTAAGCCATTCCGACCTGTTTCTGGCGTAATCGACCCCTCTCGACACCACCATTACAATCCCTTCAACCCCCACACTAAAACACCTAACCTCCCCGCCTGATTAAACCCCACAATTGTCGGTCGTCGCTCTTAGTTTTAGTCAGCATTTCATCCAAATTCCAACAGGTTTCGACACCGTAAACCACCCCCAACACCACCAATAGGATCACCGGCTTCCCCCCACCAAGCCCCCAATATATCTGATCGCAATTGGCTGTCAATCGTCGCCGCCTCTCCCTTAGGTTTTCGCGTTTTATTGCGCCTTTCTAGTCAAATTCCAACACCTTGCCGAGGTGCAATCGGGTGAAAAAGTTAGAGATTTTGGTGATGAGGATAAGAGGATGCTGATGATGGTGTCGGGGAGGTCTAATGGTGCCAGAATCAGGTTAGATTTTTGGCTTGGCCAAGATCTCTAGATGTTATTTGAGAGAAATTTGAGATATGAGAGTTATTTTAAGAGAAAAGTAACAGTCTTAATTTAAGGGTGGGAATTGTAATTTATGAAACTAGGGGTGGACACGATAGTCGCCAAACCTTGGGTGGCAAAATATGGTTTACTCTATTTTCTTGATTCCAATCGGAAAGAAAATTTCTAGGGGAATGATATTATTCATTCCGTCACTTAAAAACTGTCAATTGTGTGTTAGTATTTAAATTCGGGTTTATTTAATTTTTTCTGCATGTAATATCGCTTACAATTAATTCATTTGTTTGATTCATAAAAATATTAAAAATTCGTTTACAATTATCAAAAAGCTTTTTAAAAAATTATAAAAAACGCTCATATTGAGAGTCACTTAATACTTTTTAAACGAAATAAATGAATTAATGTTAAGTGATTTTACAGGAAAAAAAAACTTTAAAATCACATAAAAACGATTTTTTGTTCTTAAGATTTTCATTGTATCCATCTACCTCAAAATTTTCAAAGACTAAAAAAAAAAAAAAAAAAGAGACAATTCAGAAGAGTTCATTTGAAACATTGTATTGGATTGTATTAATTTTATATTATTGAATTAGATGGGACAAAATTAATCATACAATAATACTACTCTTTCCAAAACTTATCTCAAGGTTTATATCTTAAGTAATTTGTTAACATACGTGGAATTTATATATAAATAAAGTGATAATGTATTAAATGACATGACAATGGTTATATGATGACACATTATTTGGGATGTGAAATTTGAGATAAGTATTTGGGATAAATAGTACATTTATTAATTATAATATTGTTGGTGGCTTTTTTGTATTTCTGAAAAATTAACAAAAAAATAAAACAAATACAACAAAACAGGTAATGAATAATGAAGGGTTCACTATTAACTTGGCCTAATGGTGGATCGTCACACCCATTTTCTTGGACTTTGACCACACTGTTTCAGTATCATCGAGTCAACCCGTTGACCTCCCTATAAGAGCTTACTCCAAGCCCCAAGGAACGTCCCCTATAGTCGTATTATCACTAAAGTCAAACAAAGAAAACCAAGACAAAAATTTGTGGAGAAAAGGTGTGGGAATCAAACATCCAATTAGTTAGTGAAAGTATGTATGATTTAAAACTAAAAGATAAGTGATAAATATTTTGATAAAAGGTAAATAAAATAAAAGATAACTAATAAATTTGAGATAAATAGGAATTAGGATTCATATTAGAATATAAATCCATAGAAAAATAAGATGGAAAATTATGGAGACTAAGGTAAGTCTAGATACATTTAGGGAAATTGTTTATTTAAAAGAGAGATAATTATATGAATAAATATCCCATGATTTTAACAAGTAAAGGAATTGAAACAATAAAAATTATCTAGACTCAAGCATGTCTAGGTTCATTGAATTTAAAAATAAATAAATGATAGATAATAAAGGAGATTCTTATAAGGATTTTAGGATGATAAATCATGGAAAATAATTTATATTTGATAAATAAATATAAAAAAGGAGATAAATGTAAAAAAAATAAGATTTTATTAAGGATAAATGCTTAAAAAAATTAAAAATAATTCCGGAATTTTCATAAATTAATTGATAAGATGGAAGGTAATCCTGCAAATGATTTATCTTTTGATAAAAATTTAAAAAAAAAATTTATTAAAGCATTTAATAAAAAAGATAATAGAAATGACCAAAATGCCCTTGCAAATTTTATATGCAAAATTGAGTAAACTGAAGTTGATTTGCGCTAATAAAAAACTTTGAGAGGGATTTTTTGACAGTTTGAAGACTTTTTCATGCTTAAGAAATTCTAGAATCGAAACTTTGAATAACGCTCAAATGTCGAAAAGCAACAATTTTGCAAAATTCATAGAAAATAAAATATGCGAATATGCAGTTGTTTCAGTACATCTAATATAAAATGATTAAAAAAAAATAACAACAACAACACAAAGGTAAAATTTCATATTGATAGTAATTTTATTTTCTGAATTAGTATGTTCTTCCCACAAATGATCAATTAATGCATTTCGAAGAGCATGGTGAGCCTCTGTATCCTTGATTTGTTTATGTCGAGCAAGAAAATTTCGAAATCGGACNAAAATCGTCATTTTACTGCACAGGTAAGTAAATATTAGTATTTAAGTACTAATATATTTTTTGGGAGATTTTTGGAGTTTAAAAGTTATTTTTTATTTGGACTTTTTAAATGAGCTTTTACACCTGTTGATCTAAGATGTCCAATTAGGTACCCTAAGCAGACCCAATTCAAGGAAATACCATATTGTAACCCAAAAAAATTCTCCCATTAAAGTGGGTTGGGTCCACCAGCCTTCGAAATGGGAAAATAGTACTTACTCTTTGTTTACTTTGTTGTTCGGTTGTAGGTCATTGGGCTGTGAACTGTGCCAGATTTTTTTCATTGAGGTAGGCTTGGGCCTTCTGTTACAAAAGGACTTGTGAAAGGATGTTGGTTGGCTTCTTGGATCAAATGAATTTGAAATAAGAAATTGTCATCTTTTGATGGGCTTTAGCAACAAGGCCCTCGTGTCATGGGCTTTTATTGGACAATTAGTGTTGTGTCTTAATGGGTTTTTATGAACAGTGCTATCGTATAAACGGACCCAAGAAATAGTGATTTAGGCCCAAAATGTTAATTCGAAAATTAACTTATAGCTTTAATGCCTTATACCTAAATGAGAGCCTCACTTGTACAATTGGGCCTTAAATATGGGATTGGGCACTTTGATAAAAATGGCCATAAGCAAATATCATATTGTTTTGATGAGACATAAATACTTATATAATTAATAAATTCAAAATACTATAGCTATATTTATTTGTTGCAATCCGGCTTGCCAAACAGACTAAAATGTTAATAGAAGTTTTTAAAAGTTGTCATTTTACCTTTTTACCTTTTTACTTTTTAGTTCACTTCTCATTTATAAATATAATATAAAAATATTTAATTAAAAACATGCTTAGAATTTTAAACAAAGAAAACTTCATTTGTTTAATAAACAATATAAAAAAGTTGGTTTTATTTTTAGACGGGAGAGACCAACTTGCAAAGTAAATTATAACAAGTTAGAAAAAAATATAAAAGAAATTAAAAAAATAAAATAAAAATGGGGTCACTAGCCCTCACTCGCCACTACATATTAGGGGTGGGCGGCTCCGGGTACCTGTCCAAATACCATGGAATCAGAACCGGAACTGAAACCGACCAGTTCTTAGGATTTGTAACCAGAACCGAGGGTACCCGCCCAAATCCCATGGAACCGGAATCGGAACCAGAACCAGAACCGAAACCGAAACCAAAACTGGTCAGTTCTTGGGATTTGGAACCAGAATCGAAGTTGGCTAGTTCTTGGGATTTGGAACCGGAACTAGAACTGGCTGGTTTTGGTTCCTCAAAGCTTGGAACCAAAACCGGAAACACAAGTTTCGGTTCCAGTTCCAAGTACCTGGAACATTTATTACCCCTTACTATTCACAAAAATGACAAATACACCCCAAAAATTTACAATACACCCCAAAAACTTTACAAAAGTTAAAGTTTAGTCTCGATTTCTACCTAGGTACCCACGTCTTAGTTTCAATTTCTACAATGGTGAAGCCGAAACCAAAACGCAGAGTACCAGTTCTGATTTTTTAGAACCAGAATCAACATTGTGAGGGCCGATTCCATGTAGGAACTGAAAAAACCTTGAGTACCCGTCGATTCCAGTTCTACTATTTTTTTGCCCACCCCTAGTACATAGGTTTGTCCATACTTGTAATACACCAAATAAGGGATGAATTATGTATGGTGACTCCACTTGCCACTACATATATTTGTCCACGCTTGTGGTACACCCAATGATGGAATAGTAATGTTTAATAGAAGTAATGAATTATACTAAATGTACAACTCATGATAACTAATGAAAGTTATAACATTTTCGGGTGTCACGCAGTGGTGAAACCAAAAATTCAAGTGAGGGGGGCCAAATTCGAAAAGTGATATACTTTAAAATTTTCAGCATAATGATAAATATTGAAACTTTAATAACTATTGATAATATTTTTATTCAATACAATAACAATTGTCCTTAATGATATTTGATGTTTGAAAAACACTCATTATCAGTACTGTTAAACACATCAAATAAAAGAAACTATACAACATAATGAAAACCATTAAAATACTAATTTCCTAAAAGTAAACTAAACTAAACAGTCTAATTAGAATAGGATTGTAAGGTGTAAATGGTAAAATCTACCTAGAAGTCCTTTAGAATTGATTGTGTGAGGAATGAGCCACTGACAATACATTGGACTTGCAAAGAAACACGAAAAGTGAACGTGAAGCTCTTGGGGAAACCAGTGTGGTGTCTGTCGTAGACAGTCTGACACTCAAGTTAGCAAGGTTATGACAGGAAGTCAAGTATAAGGGGTAAAAGATTTACTGTGTTTATGGAGTTATGACGTGACTACCATCTTAGAGCAACCGAACTCGGCTCTAGGATGACGGATGACAACAAAAGAGAATAGATGGGGGGATTTGTGTGTATTGAGCATTGATTGAATACTTGATTATAGATTGATGAAAACTGAATCTGGCTTCTGAATGAATTTCTGAGAGGACTGACCTCTATTTATATAGGAAGCCAGGGAAGGTTAAGTCCTTGTAGAATTCAGAGTACTAGTTTCATGGAACTAGGAGTACTTAGGGAAGTAGAATTCGAGTAAGATTCGTAATCCCAAGATATTGAATTTCCTGTAGGACATGAAGTCCTTGGTTATTAGAATTTGTATGGGACTTAGAAGCCGTTGTTTAGCAAAATTCGCATAAGACTTGGAGTCTCTTGTGCGTGAGACTCTTATTAGATTAGGAATCTATGAAGAGTTAGGATGAAATTCGGAGATGTTCGAATGTTAGAATCCTCTCAAGACTTTGAGTCTTTAGGAAGATCGTGGCCACTTTGAGTGGACTAGCTCTTAGATGGATCCAAGTTGTAGAGCGACCTGACTCGTAAAGCAGCCCATATCACAAAGTGGCGTGACCTAAAGAGTAACTAGCTCGTAGAATGGTCAGACTCGTAGAGTGAACCAACATATCGATTGGATCAACTCATAGAGTAGATCTTCCATGCGATGGGATCTGTTAAGTGACCAACTAGAGTTAAGTCGTGGCATGAAGCCGTGAGTATAATACATTGGTCCAGCTGAAGTTGGGCCAAGGCACTTGGCTGTAAGTTGTTGGTCTTCCCAGTGGAGTTAAGTGTTATTGGGTTGTCAGGAGTTTAATATAATCTTTTGCCCATATATAAGGTAATTAGAATTTTTTCTGCATTAAAACCATATCATATTATGTTTAGGAAAAATATGAATTTTATATATATTTTTAACATGTAATGAATTTTGTTAAATTTGAATAACTTGGACCTTATTTATTTATAATCTAACTATTCCATTTATTTTGTTTTTGGCTTGTTCATTGCATTGAATAATTTAGAAATTCTATGAATTGATTAGGGTATAATTACAATTTTTTAAAACTTGTGGATTTTTTAAAAAATTCAGGAGGATGCTGGCCCACCTTGACCAATGCTGGATCTGCCCTTGGTTGTCAGTAACATATATTTTAATTAACGAGGTGGCAGGCTCGCACATTGCGCGGGTAAGTTTATTGCTTGTATTTTGAGTATTGTTGTTTGTATATGTTATAGTGTTGTTTATGAAAGTGGCTTTGATACCATGTTTGTTTGAAGAATTGGATGTTTCAATTGGTTAATATCTACTACAAAGTTACAGGCATTATGTAGATAGAAAACGATCTACTGAATCTTCTAATTATGTCAGTTACAAATTACACAATATACTGACATAATTAGGATATTACACAATATGAAAGGTATCCTAAGACTGACCAAAATAATAGATTAGAAAATATTTGTGATAGTATTTATGTGAATGTGAACGGTTTGTACTGAAGTTAATTTAATGTTGAATTAATAATTAAAGAAATAAATAATAAAGAAATTAAGAATAGCAATTTGATATCAATATTACATGTGTGAAATATACAATTAAATAAATACACAAGATTCAATGTATACCAATTTAATCCAAAAAAAATAATATTAAATAGTATGATTAATATTATTTTGTAATCACCCCATTTTGACCCGCAATAGGACTGGTGTTAGTGTGCCAAACCACCAGTGCAACTGGTTTTGTGTGAAAATCGGGTTAACACTTTTCCAGGGTTTTTTTTTTTTTTTCATTTATTTCATTTCTCTCTAATTCCCTTACAAAGATTTAGTGTATCGAACCATCGGTCCGACTAGTTTTGTGCGAAAAGTAGGTACTACTTTTTTAGAGTTCATGTTTTTTCCTTAATTTCATTTCTTTCTATTTCGGATACCAATTTCTCTCCACATTAGCTTTGTCGTCTGGTGTTGTTAATGATTCTTTTGAAGATGTTTGCAGTGTTTGTTTTGAGCCTTTTTCCACTATCGACACAGCCTATGTATAACTCATCTTTCTTTTTAATATACCAAATTAAAGCCCTGCCTGTCTAGTTTCCAATGCTTTAATCCGTTCATCAATTATAATTTTATTGAGCAAGTTATGGCCAATTTACTACTGACTGTTTAGTGCAAATTGAGAAACAGAGGAAAGCAAAACTTATTCAGATAAATGGTTCGGCAACAAGGCAAATTCCATATCAAAGGCAGCATATAATATTCCATATCAAAGGTAGTATATAATATCAAATTAAAGTCATGTCTGTCAAGTTTCCAATTGTTCAATCCGTTCATCAATTGGACTTTTATTGAGCAAGTTATGACTAATTTACTACTAACTCTTCAGAGGAAACTAAGAAACAGAGGAAAGCGAAATGTTTGTGTATTTTGGTGATAGAAACATCCTCGGCTTGATTTCATTCCAATACATGAATCTTTTCCCTATAAACAACAGCAACAAAAATAAATTGATTTTGATATTAACATTGTGAAGAGATATGCTTACCGAATTGTTGAGACCAACCGTATTATTGAAACCAAGTAACATAATGCAGCAATATGCGACCGACGATTTCATGGTGGAATGGTATCATATCACATAAATATAGATAGATTTTTAATGAGAATGTGAACATTTGTATTTATGTGAATATGTAGAGACAAACATGAATCTATAGATCTTCTTATTTGAATAAACAAAGTTTTAAGTAGACCATCAATTATTATTAACTTATTTAGATAAATGGTTTGGCAGCAAGGAAGATTCCATATCTATGGCAGCATATAATAAATCAAACTAAAGCAATGCCTGTCTAGTTACAATACTTCAATCCATTCATCAATTGAACTTTTATTGAGCAAGTTATGACCAATTTACTATGATTGTTTAGTGGAAACCAAGAAACAGAGGAAAGCAAAATTTATTCAGATAAATTGTTTGGCAACAAGGCAGATTCGATGTCAAAGGCAACATATAATATAAAAAATTAAAGCCCTGTCTGTCTAGTTTCAAATTCTTCAATCCGACCATCAATTGGACTTTTATTGAGCAAGTTATGTCCAATTTACTATTGGTGATTCAGTAGAAATCAAAAGAAACAGAGTAACAAAGATTAACATTGTGAAGAGATATGCTTACTGAATTGTTGAGACCAGCCGTATTGTTGAAAACAAGTAACATAATGCGACAATATGCAGCCAATGATGTCATGGTGGAATGGTATCATATCACATAAATATAGATAAATATTTAATGAGAATGTGAAACATTTGTATTTATGTGAATATCAAGGGACAAACATGAATCTATAGATATTCTAATTGTAACAAACAATGTTTTAAGTAGACCATCAATTATTATTAACTTATTCAGATAAATGGTTCGGTAGCAACAAAGCATATTCTATATCAAAGGCAACGTATAATATATCAAATTAAAGCTTTCTCTATCTAGTTGTCAATGCTTCAATCCGTTCATGAATGGGACTTTTATTGAGCAAGTTATGACTAATTTACTACTGACTGTTTAGTGAAAACCGAGAAACAGAGGAAAGTGAAATTTTTGTGTATTTTGGTGATAGAAATATCCTCGGCTTGATTCCATTCCAATACATGAATCTTTTCCCTGTAAACAACAACAACAAAAATGAATTGATTTTGACATTAACATTTTGAAGAGATATGCTTATCGAATTGTTAAGACCAACCGTATTGTTGAAACCAAGTAACATAATACGGCAATAGGCGACCGATGATGTCATGGTGGAATGGTGCCATATCACATAAATATTGATAGATATTTAATGTGAATGTGAAATGTTTGTATTTATGTGATTATGAAGGAACAAACATGAATCTATAGATCTTCTTATTTGAATAAACAAAGTTTCAATTAGACCCTCAATTATTATTAACTTATTCAGATAAATGGTTCGGCAGTAAGGCAGATTCCATATAAAAGGTAGCATATAATATATCACATTAAAGCTCTGTCTGTCTAGTTTCCAATCTTTAATCTGTTCATCAATTAGACTTTTATTGAGCAAGTTATGACCAATTTACTACTGACTGTTTAGTGAAAACTGAGAAACAAAAGAAAGCGAAACTTATTTAGATAAATGGTTCGATAGCAAGGCAATTTATATGTTAAAGATAGCATATAATATAATAAATTAAAGTCATGTCTGTCTAGTTTCCAATTCTTCAATCTGTTCATCAATGGGACTTTTATTGAGTAAGTTATGACCAATTTACTACTAAGTCTTTAGACGAAACCAATAAACAGTGGAAAGCGAAATGTTTGTGTATTTTGGTGATAGAAACATCCTTGGCTTGATTGCATTCCAATACATGAACCTTTTCCATCTAAACAATAGCAACAAAAATTAATTGATTTTGATATTAACATTGTGAAGAGATATGCATACCGAATTGTTGAGACCAACCGTATTGTTGAAACAAAGTAACATAATGCGGCAATATGTGACCAATGATGTCATGGTGGAATGGTATCGTATCACATAAATATAGATAGATATTACTAAGAATGTGAAACGTTTGTATTTTTGTGAATATGAAGAGACAAACATGAATCTACAAAGATGAATCGATAGATCTTCTTCTTTGAATAAACAAAGTTTTAAGTAGACCCTCAATTAGTATTAACTTATTCAAATAAATAGTTCAACAGCAAGGCAGATTCCATATCAAAGGCAGCCTATAATATATCAATTTAAAGCCCTGTCTGTCTAGTTTACAATGCTTCAATCAGTTTATCAATTGAACTTTTATTGAGCAAGTTATAGCCAATTTACTATTGACTGTTTAGTGGAAACTGAGAAACAGTGGAAAGCAAAATTTCTTCAGATAAATGGTTCGGTAGTATGGAAAATTCCATATCAAAGGTAGCTAAAAAATATCAAATTAAAGTCATTTCTTTCTAGTTTCCAATGCTTCAATCCGTTCATGAATGAGACTTTTATTGAGCAAGTTATGACTAATTTACAACTGACTATTCAGTGAAAACTGAGAAACAGAGGAAAGCGAAATGTTTGTGTATTTTGGTTATAGAAACATCCTCGGCTTGATTCCATCCTAATACATGAATCTTTTCCCCATAAACAGTAGCCACAAAAATTTATTGAATTTTATATTAACATTGTGAAGAGATATGCTTACCAAATTGTTGAGACCAGCTGCATTATTTAAACCAAGTAACATAATGCGACACTGGGCGACTGACGATGTCATGGTAGAATGGTATCATATCACATAAATATAGATAGATATTTAATGTGAATGTGAAACATTTGTATTTATGTGAATATGAAGGGACAAACATGAATCTATAGATCTTCTTATTTGAATAAACAATGTTTTAAGTAGACCCTCAATTATTATTAATTTATTCAGATAAATGGTTTGGTAGCGAGGCAAATTCCATATCAAAGGCAACATATAATATATCAAATTAAAGTCATGTCTATCTAGTTTCCAATGCTTCAATCCGTTCATCCATATGACTTTTATTGAGCACGGTATGACCAATTTACTACTAACTGTTTATTGGAAACTAAGAAACAGAGGAAAAGGAAACTTATTTAGATAAATGGTTCGATACCAAGGTAGACTGCATATCAAAGGTATCATATAATATATTAAATTAAAGCCCTCTTTGTCTAGTTTCCAAAGCTTCAATCCGTTCATCAATTGGACTTTTATTGAGCAAGTTATAACCAATTTACTATTGATTATTCAGTGAAAACCGAGAAATAGAGGAAAGCGAAATGTTCCTGTATTTTGGTGATAGAAACATCCTCTATTTGATTCCATTCCAATACAAGAATCTTTTCCCTTTAAACAACAGCAACAAAAATTAATGATTTTGACATTAACATTTTGAAGAGATATGCTTACCGAATTGTTGAGACCAACATTGAAACCAAGTAACATAATACGGCAATAGGCGATCGACGATGTCATGGTGGAATGGTACCATATCACATAAATATAGATAGATAATTAATGAGAATGTAAAATGTTTGTATTTATGTGAATATGAAGGGACAAACATGAATATGCAAACATGAATCTATAGATCTTCTTATTTGAATAAACAAAGTTTTAAGGGGACCCTTAATTATTGTTAACTTATTTAGATAAATGGTTTGGCAGCAATGCATATTCCATATCAAAGGCAGCATATTATTGTTTGGGTATGTGCCCTAAAACTAATCAAATTATAGCATTTGACTACTTGTAAAACATGTTGATATTAATAAAAGGCAATTTGACTATATTATATCTGAACTATATTATGTAAAACATATTTTGGATATGTTATAATATAAGTCATTGGAATGGTAGAATTGTTACAAGGGTATCAACTACTTTAAATCTTGATTGTAAGAACCCTATGATCACATTAGATGGCCATTTTAGAAATCATATGTAGCCCTAGTATTATCCTGAAGTAAGGGCTCAGATAATACGATAAGATTATCATTGCATTGAACGACCCTATTGAAAGATAGTAAAAGATCTTGCTTGTTAAAGTTGTTTGGTGATAACTTGGTACAACACATGGGTGCTTGCAATTGGCAAGTTCATTAGACATGACCAACCAGAGGATTCCATATAGATGGTAACCCTAGTGTCTATGGAATACATCTTCTAACTCATGGTGATGTATGTGATCCTTAGACTTGAGATCACCAGAGCGCCATGTGTAAATATAAGTATAGTTTGACACTGGCCTAATGTAATAGGGTTATCAGTATGGAAGTGATTGGCTACATTTAGAAGTACACTATTACTATGGTGGATCGACATAGGATTCATCACTCTTAATTATAGGAGAATTATCTTGTTGAGTAATTCGGTAAATGACAACGACCGCAAAACCGTGGCCATAGTAGAATTGAGTTGGTGCTCAAGTTCTATTGAGTCGTTAGTTTGAATTATTGAATACGAACATGTCAAGGTAACATATTTGAAGTTGACATTATTTATGTACTTCAAATCTTGATGAGATCATGGATGATGAAAGGATTTGATTACACAGTTACCATACCGTTGATAGGTAGCTAATACGTTGAACCCGAATCTATCGGGTGGCCCTGATGCTTAGCCAGAGGCCAATCTAGGTTTGTGTGCAATGAGACAATTGATTGAGTGTTAATGACGATATTACCCACTGTCGATATGATAAAGAGCCTATAGGTCACACACTTAAAAGACAAATTAAAGAAGATATGGAGTAGGGGCATTTCGTCGTTTTGGGCAAAGGGTATTTCGATAATTCTTACAATGCAATTAAATTTGCTGAAGGTTATTGCTTGATAGGTTGTTGCCTATGTCCAATTTTAATATTGGATTTTAATTTGTAAAATTACTTATTTATTCAAATATATATATTGGTGTATATATATTAAAAGAAATAAATAAATCATTATTTAAATAATATGTATATAGGTGTATATGCATTTTAAATAATGAATCATTATTCTACTAATAATGCAATAATAATGAAATACCAAAAACGACCTTATCTTGGTTACTAAGTAAAGTCTAATTATTTATTTATAAATAATGGATATTAGTGGAAATAAAAGGGAATATTCCTTGGCATATGCCAAGGGAATATTAGGGTTAGTATTTCCCTATAAAAAGGGGCCTTAACCACATTTGCCTGTTAAGCTCATTCTCCCCTTTTTTATTCTTTGAACCTTCACTCTCAAACTAGCAAATTGATTGTGTGGGTCTTGTTGTCTTTGTGTGGATTTCTGTGTGTTCACTTCTCCTCTTGAGGTGGGAGAGTTTTTCCGTTCAATCAAAAGTGATGGATCCTCCAATCGAAGGTTTGATTATAATAATTCTTTAATCTTTTATGTATATTTGTTTTGAATGGGTTATTAACATCAATCTATGATCCGGGATAAAATGGGTTTCGAATGAAAAAGTTTTATGGTTATTCCACACTTTATTCGATTAAATCCCTACAATAATATATCAAAGTAAAGCCCTACAATAATACTTCAATCCGTTCATCAATTTGACTTTTATTGAGCAAGTTATGACATATTTACTACTGACTGTTTAACAGAAACTGAGGAAAGCGCAATGTTTGTGTCTTTTGGTGTGTAAAACATTAATTGAGTGTCTTTTGGTGTGTAAAACGTCCAGTGGACGTGGATAGCATTAGAGTGTTCTTAAATTTGACTCTTGAGTTTTCTTTTAAGTAGTAATACTAACAAATATCAAACACCAATTACATTAAGCCACATGTAACCAAAAATCCTACACATCCACATATCCCACACAATCACCAATTACATGCAGCTAAATGTACATATTCCACATCATCACCAATTAAATGCAGCCACATGTCGAACAATCATCCAACATGTCAAAATCCACCAATTTTAGGGCTTTAAAAATCCTACAAGCCAATCAAATAGACCATGCTTCAGGATTATATGAAGGGACAAACATAAATCTATAGATCTTCTTATTTGAATAAACAAAGTTTTAAGTAGACCTTTGGGATGCCACTATTTGATATCATATTTTTTCGATCAGAATGTGAAGGGTCTACAGTTATCCAAATTCAGCATGTAATATATTAAATTAATGCCTTATTTGTCCAGTTTCCAATGCTTCAATATGTTCATCAATTGGACTTTTATTGAGGAAGTTATGATCAATTTACTACTGACTGTTCAATGGAAACTAAGAAACAGAGAAAAGCAAAATGTTTGTGTCTTTTGGTGTGTAAAACGTTAATTGTGTGTCTTTTGGTGTGTAAAACGTTAATTGTGTGTCTTTTGGTATGTAAAACGTCCAATGACGTGGACAGCATTAGATGTTCTTAAATGTGACTCTTAAGTAGTAATATATGTCATTAATACTAACAACTATCAAACACCAATTACATTAAGCCACATGTAACCAAAAATCCTACACTTCCACATAACCCAAATCATCACCAATTACATGCAGCCAAATGTACATATGTCACATCATCACTAATTACATGCAACCATATGTCGAACAATCATCCAACATGTCAAAATCCACCAATTTTGAAGTTTTAAAAATCCTACATGTCAATCAAATAGGTCATGCTTCAGGATTATATAAATATATAGATATAAATAAGATATTGTAAAAAGTTTCTTCATCATTAATTAATTTTTTAGAATTCATATAAATATTAGACAATTCTTAACACTTTTCAAAAGTTGCCAATTTTGTTAATCTTTTGTTAAAATCCACCACAACTTAACCACCCTATTTGATATCTAACATAGGTGGGTTAGACATGATACTTTTGGTGTGTGAGTTTACTGATGTCAACCCACATTCATAATAATCTATTGTGACATCTATCCTTAATGGCCTCACGGCCTTACTACTATAAATAAAGGTCCTTAGCAATATTTAGGAGAGTTAGGGTTTATTATATCAATTAAAATTAGGAGAGGGTTTTGAAGGAAGGAAAAAGAGGCTCTCCCTAGGGTTTGTAATCAAGTCTTTGATCTTCATGCTTCTGGGGGAAGTTGAGGTTTGCTTTCTTGCTAATTATGTGTAACTAAACTCTCCACTAGGGATTTAATATAGCCTAATTTGAAGGCTTTATGTTAATATCAATTCTATGTGTTTATCAATTCAATGTTATTCTAGTTTCATTCACTGTGATTAATTCCATCTTTAATTGATATTATTGCTTGATCACCTTTAATGTTAATTAATTGATTGCATGAGACAAGGTTAGACTATACACCCTAGCTCATCTTGAATAGCTCTTTTGAATGAATGGTTTATATATGTGCATACGCCCTAATAGATGAGAATTGGTTCCTGATTTCTAGTGCTCTTGATCTTAATGGGTTTTTAATCATTAGGCTAGACTATACGCCCTAGCTAGTTTAGTGTTGAAAGTACTAGGTTAAGTTCAAATGTCTTACGATAATACAGACTCCAGGTGACCAAGTACAAACGCCCTAGCTAGTTTAGTGTTAAAAGAAATGTTTTAAAAACCGACCTGGGGTGAAACCTGGCAAAGTGACTGGGTCCCGGGTTGACCGGTTTAACCAATTTAACCAGTTGGTTCAACCGGTGATGTCATCATGCTAACACCCAAAAAAAATTCTCAAAAAACTCAAAGACAAAAAAGGCTAGCTTTCTCTACACACTTCAACATGTTAGCAAAAAATCCTAAGCTTTCTCTACACCCACAACACCCCAAGAAACAAAAGAGCGAGACAGAGAGATGACAAGACTCTCACAGTAATGCCATTTCCACCTCCCTCCACTTTGTATCTTCTTCTCCTTTTTCATGCTTTCTTATCCGGGTATTTGCTCTTTTTCTTGTTCTTGTTCTTGTGTTTTTTATTTTGATGTGTGTTGTTTGTTTGACTTGAACAATCATCTTCTATGGGAGAGAGAATCACTCCTGAAAGAAATTGCTGCCGAAGATGAGATGAAATGAAGATAACGAAGATGAAACGAAGTTGCCGCTGAAGAGGAAATGAAAAAATTAAGAGATGAAATGAAAAAATCGATGAAGAAATTAAGAAATAGACTAATGGAAGAGGGCAAATATGGGTTAGGGCTTGAAAGAATTAAAAATTGAGAAAAAATGTAAAAAAAAAATCACATTTAGGAAGGGGTTAGAATTGATCCGGTTTTTCCCCAAAACCGGTTGGACCGGCGGGTTGCTACAGTATCTCTGGTCCAACAGTAGGTCATACTGGGTGAATTCAATTATCTGGGTTTTATGCCAATCCGACCCGGCTCAGTGGCCGGATCCCGATTCAACCGACCGGGTCAGGTCAGGTTTTAAAATATTGGTTAAAAGTACTAGGTTAATCTCGAATGCCCTAGCTAGCTTAGAGTTACGCCCGAGCTTTTTTTGTTTGACGAGCCATCAACGTACAGACTCCAGGTGACCAAGTCTTCCAATTTTTTCTCAATGAGTGGAGCATTGTTTTCATTAGGTAACTCTAACGGTACTACCTTCTCCTCAGGCTGGTAGGAGAATTTTGAGATAAAATCCGCCAGTGCTTGACCCTTGATGGCGGTTCATAGGGTATACTTGAGGTCATATTGGCTTATTCCCATGGCTCATTGGATCAATCGTCCCGAAGACTTCATCTTCTGAAAGATATTGTGAAACGGGTAGTTTGTTAAGATCAGGATTGTGTGATCTTGAAAATAGGGCCACAGCTTCCGTGAAGTGGTAAGGAGAGCTAAAGACAACTTTTAAATTTTGGGGTATCGCGTCTCTACCTCGAGTTGGTGTTTACTGACATAGTAGACCGGCCATTCGATCTTTCCTTGTTCATGGACTAAGGCCACGCTGATTGCATATAATGAGAAGGATAGATATAATAAAAGTGCTTCACCTTGGACTGGCTTAGATAAGAGTGGAGGTCGCCTGAGGTGGTCCTTTAGTTCTTGGAAAGCGCGCTTGCATTGCTCCGTCCACTCAAACTTCTTGTTACCCTTTAGTACTTCGAAGAAAGGTAGACACCTATCTATGGCTCGAGAGACGAACCTGTTGAGGGCCGCGACTCGCCCAGTTAAGCTTTGAACCTACTTTTGCTTTTCCGGGCTTTTCATATTGATTAGCGTTGGTTCTTTTCGGGGTTTGCCTCAACCCCATGCTGGTTCACCATGTAGCTAAGGAATTTTCCTGAACCAACCTCAAAAGCACATTTCAAAGGGTTGAGCTTAATTCGATATTTCCTCAGGATCTAGAACATCTCCCTAAGATTCTCCACGTGATCCTCTTCCTTTTGCGATTTTACCAGTATGTCATCGATATACAATTCTATCGTCTTTCTAATGAGGCTGGCAAACATCTTATTTACAAGCCGTCGGTAAGTTGTCTCAACGTTTTTTAAGCTGAAAGGCATGACTTTGTAACAATAGAGACCTCGATTAGTGATGAACGAGGTGTGTGGCCCATTTGGCCGATACATCAGGATTTGGTTGTATCCCGAGTAAACGTCCATAAAGCAGATCAATAAGCCATAACATACTCAAAAATCATGGCAATTCGATATTTAAAACATAAGCTACCATTAACAACAAAAAATGTTACTTTTTATTCAGTTTAACTCTTGGTACCAAAAGAATTGAAAGCAATAAGCACAATAGTAAAACTTAAAAAAATTTGCTTACAAAATCTGACATCAATTCATGGAAACATAATCATAAATTAGGCTATATCTTAGCCCTAAAAAATTATTTAGTTCATAATTGAACTAAAAGAAACAACAATTGACAAATCAAACGACGTGAGTTCTAGAGAGAAATAAAAGAAAATTTCTCTAATTGATAATCCAAAGCTCTAAAGAGTAGATCCTTGTATCTTCTCAAGTGCGGCTTGTCTCTTCTCCTTCTCTCTATCTCTCTGGCCCCTTGGAACTATTTAAAGACATCTATTTATATTGCTAGGGTTTTAGGATTGTAATTGGAACAATCCTATTCAAGTTAGGATAGGAAAATATGGAAAAGACTTTACAAAATTTGCATAGAATTAGGAATCCAAGACACGGGCCACGGCATTGATTTTGGCATACCATGGCGCACTCAAAATCACATTATTGCCCAGCTGAACTTGAGACTCCAATGTCGCAGTGCAAGATTTGGAATGTCATTACGCGTAAAAATGTCCAAAATTAAGCATTATAACTTTTGAGTCTGGCAAAGTCGTGAACATCTGAATTGTAGCCCTTCAAGTCAGACTTCCAATGGTCTAAGAATCATCCAAATCGAGGTTTACCACTCAAGTTATCATCAAATTACTAAAACATGTTCTAGGGTCAAGCTTCCAGGATTCAAAATTCTGTCGCCAACATCATTCTTCTTCCAAATATTTTTTTTAAGCATTTATGACCTCAAAACACACAAAACACACCCGTGATCTAGAAAAACACAGTTATGAGCTAATTAAATCAAATAACACAAATCAAACCTAAATTTCCACAAATGCTATCGAAAAACCACTAGGTATAAGTGCATTTTCAAGCACTTATCAATTATGTCTCTTGAACACATATCAAATGAAGAATAAGATAAAAAAACAAAAAACAAAAGGTATTTTTAAGATTTTTTTATAAGGGTTTATTTCATTTACACCCTTGTGAGATTGATTAAAGTTAACTCATCCGTTTCATTCAAAAAGTATTGAAAAATCCTCTACCATTGGGGATATGTTAGGGTTCTATCTAACTTCAAATTAAAAAGTCAGTTTCTGCCCTCTCATCACTTACCAACTTAAAACAATTTCTTAAATCTATCACTCAAATATTCAAATCCACAAAATCGACCTTGAACTAATAATTTATTTCAACGTTACAAAATAACATAACAAATCTAAAAAAAAATTAAAAAAATTCAAATTAAAAAATGAATTTGGTTAAGTCTTAATCGAACAATCACAAACATATCGTTTTGCTAATCAAACGAACTCAAACAACCATTCTATATTCGTTCTAGTTCGAATACGATTTCGAACACCCCTTGGTGCTCATCAAACGAGTTTCGAACGAGGGTGCTCGTTCATGTTCGGTTCGTTAGCAGACCTAGGTTAAGATAAATTAGTTAATGAATTATGTAAAGATAAATGTTTATTTAAAACAAATTTTGAATTCAAATGTTTCGAAAATTATTTTATGAGATAAACAAAGGCTGTAAAATTATAATCAACCTTAAAATAATTATAATTAAAACAAAATCAAAATAACGGTATTTTGGTAATATGTCTTTTCCTCTAAAATAATTAAAATAAAATTTATATATGAATAATAAATTATGTGAAAACTATTCTAGCATTGTAATGATTTTTTAAAATAATTTATAAGAATAATAATGAATAAAAAAAAGTTGTTTTAAGTTGGTAAGTTATGAAAGGGGTTAAGCAGACTTTTGAATTTAAAATAAGATAGAACTTCAACCTATCATTAACAGTAGGGGTGTTTGTAATACATTCCGAAGAAGCGAATGAGTTTATTACTAATCAATCTCACAACGGTGTAAATAAAATAAATCTTTTTCTTATAACCAATAAAGATCATGTGGTTTCAAAACTAGCATAAAAATGATCATATAAGAGAATTGAGATAGTTAAAGATAAGTGAGGTTTGTATAATGAATTACTCTTCTAACTTGAGAAAATTACAAATTGATAGTTTTAGAAGGAAAATTAAGATAAACTAAAAGTTAAAACGGGGGATAATCCTTTAATTTAGTGTTTGGATTGTGTTTAAAGATTTGAAGTTAAATTTATCCCTTTAATTTGAAATATCAATGTGACCTTTTTTTTGTGAATTTTAAAACTTAGGTATATTTTATAAGTTATCTTAACAAACAAACCCTAAATTGAAATACCCATTTCTTAAAATGCAATAATATAGGGAGCGTTTGGTTTATTATTTTTAATAGGATTTTGGAAATAATATTAGGTAGTTGAATAGGGGAGTATTACGAGGTAAAATTTAAAAATTTATAAAAAAAACCCCTAGGTTTACTAATTTAATTAAACACCCTAACATATAAAATGACAGAAATACCCCCACCACATGCAGTGCCAGATTCCGGCCACCACCACTAGAATCTGGCTGGAAAATCGCGTTACGACACAGACTAGTCGGATCTGTGTTGTAATGCATCGTTATGGCTTTTTCCGATCAGATCTATCACGGATCTGGTTGGAAAAGGCCAGATCTATGGCCTGCTGTGGCCGTCGTCAGTCGGAAAAGGCCACAACGACGGCCATTTCTTTGGCCGTTGCTGATGGCCAGATCTGACCTTTTCCAGTCAGATCTACTGTGGATCTGGCTGGAAAAGGCCAGATCTGTGAATTATTAGCTAGTTTCAGTCGATAATTCATCGTTGTGGTAGATTCTGGCTACCACTAATGGTGGTTACCAGAATCTGGCAAGTATAGGTCACGGGAGTGTTTTTATTAATTTTTAATTTTTTTTTAAGGGATATTTAATAAAATTAATAACCTTATGGAGTCTAAAAATAATTAAAATAATAAAATAATATTTTTAAAATAATATATTAAATATTATTTAGATAATAGGATTAGGAATATAGACAGATTTAATAATTCAAAACATGCCCATAATCCAAAATCTGACAAAAATTTGTTGTACTTGTGACGTGGTGGGACAAGCACAAAGAACACCAATTATTAATAATTTAGATTTTAGATTTAAAAGCGAAATTTATGTGAAGGGTATCTTAAGCATAAGAGATATGTCACTGTTTTGTGGTCCATACGATATAAATTAAAATAGGCCCACTAAATAACGATACAAAACCCCAAAAGTAAGAAAAGCTATGGACCCCACTTCTTTTCTTCTTTTTCTCTGTCATACGTGGACCCCACATCGAATGTCACCTGCTTCCCGGCAAGCAACCGGTTGCTTTTCTACTGGTTTACCGCCTATAGAAGGTTATTAAAGAGGTGGGGTTTGGGCCCATTGGGCCCAACCTCGTTCCAGCCCATCACGTATGGTTCCTGTCAGGTAAAGGGGTGGCAGTGGGTGGGTGAGGGGACAAATGAACAATGGTTTTTGAGAGATTTTGCTACTGTTACACGAGTCTAGCAAATCGGACACATGTCAATTTTGTGGACAACCAATTTATTTCTGTGTGGTTGTGCAAGTTCAACATTTATGTTTAGAATCGTCCCGTACATTAATTATTTAATTTGACAATGTTACTGAATGTTAACTGTTAACTACTAATGCCATATGTCAGCTTTCTCATTTAAAGGACACTTACCCACCAAAGGTTTGGCAAATTTACCAGTTTCCACGCATGGTTTCATATATTGCAAATTCCCACCCAATTTTAAACTTTGTTAAGATAAATTTTGCTTTTACCACTAGTCAAATACTCTTTTTACCCCTTATTATAATAATGAGTGCACTAATAAATTACTTTTTAACCCTTAAATTAATTGAATTAGAAAAATAACCATTTTTCTTTTATATTTATTTTAATAACACCATTTTCTTTAATCTTCTTCGTCTCTATAGCAGCCAAATCTTGACAATCAGATCTCGTCGTTAGGATCTTCTTCGCCTTTTTTCTCTTTTCTCTCTCTCTCTCTCTCTCTCTCTCTCCTTTCATCTTCTCTATGGCGGCCAAATCTAGTCGTCGGTGGTGTTGCTGTTGGTGGTGGTGGTGGAGTTGGAGGTGGAGAGGAAATGTTGGATTGTGAGAAAATTTTGAGATGTGGAGGATTATTTTGAAAATTTTCTAATTTGGGGGAGTGAGAGAGATTAGTGTTTACTATTTTTTGGATTAAAAGACCTAATACCCTTGTAACTGTTAAATTTAACGTTTGAAATTAAAATTGGGTGGGAATTTACAATTTATGAAACCACGGGTGAGAGTTTGTAGATTCGCCAATCGTTGGGTGGGTAAATGTCTTTTACTCTTTTATCTATGAATTACCTAATAACTATGGATGTTTACACTTTCATCCTTGGGATTGGGAGTTTGTTGCACTTTGCTCCAATATTAGGGGATACAAACACTTCAATCATGTAAGATTATTGAGGTTGATGGTGTTGGTCACCTTATTAAAAATATAAGGGGTTTCTCAAGTGTAAATTCTGTTAATATGTGAAATTTACCGTTACGATGTTAAGGAAATGGGCTATCAACACTAATGCTTGATGTCTTATATGATTAGAGCGTTGATATCCTATATATACTAGGGCAAAATTAATATACCTCAAACCTTATGGATGAAAGTATAAAATATTCTACTATTATCTATTATATTGAAAGGGAGTAATATTTGTACAAACTATTTCCTAAAATTTGGTGTGACAACCCTTTATGTTTGACATATAATCTTCTTTAATTATTTAATTTATTTTTATTTTAAAATCATCAAATCATCTTAAAACACATTAATTTGTATAAAATTTTTGTACATGAAGTATCATCCTTTTGTGAGGTTACACACGTCTAATAATAATTTTCATCTATGAATAATAAAATGGGTTAAGATAGTGTAATTTAAAATTTTGACATAATTTTAAACATTTTATATAAGACGTTCATCTTTGTTAATCCAACAGTGGTAAAAGAGAAGTTAAAGATAGTTAGTTACATTTAATGTCAACTCAACATATTCTANTTGGTTAACTTTAAATTTAAAAATAAAATAAATAATTAAAAGAGATTACGTGGAAAACATGCAGGGTTATCACATCAGTAGAGAATAATTTGTATATATAACATTACCAATACAATTTTTAAGAACAATTGGCTTTTTAAAAGTTTTTTTTATATTTTTTATTTTTTCAATAATACTACATATACAAAGTCGGAATTCCAAATTTGCATCCTAACTCATGTGGGTATTTGATTTAGCAACATTTCCTTAATTATAGGATGATTAGGTAAGTGAATTAATTTGTCAACTAAACTATCACACGGGTTAGGATACAAAGGTGGGATATGTATCATTACTCTTTTTTTATATCAAAGTAATCAAACAAAATTTTTAATATAGCTAACTACTTTTAAATCTATTTTTTAGCTAAGACACATAAACATATTTTGAAAATAATCAGTCTCAGGTTCGATTCTTTATCTGAGCATTCGTAATTTTCTTACACCAAAATGACAATTGGATATGAATCTCACATAACATTATCCGAAAAGTATATAATATATGATAATAGATCTGCCAACATAATCAATCGAATTTCATAAATCTAAACTTTAATTTATACATATTTGATAGATTGCCAAGTTGTATATATGATTAGAAAATACAAATACATGTGACATGTACCCTTATGTATTTATAGACTTTTGTAATACCACAGCCAATTTGATGTCCTGGACACATTTTTTTCTTCCTTATCCAAGTTGTCTTGGTTACTTATTAACACACTTAAGATTTTGTTGAAATAACACTTAACTCCAATTATTTCAAAAAGTGACATAATTGTCCATTGAATTGATGAATGTTAACAATACTTAGCGGTTAAAAGATAAAATGGACAAAACACACCACTTAATCGAACAACAAAACAAAAACAAAGAAACCCAAATGCAAAACACAAATTTCTAGATTCAAGGTTCATAGTCAGTTTTTTTTATTTTTTTTATTTTCATTTTTTTAAATCTTCCATATATTCGTTACAAGTAAAATCTAAGCTTCGTTGATGAATTAACTGATGTCATTGTCTGTAGCGATAATCTACCTGTTACTGCCAACTTGGGTTTGGTGGTGAGTTAAACTATTGTGCGATTTTTGTTTTTTAAGTATCCAAGGATATCCAGGATCACAGTGAAGCTTGCCTACTCCTCAAGGCCACATAACACCCTACAAGTCTAATGGACCAAGGTAATTGCACAAATCTGATAGGTACCTCTTCTGCGACTCGAACACAAAACCTCCTGAATATAACTAACCCAAATGGCTAAGGGGTTTGTCATCCAACCACAAGGAGATAAGTAACTATTGTGCGATTCAAGTATTATTGAAGACGATTATATTGTTGATTGAGAAATAAAATCAAAAAGAAAAAAAACAAGAACAAGGAAAGTATCGTCTTACTTTGCTTCTATTTTAGATTCGTGATGCGAGGGTAAAATAGTCATCGTTATGTTGTCATATTTTGAAAAGTAAAGGAGCCTAGTGTAAGTTTGCAAAATCTCATGTCTGTCCATGTGAAGATCCCCAAGTTGTCTCTTCAAACCCCACTTAGGGCATGCTCTTCCTTCCCGACAATTTTCAATTTGCCATGATTTCAAAGCTCTCACCCAACTTTTACATAAGCAAATGCCAAAAAGAACCACTCCAATTCTTTCTAATTCTTTAAGAGTTGACAATTCCAACAACCAAACAAAACTTATTTCCTCTGCTATTTTAATCCAGCTGGCTCAGTTTCCTTTTCCTACCCTTGATTAATTTCTGTTGTTTGTAAGATAGCCATGGTGTTTCATCAATTTACTAGAAATGCCACTCAAGAAGAGGAAACCAAGTATTTTGATTCATAATTAGAAAATAATTTTTGAAAGATGAAAAAGTTTAGTTGTTTTTAAAAATATTTTTAATATTTAAGAACATGTTTAGTATAATATTTAAATTCTTTTTTAAAATTTAAAAATTATATAAAAACGAAATTGAACTTTATCGTTTTCAAATCTTACATTACTCGTCAACATTAAATATATTATAATTATAATTTTTTTTTTAAATTATTGTAAAATTCTAACTCAAGCTTGTGAATAATGAGTTTTGTGTGTTTCTAAGACTACTTTTCAAATACATTGTTTTCTGAATTTCAAATACAATTTTAAAAATGATCCCAAGTCAAGTTTTGTGAACTATTAATTAATTGTAAAGTGAAACACTACCTATTGTGAAATATGTTTTGTGTTTTCAAATCTCACTTTATAAAAATAATTGTCTTTGAATTTCAAAAAAATTAAAAAAAAAAATCAAAACATAGGCTCTCTATATATTTAATTGAGTAAAAGTGCAAATAATTAATATAAAAGTGAATTATTAATATTCATTAAAATATTTTTCAACCATTATATATATATTAAATGTTTGATTAATTTTTTAAGACCTAGAAACTTAAACTCATCATCTCTCATTTTAGTGTAAGGGGGATTTGATTCAAAAGACCCTTGGGTAGCCAAGTGGTAGGACGAGCGTTAAGATATGTGATTAATGCGCACTGTCTCAGGTTCGAATCACCTTTAACTCCAAGATTTAAACAGATGATCATGGCAATTAAAAAAAAAAAAAAAAAGAATTGATTCAAAATCTATGAATTGTGGACTACCCTATATGAATTTAGTTTACATAAATCCAACAATTATAAAATTTTCTTGTTACATGTAATTAGGTGAGGAGAGAATTAGAAATGACCTAAGGTAAACTTTGATGTAAGAAGATCAACACTTTAGCTCTTTATGTAAAGATTAAGTGGGTTGGTGTTGTTACTACAAATGTCATGTGATTCCACCTTTGATTTTGATTGACAAAGACCATTCTTCAACTGTAGTTAGGTTTTGAACCAAACTCAAACCTCTTTGCTATACATTATCATGTAATGAACTATGAAATGATTGCAAATTAATCCAAACCAAACCAGCCACCTATTCACGGTCTCTCTTCGTTTACACGACATTAAAATGACGAGAAGAGAAAACTTCAAAGCAAGATTCAAGTTAAATTTATTTCGAGTATGACCAGCTCGCTAACATCTTTACCAAGCTGCTAGGATGCAGGCTCTTTAAAGACACCGAGACAAACTGTGACTTGCCTGCCGAACGACAACTTGAGGGGGTTGTAAGCCTTATATATACTTCTTCAAATACAACATCTTTATCATTCATTCAAATCTTAACAACTCTTTCTCATCTCTTTGGGTTTCTATCTTGTTATTCTTGTTATTATCTTGTACGATTACTACTTATCTTCTTATGTAAAATCTCATATATGTTGATATTGTAATTCAAGCAAGACAAGAAATACAAAAATTTTTCAAGCCTATCTTTCTTTACAGGCATGTATTACTCTTATTTAAATGTCTTATATTGGCTCGTAATAGTTGATGTGATACAATCATAATATTATAGAGACTTTCTCTGCTAGCATATATTTAATAATACATCGTAGATTATGAGAAAGTTTATCATTTCTTGCGGTTTACAGGTGAGAAAACAATGATAAGGAAACGACACATGCATTGAGTGAAGAAATCATCAAACAAATCCCAAACATGACAACTCTCAACTCTTCATCTTCAATGCCTCATGAAGAAATCCTGGCAACTGAAATTTCGAAGCTTTCCAAAGAAGCTGCATTGAAAGCCATCAATGAATGGAACCAACCCTTATCCAAATCACCCACCTCATCTTCTGTACATCCGCTTCTGCCGGAGAGATGGCGGAGCCGATTACCAGCTCGCTAAACTCCTCGGCCTTCCACCCTCTGTTCAAAGATTCGTGATCTATCAAGGTGGTTGCTTCGCTCCAGGTTTATAATAAAAACATGCTACTCTTACAAAGTTTGATACAAAAATAAGCATACAATTTAAATGACATGACATTACTCTTTGCGTCGTCATCTTTCATATGAGTGTCTACTGGTGTAGACAAATTTTATAAGGGTATATATTTATTGCTATGTTTTTAATGATAATTATAATAATATTTTACTTATTTTAGTTAAAGACTAGCTCTGCCGTTGCTGCTTGCAGGCACCGCTCTCCGCCTCGCCAAGGACATGGCAGAGAACAATCTCATGTTCTGTTGTAAGCTCTGAACTCATGCTCGTCTGCTTTCACTCACCTTCAGACACATCTTGGACATTATCGTCGGCTCGCACCTCTCGGTCGGCGTGATACTACACAACAACACTGAGCTCCACTGTTCGAGCTCGTCTCGGCCAGTCAAAACCTCATCCCGGATTCAGCCAACGATCGTGGGACACGTTCGCAAGATGGGCTTACAATACTTCTTATCCAAATGGTACTAAGAAAATCGCTGACAACATTCTTCAATGTTGCGAGGAAACGTTTTCTAAGCTCGAGGTCATTGACTGGAACTCGCTGTTTACGTGGTTCATCCCGGCGGCCCCTCGATTCTGCGAACGCTGGAGGGGAAACTGGGGCTGAAGGAAGAGAAACTGGAAGCTAGTCGGAGTGTGCCGAGGGAATGGTAACATGGAGTTTTAGTTGTGTGTTTATACTTGAGGAGATGAGGAAGCGGTTATGGAGAAAGCGAAAAGCACCACCGGTGATGGGCTGAAGTGCGGTGTCCTGTCCTGTTCGCATTCGGGCCAGGGCTCACGGTGGAGACGATCATGCTGCGAAGCCTTGGCCTTGAGTCATCAGTTCTCAAGCAAGGAAGTCTTTGTGTGTGGCTAATTAATTACGAATAAATCATGTGTTCAATTGGTTGATATCTAATACAGAATTACAGGCTTATTATATAGTAGAAAAACATCACTGAATTTCTAATTATGTCAATTATAGATTACAAATACTATATAATTGGGAGATTACACATTAAAGAGTATTCTAAGATAACTAAAATAATAGTATAGAAAATATTTGTGATAGTTTATGTGAATGTGATGGTTTGTATTGAAGTTAATTTAATGTTGAAAATTATATTAAAGTAATAAATAATAAGAAAATTAAGGATATCAATTTGATAAAAAATTAAATGTGTGAAATATATACAGTAAAACCTCTCTATAGTCATAATGGTGGGCTAAATAATTTTATTCTTGAGGAGGTTTAACTTAATAAAGGTGTAGTAAAAAAAAAATTATTCATAATTATATTTTAGTAGTACAATATAATTAGGATTCAATTCATTTTTTAATAATATTAGGGTTTCAATTCAGCGCTTCAATTGTCACTTTTGAAACAGATAGAAGATCGTGTTTTGAAACCAACAAAGATAACTGTCCTCAATGGAATTGTAAATGCAGTTGCTGCATGGCAACTATGAAGTCATATAGAGAATTGCCAGTTGTTTTAAGCATTACAAAATTAGACCTCCGATGTCGATGAATTGCAAGTTACAAATGAAGTTAATGAAGAGAATCAAAGAGTCATTGTAGAATTGAGTGTCAGATTCGAAATTTCACCACTAATCGAATCAATATAATTCTTCCTTAATCATCCAAATGAGTAACAAGTCATGTATGCTTTAACAAAAGAAGAAATCATTTTTACAATTAAACAAGAAGAGAAAGGAAATAATTATGAGGATGATGGTATGGAAAGCTCTAAACATGCTTGAGAAATAGAAATGTTTTGGCTTTAATAAAAAATGTCATTCTAGCGAGTAGTACGCAAATTAAAAGATTGATATAACTATAAAACATAAATTATTGTCCAAACAACTTCAAATAAATTTTATTTCATCTTAAACCTTTAATGTAACATACAATTTTTTTTTTTTTTTTTTTTTGCAAATACAGATAATTATTACTATGTGGAGGCAATTTTCCTTAAGACAGGAATTAGAAAAATTATAACTTATTACAAGTGGAGTTTATTCTTATTAAAAATATCCCAAATTGGGAATATAATTATGCTATGTAAGTTTATCCTATATAGAGTGTCAATATATAATGTTTACGTATTAAATAATTCACGAGATTCAGTGTACACCGATTATCCAAATAAGTAATATTAAATTGTATGATTAATATTATTTTAAATTAACCCGTTTTGACCTGCGGTTGGACGATGTCAGCTGCCAAACTACCATTGCAACAGTTTTTGCAAAAACTAGGTTGACACTTTTCTAGGGTTCTTTTTTTTTTTTTTTTTCATTTATTTCATTTCTCTTTAATCCTATACAAAATTTTACTATGTTGGACCACTGGTTAGACCGGTTTTGTGCGAAACAGGATTACTACTTTTTTAGGGTTCCTTCTTTTCCTTTATTTCATTTCTCTCTAATTCCTTAACCAATTTCTTCCTCGTTAGTTTATCTTCTGGTTTTGTTGGTGATTCTTTCGAAGACGCTGTTAGTTTGTTTTGAGCTTCCATTACCAACCAGCCTTTATTCTTTTTAATATATCAAATAAGACATGTATGTCTAGTTTCCAATGCTAATTATAATCAATTAACTTTTATTGAGTAAATATGCCAATTTACTACTAACTGTCAACAAAACGAGAAACAGAGAAAGTAAACTTATTCAGATAAATATTCGGTAGCAAGGGAGATTCCACATCAAGTTAGCATATATATATCAAATTAAAGTCTTGTCTGTCTAGTTTCTAATTCTTAATCCACTCATCAATTGGCTTTTATTAAGCAAGTTATAACCAATTTACTACTGACTGTTCAGTGGAAATCGGAAACAAAGGAAAGTGGTTTGTGTATTTTGGTGATAGAAACATCCTCGACTGATCCATTCCAATACATGAATCTTTTCCCATAAACAACAGCAACAAAAATTAATGATTTTGATATTAACATTGTGAAGAGATATGCTTACACATTGTTGAGACCAACCGTATTGTTGAAACCAAGTAATATAAGCGGCAATAGGCGACCGAAGATGTCATGGTAGAATGGTATCATATCACATAAATATAGATAGATATTTAATGAGAATGTAAAACGTTTGTATTTATGTAAATATGAAGGGACAAACATGAATCTACAAACATGAATATATAGATCTTCTTATTTGAATAACAAAGTTTTAAGTAGACCTTTAGGATGCCACTATTTGATATCATATCTTTTTTACCAAAACGTGAAGGGTTTACAATTATCCAATTTCATCATATAATATATCAAATTAAAGCCCTGCTTATCTAGTTTCCAATGCTTTAATCTGTTCATCAATTGGACTTTTATTGAGCAAGTTAGTATTAATTTACTACTAACTATTCAATGGAAACCAATAAACAGAGGAAAGTGAAACTTATTCAGATAAATGGTTTGGTAGCAAGGTAGATTCCATATCAAAGGAAGCATATAATATATAAAATTAAAGTGTTGGTTGTCTAGTTTCCAATTCTTCAATCCGTTCATCAATTGGACTTTTATTGAGCAAGTTATAGTCAATTTACTTCTAACTGTTCAGTGGAAACAGAGAAACAAAGGAAAGCGAAATGTTTGTGTATTTTGGTGATAGAAACATCCTCGGCTTGATTCCATTCTAATACATGAATCTTTTCCCATTAAACAACAGCAACAAAAATTAATTGATTTTGATATTAACATTGTGAAGAGAAATGCTAACCGCATTATTAAGACCAACCATATTGTTAAAACCAAGTAACATAATGCGGCAATAGGCGACCGACGATGTCATGGTGGAATGGCATCATATCACATAAATATAGATAGATATTTAATAAGAATGTGAAACTTCTATATTTATGTGAATATGAAGGGACAAACATGAATCCACAAGCATGAATCTATAGATCTTCTTATTTTAATCAACAAATTTTAAGTAGACCTTTGGGATGCCACTATTTGATATCATTTCTTTTCAACCAGAATGTAAAAGGTCTACAGTTATCCAAATTTAACATATAATACATCAAATTAAAGTCATGTCTGTCTAATTTCCAATCTTCAATTTGTTCATCAATTGGACTTTAATTGAGCAAGTTATGGCCAATTTTCTACTTACTGTTCAATGAAACAAAAAAACAAAGGAAACTGAAATGTTTGTCTTTTGGTGTGTACGTTAATTGTGTGTCTTTTGGTGTGTAAAATGTCCAATGGATGTGGATAGCATTAGATGCTCTTAAATTTGACTCTTGAGTTCTCTTTTGAGTAGTAATATGTGTCATTAATATTAACAAATACCAAACACCAATTATATTAAGCCACATATAACAAAAAATGTACATATCATACATCATTACCAATTAGATGCAGTCAAATATACATATTGCATATTATCACAAATTAAATGCAGCCACGTGTCAAACAATGATCCAACATGTCAAAATTCACTAATTTTAGAGCTTTAAAAATCATACATGTCTATCAAATAGGTCATGCAGGATTATATAAATACATAAATATAGATAGATATAGAATAAGATATAGATGTTATTAATTATTATTATAACATGTTTCGGCATAATCTGTTTTACAATTACGAATAAATGGTATTTATTAGTTGCATTAACATAAATATAAAAAAATGCAAATATCAAATTAATAATGTAAAAATTAACACGATAATAATAGAGTATAAAATCATTTGTATACTGAATTTAAAATATGAAAAAATTTATTAAATAAACATATATAAGAATAACTTAATATGTATCTCCATTAAAAATTCTTATGAAATAAATGTTGAGATTGGTAAATAAAAAATGTACTAAGTTTAAGTTATATACTGTAGATGCAAAAAATCTACCATCATGAAAATAGGGTCTGATCCCGTGAGGTTGAGACCACTGACAATCCGCTAGACCTGCACACATGAAAGGGCAAGCGTGAAGCTTCCGAAAAATACCGGGGTGGTGTTTGCCGTAGGCACTCCGATGCTCAAGTCAGCAAGGCTGACAGTGATTTAATAAGAATTAAAGAGAAGAAGAATTACCAGGAGTCTTGTCGGAGGCTAGGACTACGGTAGAGGCGTCGAGTTCTTGGGAGCAAGAACTTAGGAGCAAATAGATGGTTTTGAGTAGTGTAGATTGACTGTGGGAGATTGCATTCTTAATGAGAGGGCAAGCCTCTGTTTTTATATTGAACCCAAGGGGTGGAATCCTAGTAGGACATTGAGTCCTCTTTTGGGAGATAATCCCTATCACAAAAGAGATATGATTTCTTTCCCTTTATTAGATTTAGTTTAATAGTTTAAGTAAGATTTGGAATTTTAGTAGAAGAGGAAATAGAATGGGATTCTGATTTCCTATTTATGGACTGTTGCAGGCTATCAGACTGAAACCCAGTTTAGCTGAACTTATAGGATAGCCCAACTAGTAAAGTGGATAGTTCACAAGGTGATTTTAAGCGTAGGCCCGATCGGGATTGGGTTGAGGCCTTGGGTCATGACATGTTTATTTCATTATTGGGCCTCGTCGAGCCCAAGACGATTTTTGGCCCTAATAGTTAGCCCCCCACTCTCTAAGTTAAAGAGTATTTAGCTTAGAGGATAGATTTAATTGAATGTGTAAACTTATAAATCGGGCTAAGCCGATCGAATGTGTAAACTCATGAATCGGGCAGGGCCGATCGAAGGTGTAGAGTCGTGAATCGGGCAGGGCCGATTTGAAGGTGTAAACTCATGAATCGAGCAGGGCCGATTTAAAGGTATAACTCGCGAATCGGGCAGGACCGATTCGCGAGTTATACCTTTAAATCGGCCCTGCTCCGATTCGAAAGTGTAGATCTGTGGATTAGGCAAGGCCGATCTGAAGATGTAAATCCGTGGATCGAGCAGGGTCGATCCAAAGGTGTAAATCCGTGGATCGGGCATGGCCGATCCGAATGTGTAAATCCGTGGAACGAGCAGGGTCGATCCGAAGGTGTAAATCCCTAGATTGGGCAGGGCCGATCCGAAGGTGTAAATCAGTGAATCGAGCAGGGTCAATCCGAAGGTGTAAATCAATAAATCGGTCTGGGCCAATTGAAGGTGATCACAATAGATGATTTAAAACAACTTCATATGATATCTCGCATGGTGTACAGTTATCCATAATAAATTGAATAAAAGAAGTAATGGCGTGCATGTGCTAGACCAAATGAAAGATAAAACTCAAATGGAAAATGTCATGCATGTATCAAGTAACAAGCCGCATGGAGAAGTGATGCAAGACCAAGGGAAGGATAATCTTACTTGGAGAAGTAACATGCCTGGCACGCATGTTTTAAGCAACAAACGAATGAGGTGTTTGGTGACTCGTCCTGTTGCATCGTCTTAAGCATGCTGAGTGGATATGATAGCTTTTCCCTTTTATGTGTTGCCGCCCATGCTTGCTGGACCGAGTGGATATAAGCTATCCTAATTGACTAGCTGAGTGGAGGAAAAGTGAAAGGAAGTAATAGAAGTCCAACCAAAGAAGTCAAAGCTAGGCCAAGATAAGAAAAAAATAAAAATGGCATTCTTTCATTTAATGAAAGTAATCATTCTTTTTGGGAGTCTTCATGCTTCAGTTTGTCAAAGTGTGATATTAGAGATGCGTGTATGCCGTGATGCAGTAGACCTTTGGATAGAACAATGAAGGAACAATTTTTTTTTTCTTTCCAAGCCTAATGCAAAGTCTGACCTGTCCATCTTGAAAAGGCGACTTTTGTCTTTAGGTGGACCGAGTGGCTGAGGAGATTATTATACTACTTGAAGTTGGTTCAGACTTCGGATGAATCAAGTGGGATGCCTTGAGTGGCTGTGGTAGAGATAAATTAAACTTAGCTGAGAGAGAGTATTGTGCTGAGTGACTGCCGAGTCGAACGCGATTGTGATAATCTGTTTGAATGGGTTCGTAGCTACTTTCTCTCGAAGCATGAGTGAGCTGATTCAGTTGGAATTGGGGGGTAAGATATAAGCCGTGTCGAGTGGAGATTGTATTCTCGAATATTTGAATGAGCCAAGTAAACGTTGCTGGGCCATGAGCAAGCAATATACTAGGAGCCCTTGACATCTCTACCACATCCTACACCTCTCGGCTCAATCAAGACAGTCAGAGCCAAGTGATCATTCCTGGTGCTGTTGAGGTTGATTAATTCAAGGTAAAGTACTGAGGGGTTATACCCGAGTTGAATGAAGGAGTTTTTGTATGCTTCAGAGAACAACTTTTCTTGGTTCAATCAAAGAAATCTGAGCCTAAAGGAGACCGCCACTCAGCATAGTTAACTTTGTTGGTCGAACCGAATATAGGTAGTTCTTGTTGGGTCCTCGCCGGGCCTAACAACTGTGGGTGGATGAATTTGAGTCAATTGACTTTCAGCCAAGGAAGGATTCTTTGGTGAGCAGGTCACTGACGAAGGGATGATTGTCAAAGGCCCCACGGTAGGCGCCAAACTATAGATGTAAAAAATCTACCATCATGAAAATATGGTCTGATCCCGTGAGGTTGAGGCCACTGACAATCCGCTAGACCTACACACATGAAAGGGCAAGTGTGAAGCTTCCGGAAAACACCGGGGTGGTGTTTGCCGTAGACACTACGACGCTCAAGTCAGCAAGGCTGAAAGAGATTTAATAAGAATTAAAGAGAAGAAGAATTACCAGGAGTCTTGTCGGAGGCTAGGACTACGGCGGAGGCGTCGGGTTCTTGGGAGTAAGAACTTAGGAGCAAATAGATGGTTTTGAGTAGTGTAGATTGACTGTGGGAGATTGCATGCTTAATGAGAGTGCAAGCCTCTGTTTTTATAGTGAACCCAAGGGATGGAATCCTAGTAGGACATTGAGTCCTCTTTTGAGAGATAATCCCTATCATAAAAGAGATATGATTTATTTTCCTTTATCAGATTAAGTTTAATAGTTTAAGTAAGATTTGAAATTTTAGTAGAAGAGGAAATAGAATGGGATTCTGATTTCCTATTTATGGACTGTTGCACGCTATCGAGCTGAAACCCAGTTTAGCTGAACTTATAGGATATCTCAACTAGTAGAGTGGGTAGTTCACAAGGTGATTTTAAGCGTAGGCCCGATCGGGATTGGGTTGAAACCTTGGGTCATGACATGTTTATTTCGTTATTCGGCCTCGTCGAGCCCAAGACGATTTTTTGCCCTAACATATACAATATGTAAATCACGAGATTGATCTTTTAACTTAAATTTTTTCATTGACTGATTGAGTCGTCTTAATTTAATGGTTAAATCAAATTTAAAAGTCACATTTATAATTGATCACAAATCGTTTCTCTAGTTTAATGATTAGATTAACATATTATTATATATTTTCGTTGATTGGCTGTATGTGTAATAAATGAATATAACACTTCTCTGTAAGAAAGAGATAACATTATTCCTAGTATTATAATGTTATCTTTCTCTTATAATATTATAAAACTTTGGAAGATTATTATGATATCGGGGTCTTGTTATCCCCATATGAAACACTAAGAATTTTAGTTGTTGAAATCCGATGGTTGATACAAGCAAGGAGGGAGCCACTACAGGCCGTAGAGCCCCCACTAAGTTTGGAATATTCTACTAGTCCCCTCTAATTTGTCATTTTACTATGAAACCCATTTATTTTATGAAATTTATTAGTCCATGTGGCCACTTCCAAAATGTGTTTTTTTTCCTCAATATCGAGATATATTTTAAGCTTTTTTTTTTTCTATTTTTCTTCTGATATAGAGTATGTTAACAACACAACCACTATATTTTATAAATTTATTCAAAAGGGTAATATTGATATAGGCATCATATTTTTATTTTACATTGCAATTTTTCATGTTTTGAATATAGTCTTTTAATGTCCCAATTTTTTACGTTTAAGTTGCACCATCTAAAACAGAATTCTAGCTCTATCACTAGATACGAGAGTAACATTACTCTAATACCATATTATAACTTATGATACTCCAATGGTATATTACAATAAAAAGTGTCTAATTCTGAGAGTTAAAAAATCTTCGAAAATGTTAAAATGTTCGCAGAAATATCGTTTTCTAATCTCTTTTTGTTAATTATAGATTTCCAAGAGCTTTTGAAAATATATATTTTTCTTTAAGGGCTAAAAACCCTCCTACATATAAAGATTATCCTAAAACTTTTTGTCTCATCCAACCCTAATTTTGACCAATTTTCTCGATAGGATGTGTGGAAAGCACCATATGAGTAGCATAAATTTATGAGTCCAAAGTGAGAGCCCAATAAAATATTTTCAGTTTTGCTGAATGATTGGTCCAAAGTACTCGAAATGGGCAAAATTTTCAGTCTCATGGGCACCTCAATCGAAATCCTTTTCATTTCCCCAAGACAAAAAGGCCCAATTGCCTTACACGGAAAAAGCACTTTTCCATTTTTCCAAATATTTTTAAATTTTATTTTCTTTTTAATTTTCTGGTTTCTTTTTAATTTCTTAAATGTAAAGAAAGAGAAGCACTTATATATATATTAAAAATGAAATATAAATCTCTAATAATTAATATAATATTTTAAGAATTTAATAAATTAATATGTTATTTGCTATATTTAAATATTTCAAATTAATATTATTAAAAGGAACAAAATCATAATGTTTTAGAGCACTACCTTTTAAAATCTTCCTTTAAGTGTTTTGTATTCCAAAAGATTTTTTTTTTTTTTTTTTTAATTCATTCCAAATTGTTTAAAAGAAGTACTTCTATTCATGCTTTAATGCAAAAAGTCATGCAATTTGGATAATATTTCACCAACAAACTCTCTCATATAAACGGATGTATTTTAAGATAATTGACTAATTTTAAATTTAAAAATAAAATAAATAATTAAAAGAGATTACATGAAAAGCATACAGATTTGTCACATCAGTTTATAGAGAATAATTTTTATATATAACATTACTCATACAATTTTTAAGAACAATTACCTTTTTAAAAGTCTTTTTATATTTTTTATTTTTTCGATAATACTACACATACGAAGTCGGAATTCCAAATTTGCATCACAACTCATGTGGGTATTTGATTTGTCAATATTTTCTTAATTATAGGATGATTGGATAAGTGAATTAATTTGCCAACTCAACTATCACACGGGTTAGAATACAAAGGTGGGATCTGTACCATTACTCTTTTTTTTTATATCAAAGTAATCAAACAAAATTTTTAATATAGCTAACTATTTTTAAATCTATTTTTTAGCTAAGACACACAAACATATTTTGAAAATAATCAGTCTCAGATTCGATTCTTCATCTGAACATTCGCAATTTAAGTGGAGGTCCGTAGAGAGTCATGGCAGTGGATTGTTGTGCTAATCTCCCTTAAGAACTAATCAAGGTGCATGTAAGATGAGTCAAACACCTTGGTTAAAAAAATATAATGCTTATCAAATATTTTAGGTAAGATACTTCCTAATCTATATTTTTAATCTAAGAACTACTATTATTACACTAGACCCCATATAATAATTAAAATCAATGATTTTTCAAACACAAAAATGACAATTGGATATGAATCTCACATAACATTATCCGAAAAGCATATAATATATGATAATGGATCTGACAACATAATCAACCGAATTTCATAAATCTAAACTTTAATTTATACATATTTGATAGATTGCCAGGTTGTATATATGATTAGAAAATACATATACATGTGACATGTACTCATATGTATTTATAGACTTTTATAATACCACAATCAATTTGATGTCCTAGACACATTTTTTTCTTCCTTATCCAAGTTGTCTGGGTTATTTATAGCACACTTAAGATTTAGTTGAAACAACACTTAACTCCAATTATTTCAAAAAGTGACATAATTGTCCATTGAATTGATGAATGTTAACGATACTTAGCGGTTAAAGGATAAAATGGACAAAACACACCACTTAATAGAACAACGAAACAAAAACAAAGAAACCCAAATGCAAAACACAAATTTCTAGATTCAAGGTTCATAGTCTGGTTTTCTTTTTCTTTTTTTAATTTTTTAAATCTTCCATATATTCGTTACAAGTAAAACCTAAGCTTCCATGATGAATTAACCGTTGTCATTGTCTGCAGCGATAATCTACATGTTATTGCAACTTGGGTTTGTTGGTGAGTTAAACTATTGTGCGATTTTTGTTTTTTAAGTATCTGAGGTATTCAAGATCACATCGAAACTTGTCTACTCCTCAAGGCCACATAACACCCTACAAGTCTAATGGACAAAGGTAATTGCATAAATGTGGTAGATACCTCTCCTGTGACTCGAACACAAGACCCCTTGGATATAATTAACCTCAATGACTAAAGAGTTTGTCATCCGACCACGAGAGGAGAGGTAACTATTGTGCAATTCAAGTATTATTGAAGACGATTATATTGTTGAGTGAGAAATAGAACCAAAAAGAATAAAAAAAAAAAAAAAAAGAACAAGGAAAGTATCATCTTACTTTGCTTCTATTTTAGATTCGTGATGTGAGGGTAAAATAGTCATCGTCATGGTGAATGTCATATTTTGAAAAGTAATGGAGCCTAGTGTAAGTTTGCAAAACCTCATGTATGTCCATGTGAAAACCCCCAAGTTGCCTCTTCGAACCCCACTTAGGGCATGCTCTTCCTTCCCGACAATTTTCAATTTGCCATGATTTCAAAGCTCTCACCCAACTTTTACATAAACAAATGCCAGAAAAAAACACACCAGTTCTTTCTATTTCTTTAAGAGTTGACAATTCCAACAACCAAACAAAACTTATTTCCTCTACTATTTTAATCCAGCTGGCTCAATTTCCTTTTCCTACCCTTGATTAATTTCTGTTGTTTGTAAAATAGCCATGGTGTTTCATTAATTTACTAGAAATGCCACTCAAGAAGAGGAAACCAAGTATTTTGATTCATAATTAGAAAATAATTTTTGAAAGATGAAAAAGTTTAGTTGTTTTTAAAAATATTTTTAATATTTAAGAACATGTTTAGTATAATATTTAAATTCTTTTTTAAAATTTAAAAATTATATAAAAACGAAATTGAACTTTATCGTTTTCAAATCTTACATTACTCGTCAACATTAAATATATTATAATTATAATTTTTTTTTTAAATTATTGTAAAATTCTAACTCAAGCTTGTGAATAATGAGTTTTGTGTGTTTCTAAGACTACTTTTCAAATACATTGTTTTCTGAATTTCAAATACAATTTTAAAAATGATCCCAAGTCAAGTTTTGTGAACTATTAATTAATTGTCAAGTGAAACACTACCTTATTGTGAATAATATGTTTTGTGTTTTTCAAATCTCACTTTATAAAAATAAATTGTCTTTGAATTTCAAAAAAAATCATAACATAGGCTCTCTATTATATTTAATTGAGCAAAAGTTGCAAATAATTAATAATAAAAGTGAATTATTAATATTCATAAAAATATTTTTCATACCCATTATATATATATAAATGTTTTGATATTAATTTTTTAAGACCTAGAAACTTAAACTCAATCATCTCTCATTTTAGTGTAAGGGGGATTTGATTCAAAAGTCACCCTTGGGTAGCTCAAGTGGTAGGACGAGCATTAAGATATGTGATTAATGCGCACTGTCTCAGGTTCGAATCACCTTTAACTCCAAGATTTAAACAGATGATCATGGCAATAAAAAAAAAAAAAAAAATTTGATTCAAAATCTATGAATTGTGGACTACCCTATATGAATTTAGTTTACATAAATCCAACATTATATAAATTTTCTTGTTACATGTAATTAGGTGAGGAGAGAATAAAGAATTGACTTAAAGGTAAACTTTGATGTAAGAAGATCAACACTTTAGCTCTTTATGTAAAGATTAAGTGGGTCGGGGTTTGTTACTACAAAAATGTCATGTGATTCCACCTTTGATTTTGATTGACAAATGACCATTCTTCAATCTAGTAAGTTAGGTTTTGAACCAAACTCAAACCTCTTTGCTATACATTATCATGTAATGAACCTATGAAATGATTGCAAATCAATCCAAACCAACCCATTCACATGGTCTCTCTTCGCATACACGACATTAAAATGATCGAGAAGAGAAAACTTCCATGATTTTTCTCAAAGTGTATGTAATGATAGTAAAACTTTAGAAAATAAATCACTATCGTGACTGATATCACATCTTACATTAATTGCTAGCGAACAAGAGTCTAAATAGTGTATGAGTTTTGGGTCCCCTAAATGAGTTTTTGGGTCCCCTAAACTAACCAGATATGTTTTAAGTGAAAGAAGCTAACATGAAAACCCAAAAGCAAATATGTGTATGTTAGAGTTAAAACAGATAATATCTACTAAGTTTAAATCTCGAATTTTGCTTCGAAAATAAAATCTTTGATAATAGGAGTCTTGGAGTTTAAAATCTTTGATAATAGGAGTCTTGGAGTTTAATAATGAAGAATTGGATTATTTTATGAAATTAAAATAACCCATGTGAATTTTTTTTTTTTTTTGCATTATTTCAATTTGAGATGGGAAAGTGAAGCTGTCTTCTTTGTCTTGTAATATCTTTTCATTGAAATAAACAGGAGTCTTGTCTTGTAATAACTTTTGATGGAACCATACAAGAGAGTGTATGTTGTTTTGTTCTTGTATCTTCCTTAAATTGGGGCTTGCTTTAGGTGTGGTGTCCCTTTTGATGCTACTCTTAATCTATGAATGCAATGTTTTAGATTTGATATTTTACTTTTAAAAAAGTCATTAAGGAAACCAAACAAAATGAAAGAAGTGAATTTTTAAGGATAATAGGTTTATTAGAGTTTCAAAAGATTTGATTCAATATTATAGGACATAACACAAAATTATAGGACAAAATTGTGTATGCGACGATTAACTTTTTTTTTTTTTTTTGTATGTTAGTCACGAGGTGTCCTCACACCCGTAGGCATGGGATAAATCCCCGTTTTAGGGTTTGTGGGATACCTCTAGTCACGAGTTGTTTTCAATGAGATTCAAACTCTTGACATTATAGGTAAAATCCGTCCATTGACAATCCATTTACCATCTTGTTAGTGAGAATTTAAGTTGATTAACTCTTGTCAGCGAGAATTTAAGTCTAGATTTGAAGTCCAAACTTTAGTTCTACATTTGAGAATTTTTTATAAAATATATAATTATTATATTGAATTTTAAAGTTTACAACCGTGATATTTATGTTATATGTATTACACTTAAATTATTATTATTATTATTTTTTGTTTGAAAGTTTTAATTATCATAATTTTACAACCCTTACAAAATAACTAATTTAGAAAGCTTGTAAATTTTATTTATGTATTTATTTCTTAGTCAAACTTGAAGAAAGTGTTAACCTATTTTTATTAAATAATTTTAAGATAAAATTCAAAATCTAATTTAAATAATAAATAAATAAATAAAACTATTATTTTCTTGGGTATTATACCAAAAGATCTTCAAATATTAAATTTTGAGATAAAAAATTCAGATTTTTAATTGTATATTAATTTTTTAAAATTATTTTTAGTTAAAAAATAAAGCAAACATGTCCTAATCTTTCTATTTTCTACAATAAGGTGTGTAGATACAATGCATTTTATTTTTTCTTTATCTAGAATGTCCTTTAACAATCTCACCTTTGAACAAGAATAAATTCTTTATTCTATACTTTTCTTCTTTATATATATATACTTTACCTTTAATTTCATGATCAAAGTTTAATTTGAATTCTATAGCCATATATTAAATGCATGCATGCCACCTATAAATCTTTTCTATTATTCCATCTTTATCATTAATGTAATTAATGACTTTTAAATTGAATAACTACGTGATAAAATTAACTTTCTTACGACAATTGTTGATAAGCCAATTAACCATGAGACGTCATGTAAATATATATTTTCAATTGTTTGTACGCTCGTAGTATAAACATAATATCATATTAGTCACAACACGAAATCAAATGCACGCATGCCCCGTGTGAATATATATTCTCTCTTTCACCTATATAATTATCACGATTTCTGACTTTTAAATTGAAAAATTATGTGATAGAAAATAACTTATTTACCATATATATTCAATTGTTTGTACACTCATAGTTGAACATAGTATCATATTAGTCACAACACGAAATCAAATGCACGCATGCCCTGTATGAATATATATTCTCTCTTTCACCTTTATATCACGATTTCCGACTTTTAAATTGAATAATTATGTGATAGAAAATAACTTATATATATATATATATATATATATTCAATTGTTTGTAGACTCGTAGTATGAACATAATATCATATTAGTCACAACACGAAGTCAAATGCATGCATGCCCCATATGAATATATATTCTCTCTTTCACTTTTATAATTATCACGATTTTCGACTTTTAAATTGAATAATTATGTGATAGAAAATAATTTATTTACCATATATATATATAACCAACTAACCATAGCTAACATCATATCAATGATAACTCACCATATACACAAGTCATACATTGAATCAATAAAATTAGATATTACATAATATGCATGCATTGACTTCTGGTATTATGTCACTGCATTCGACATCTTACATGTCATAATTTTTACATCAATAAAATGAAATACTATGTGAGATGTATATACTGTGGCATATACTTTGAATCTAAAATTTATAAGAGTAGATGTATCACCTATAAATCTTTTCTCTTATCCCATTTTTATCATTAATATGATTAATGATTTTTAAATTGAATAACTACGTGATAGAATTAACATTCTTATAACAACTCTTGATAAACCAATTAACCATGAGACCTCATGCCAGTATATAATTTCAATTGTTTGTACACTCTAATATGAACATAGTATCATATTACTCACAACACGAAATCAAATGCACGCACACCCCGTGTGAATATATTTTTCTCTCTGCCACCTTTATAATTATCACGATTTCTGACTTTTAAAGTGAATAATGATGTGTTAGAAAATAACTTATTTACCATTTATGTATACATACAACCAACTAACCATAGCTAACATCATATAAATGATGAATCACGATTAGGGGTGCATACTAGCTGAGCCGAGTAATGGCTAGCTCGAGCTCAACTCGAATTAGTTAAGCAGTGGCTCGATAAGGAAAAAGCCTACACCAGGAGCACAAAAGGCGAAACTCTATACAAACAGAAAAACAAAACCAGCCTAGAAAACAAGCACAACAAGGAAACAAAACCCACCAGCTCCACACAAAACCCACCAGCCCCACCGAAACCCCCAGGCTCCTAAGAGGTTGACATCAACTCCACGCGAAACCCACCAACACCGCCAAAACCACCCAGCCTACTGTCCCTCTCCAACCAACTACACACAAAAAATAGCAACAAGCAAACAAAGAAGAAGCCATCTGGTGGTTGCTCAATGAAGGGTGGCATCTCAGACTTTGCGGTGTGAAGAAGTGAAGATGACGATGGTGGAGGTGGAGGTGGAGGTGGAGGTGAAATAAGCTTGAAGGGAAAATGTCTCTGTTTTAGGGATTTTGCAGTCGAGTGTCTTTGTTTTAGATTTTAGGGCAAATTTGATCTTACGCGAACTAAAATGATCGATCGAGCTCACGAGCTTCGCCGACTCAAATGACGACGCGAGCAATTTGAAGATCACGAGTAGTTCGAATTGAGCCCAGAAAAGCTCGACACTTTGCGCGAGCTTGAAAGTGAGCTCAAACTCATGAACTACTCGTCTTTTGACGAGTCAAACCTGAGTTCTTGACGAGTCGAGCCTGAGTAGCTCACGAGCTACTCGGTTCGACTGCACCCCTACTCACGATATACACAAGTCATACTCGGTTACATCAAATATTACATGATATACATGCACTGATTTATGGTATTATGTCATTGCATATGACATCCTTACATGTCATAGCATATGACATCCTTACATGTCATAATTGTTGACCATTTGTACATCAATAAAATGAAATACTATGTGAGATGTATATAGTTGTGACATATACTTTGAATCTAAAATTTATTATAGTAGGTAAACAAATTTTGATAACCGGGGTGTCTGAGCTAACTTGAGTGCACCTCAACCTCAACAAATCTCCGATTCCCATTAAATACCCTACAAACCCAATGTTCCAAGTAAGTCACAAATATGGTAGATGACCCCAAGATGATTTGAACCCAGAAAATCAATGAGAATAGCAAATCTTTTTAACCACTAGACAGACCCTTTAGGGGGCGTTTGGTTGGAGGTTATATAGGATTACTGAGGTAATGTCATTTTATATTACTTGATTACCATATTTGGTTGTCAAGTAATATAAGATTCCGGTAATCTTCCAATACCTAGTAGTTATTATTGGCAATATTAGAGGTAATCTGATAACCTCAATTTTCTTAGGTATTGTAAGATTACTTGATTATCTTAGTTTTATTACAATTTTATCCCTTAAATTTGGACAATAAGGCCTTTGTTTTAAAATCAATTTACATTAATCTACCATTACAATTGTACCCTTGTTTAATTAAATTTTTGGACAATAATGCTCTTATATTTAAAACAAATTTCAAACCATCACCGCCACCTAGCCACCACCGCAGGCAGCTGACCAACCACTGTCGGTCATCGTCGTAAGTTGCCGAGAGTTGTCGGGAGGCTCCGATATGGCTATTCGGCCATATCGAAGTAGGTCTAACCAGAAATGGCCAGATCTATTCTGGCCATTTTAGGCTAGATCGATGGATGTAGTCGTTAATGGTCATATCTGGGTTGTGACTTGAGGTGGTGAGGTGATTTTGTTATAAATTAAAGTCTTATATAAGCTGAGGTGTTTTAGCTAAATCTAAAATATTGGGGGTTAAAAGAAATTATTCAAAAATTAATAATAAAAATAATATTATATTAATATTTAAAAAGAGGGTAATTTAGTAATTTAAATAACATATCCAACAATTTATTCCAACTAACCAAACATATTTTTCTAAAAATTTTAAATAATTTTTAACATAATCTAACTTTTTATTAACATAATATTTTCAATAATCTAATATTTTATGAACCAAATGAACCCTCTATGGTTTATAGAGTATCACGTAATAGATTAATCTTTTGAATAGTTGGTAAGCATACGACCCCGACGTATAAAACGTTAACATAATTTAACAGCAAGCCATACAAAAATGGGGAACAAACTTTAGGAAGATATTTTAATGTTCCAAAAGTGTAAATGAGAGCAAGGACGAGGGACAATGAAGTCCATGCGAGAGAAAACAAAATAGGTTGGTTTCGTAAATTCCGCCACCACCATCACCACTACTTAGTACTCCCCACTGTGTTCCTTCTTTTTTATACACCCACTTGTTCTCTCTCCTTCTGTACACCCTCTTCATCTCCTCCTCCTGCTTCTCCTCAAAATTCTACTAACAACATCTAGATTTATGTTTCTTCATTTCTACATTATAATTTTATAAATTATTGATTGAGGAAGAAGAAAGAAATGGTGGATGACTTCATGGTGTGTGTGGACAGGATAATGGCTTCAGCTTGCTTTGAAGCCCCACAAACATTACAACAACACAGTCAACAAAGTGATAATGTTGTGGTTGTGGTGAAAGAGCAAGAGAGGAATGAAAGAAATGGGGTTCTTGTTTGTGTGGGTGATAATAGTAATATTAATAATATTATTGTTAACAATTTCAAGAATGGAGAAGAAGGGTCTTCAGCTTCAGTTTCTATTTCTGGAGGTTTGAAAAATAATAGTAGCAATAATAATAATAATAACAAGAAGAAGAAAGTTGGTGACATGATTGTGGAGTGTAGGATTTGTCAAGAGGAAGATCAAATTCATTCCATGGAAGCTCCTTGTGCTTGTAATGGCACCCTCAAGGTCTTGATTTTCTTCCCTTCTTCTTATTTTTTTTTCTTATATTTTTCATGCTTCTAAGGCTTCTTTTTTTTTTTTTTTTTTTTTTGTTCTTTCTTTTTCTGGAATCTGATTTTTTTTTTTGTTTTTTTTTTTTTTTTTTTGGGTTCTCTCTTCTTTGATTTGTTCTTGCAGTTTTGAGGTCTTCTTCAGATTGGACTTTAATTTTGTTAACTTGTTTATATATGGTTTGTTTTTTTTTTTTTTCTAGTGAATTTGGTATGTGGGTATTAGTGAATTTGTAATTTATGAGTTATTTTTGTGTGGTCTGTACTGTTTGATCGTTCGCTTTCTGGGCTTTGGATTTAACTTCAATTTTGTTCTTATTGAAATTTGGAATTGTCTGGTCAAATTATTTATTTATTATTTTTTTTTTTTGTCATTTATTTTGTTTTTCCAAACCCCCTGTTTGGTTACCGAGAAAACTTTGAAAATATTGACTTTTTCAATAGATGCTTTGAAAATTAATGTCATGTTATATTTGGTTTCTTCAGGTTTCGTCTTTTTTTTTTGGTTGAAAAAGTTGTTGCATTATCAATAATTTATGTGAATTCAGCTTCTTCTTCTTCTTTTTTTCAGAAAATTTTCCTGATACTGTTTTCTGAGTTCAACCAAACAGCTGAAAATGAATATAACTTCTCAAATAGTCATATTTTGACTTCATCCAAATAGTTGAATATTAAAAAATGTCCTTTTGTCCCGTTCCCATTAAATTTTTGAAGTGAAATAAACAGAGCTTTTGTTAGTTGTCAATATTTTCCATTTATTTGGTCTATTAAGCCTTGATAAATCCTTTGCTGCTAATTCATTTTCGTTACAAGTAATGATGTTTCGGTTTCATGTAATAATGTTTTAGTGATGATAATTTAAAGTAGTTATATGTAATCAAAATATCGGTCTGGTAATCTTTAAGGCCTTAGTACGTAGCAAACATTGTTAATTTTGGGTAGATTATCGGGGGCAATACATTGCAGTGAGTCGTGATACGGTTGTCAGTTTTCAACTCAAAAATATACTGCTGACATTTTTGGTTCTTGCCTGTAGTTTGCTCATAGGAAATGCATTCAGAGATGGTGTAATAAAAAGGGTGATATCACTTGCGAAATCTGCAATCAGGTAAAAGTTTTTGTAAGTATAAGTATAGATGATTTAATTGCCTGATTGAATTTTGAATATATCTAATATGTGATTCGATGAGTAATTGCAGGTCTTTTCACCAAATTATTCTCTTCCGCCAGCCAGAACCAATCCTGATGTTATGGCAATTGATATCAGGTAAGGCTTCATTGTTACCTTCAAAAGCTGCTTGAGATGACGTGTATTGCTCTTGTTGTCTATCTTTAGCATCTTATATGGTTCATCCCCGACTTATTAAGGTATCTAAATTAGAAATAAAAAATCGTCGAGTCTCATAATATTCTTTCCCTTTGCTAATCAGGCAAGCTTGGGGTCCCCACATTGATCTCCATGATTCTCACCTTCTAGCACTAGCAGCAGCTGAGCGTCAGTTTCTGCAATCAGAGTATGAGGATTATGCTGTTGCTAGTACAAGTAGCATTGCTTGTCTCCGATCTGTTGCTCTAATTGTAAGCAAACCTGTTTAAGCTTTTCTTCATTACATATTACTGTGCGTATGGTCTTGGAAAGCTTATGTTTTGTTGATGCATACAGTTGCTGATGGTTTGGCTTATGCGCCAAGTTCTAATGGCCACTAGAGATTCAGGGATGGTACAGGAATCATCAACGTTCTTCAACGTAAGCTATTCTTTCACAGAAACATTTCCTTAAAATTCTGCTTTAGGAAGAAATGTATAGATGAATTTCTTTTATAATCTATAACCTCTCCACAGTTCTTCAATTGCTTTTTCTGGATCTTGAACTCTAAACTGGAATTCTGACCTCAGTTTCAGGTGTCACTTCTTCAGTTTGCTGGTTTTTTTCTGCCATGCTACGTGATGGCCCGCTCATGGTACGTCATGCAAAGCCGAAGGAGAAGACAGGTGGGTTTTTACTCCATTTCGTATATATTTCATTTTACGTATTAGTGCCAAACACATTTGAAATGTGTTTCTAGTTTTCTCACCCTGTTTTAGAAAGCAAATCCTTTAATGCTGAACAACTGGAAACAAGTAAAAGATTGTCGCAATAGTCGCATACACTACATAATCTACTGCCACAAAGCATATTTCTCCATATTGTTTGGACCCTACTTGAAACAGAAAAAAGAAGAGTGTTGAGGTGGGGACATCGCTATCAATGCCTGAATAGTGCTGAGTTAACATGTCTAATGCTTAGTGTCTCTGTAGTTGCTTTGAAGTCAAATTCTGAAATTTAAATTTAAACATATAATACAAGTTAACGGTGTAAGCTTGTCTATTACCGAGAAGAATGCTGGCAGTTGAAGGCCAGGTGTGAGCATAATTAGATGGTTCCAGAATTGTGTTATTCGAGGTCTAGTTCTGATATGCATCATATGAATGCCTAATGGTGCTTTCTACTCAGATGGTTTTATCTTGAAGATCAAATCTAAGCATTTGTTTGAGTCGAGCTTTGCAGATATTGGGCTGAAATTATTGGTGTGAAATAGAATTATTTGTTTAACATTTTAAATTTTGTTTCCTTGTGTTTATTATTGTTTTTGTCTATTGTTCAGGGCTTATTCGGGCAACATTAATGTTAGATCGATTCCTAAAATTGAGGCCCTTTCGTGTTCTACGTCTCATCTTGTTTATGACAGGCAAGCGCTTTTGTATATGGTAATTTCTAGTCTAAATCAAAAGATGCCAAAATTGGCTGAAAACACTATTGCAGAGGAAATCCTTCAAGCTTCATCACTTCGCTAAAAGCAGTTGAAAAAGAAAAAAAGAGGAAAATCCTTTAGTTTTTGTTCAGCTCCCTTGAGAGCTCAGAAATGTAAATGTGAACATTGGGTTCATTAAGGGCTTTTGTTTCTCTATGGTTTTCTTTTTCGTTTTTCCCTTTCCATATTCTACACAATGTTAGGTTTCATTAACGCATTAGGCTTCTTCCTGTTAAAAGTGTGGTGATGGCATGTGGGCTCTCTAGTTATGACCGTATTGCAATAGCAGTTGCTACAAGCCTGATTCCGGACAGACTCGGAAGCCTGTTTTGCTTACTTGGCGGATTATGGTTAAAGAAAAATTTAATCTACTCATGTCGTTAGTTTCTCTTCCGAGTCATTTCATTATATGTGTAAAGTAAAAATCCAATATGAGTTCAATAGAATGATTTGGAAAATGATATATTAGTGCTATATCAGATGTCTTATCACTTGAGATCGATGTAAACCTTAGAATACTCGCTTCTTGCCTCTGGGTTCTCATTTACTCATTAGAGCTTGAATTTAGAGAACTTTGATTGTTTGCCTGAGAATTAAGTTTTTGGATCATTTTGTTCGAAGTCATCTGCTAGTGATTCCTCATAAACATAGTTCATCTTTTAGTCAAAAATAAAAAATTAGACTTCAGATTATTCCAAAGTCCGATTTTTCCGAGCATTTGGATTCCAATTGTTATTGTGATTTGTGGAGTTACTTATAATGTTTCGGAGGGTTATGATTAAGCCTAAAAATGATGCATGATTCATTATCCTTGCTTGAACATGAATCTAATTGTGATTTTGTTGATAGTAGAATTGATCTTTCTTTGTTTAGAACCATCTCCCAGTAAAAATTTTGTCTTCTATTCATTTATCTTGGATTTCAAGGATCTGTATTTTGTCGACCCCCGTTTTGCTTTTGGATGCAATGATTCTGGTCTGAGATCGAATCATATGTCGAATATTTACAAAAAATACAACGATCAATGCATACAATATCTTTGTTAATCTTTGGTATGGTTGTGGGAGGTTGAGATGTAGTTTATTACTTGATCTTCTAATCTTCCTTTTAACCATTTATGATATCTTAGAGGTGCCAAATGGGTCCATTTATGTCAGTTATACAGTGAATAAAATGGGCAGATTGGGTTGCTTTCTGGGCAACTGGTCTTCTGGGGCCTGGGATTGGACTCAACATAATATATGGTCACAGGGTTTTGTACAGTATTGCTTGATGCTTTCAAATATCGGTTAGGCCGAATGACTTCCACCTCTCCAAAGTTTGGCATAAAGACAGATTGATACCTAAAAGGTTTGAAAATAACAAATAAATACTTTTTATCATATTCTGTTAGGGATTTGTGTTTGCTAAAAGATAATATAGTAATTTCATCTACAGTCACAAAATTTTTAAATTTTAAATCTTTTCTTCGTATCCATTCTCACCCCAAGTCCGTTTGCACAATCCTTTTGCATCATCAATCAATTTTTTTATCGGATTTAGCATTTTCCTGCGAAGTTCGGTGATAAATAATGGCACTGGCCCTTATTAGCGCGCGTTGGGAATGCAGATTGGTGGGTATTTTAGTCTTTTCATCATTTTTATCTTTTAGTAGATGAAAATTCTTAATAGAACATGACAGAAAGTGGGTGTTTGTCATTTCCAAACCTTGGGTACCACTTTGTTTATACAGCAAACTTTGGGTATGTGTAAGTCGTTCCCCCTATCGGTTATGATATAATTTAGAGATGTCAATTGGGTACGAATTTGTGTACGCTTGATACACACTACAAAACGGCGAATGGTGTACAAAATAGTGAGTTAGGTCGATGGTTGGGTCGATTTTAGTTGTAGTGCAACCGGTTTTCGTGGTCTTCGGATTGGACCCGTCACAACATAAGCTTACAATTTTTATTATATTATTGGGATAACATTAATTTTTTTTACCAATCTTTAATCCTTTTCGTGGATATTTAACTGTTAGTGAGTTGTTAAAATTTATACCATTATAAGTCCGTAAATATTATCAAATTATCCTTCCATCGTTTATTTTAACATTTAAAACTTAATGACAAATAATTTTTGTTATTATATCAGATTTCAGGGATTAAGTCAGTAACTCGATATTTTAAGTGATTTTTAATAGATAGATTACCTAAAAACGCTTGATAATCTCTTCAAGAAAGGTACTTTGAAAAGTGCCTTTCAATTTTATTTATTTTTAATTCCAGTTGGGTATTTTAATTTTTAATTATATTATTAATTTATTCTCCAAAGTGTTTTTTTAATATTTTCCAACATGAATGTTAGCTGATTAATTATAATCTTAAATAATCAATCCAAAGGAACAAACACAGCTGGACTGATATATTATTCTAATATACATTGTATCATAGATACAACTTTATAATATAAATTTTTTATTATTAATTTAATGTAAATGAATCATATAAACATTCATGCATTATCATTAAATATAACCATAATTTTTAACTTTTCTCTCAAATCTATTGATTAGGGATGTTTAAGTCCACTGGTTTATAACAGCGGGTAATCCTCATATTTAATAAGAATTTATTAGGTAAGGAGTTAGACTTATCTTAAATTCTATCATGGTATTAGAGTTAGAGCTAAGTACTTGACCAGCAGGTTTAGAAGTTAAAACCAGCAATTACCTCCATCTATAGACATGACCAATATGCATTGCGAATCCTACTAAATCGATTTTGGTCATGGGATTTCCCTAATATTCTGTAAGAATTTGGTATCAAGTGTCGCTACCTCGTACGATCAGTATGATTTATGCATCACACCTACTATGAGAGGTAATCGGGCTAGTATCCGAATACGCTACCTCGTACGATTAGTATGATTTATACATCACTCCTACTATGAGAGGTAATCGAGTTGGTATCCAAATACACTGATTGGGCATGCTCAAGCCTACTTGTTTACAAGAGAGGGTAATCCTCTCATTCAATAATTCCTTATTGGGATTGATCAACCAAAGTCTTAAACATTGGTTTATAACCTAAACGTTGAAAATTCCATAACGTTTATACCTGAGAATTTTCGAAAATTCAAATATTTTATTAATATCATTATCTCATGATTGTTGTTCCAATAATTGAAGAAACAAACACTTCATTTAAAACTTCATCCAGGAGATCTCCCACCAAAACATGGCATAAAAAAATTAGAAAATTCAATTTTTTGCTTTAAATTTAAATTTAAAAAAAAAAAAAAAGTTTTCAATTAATAATGTTTAGGTAAAGGTATCTTATTGCCATGATTAAGAAAGAAGAAACAGAACAAATAATGTGGGTTGTTTTCTTAACAAAAATCTTGTGCCTTGAAAAGGATTTATCACCTTCAAGAACCCTCCATTTCATTTTATTTTATTTTATTTTTAATTGATTTTATTTTTTAATTTTTTGAGCTCTTAAAAATAAGGTAGATGTTGACCCCATCAACCTTTGACATTATTTAACCACCTTTGCTAAATTTTTTTATTTATTTTTTATTTGTTTCAAACACTTGAAAAATAGTAATAAATTTGACACCTAAACCCGGTCCAACCCAATCCAAATGGTAATACAATTTTTTAGTTATAATCGAACCGGTTTTGCTGTGGGCTCTTGGTCGGACCAATCGGACTGGTCTGATCCGGTTTTTAGAACAATGCCTTTGACATTATTTAACCACCTTTGCTAAATTTTATTTTATTTGTTTCAAACACTTAAAAAATAATAATAAAATTTGACACTTAATGCCTTTGATTGGTAATATAAGAATCTAAATTAAAGATGACAATAATTTATTAATTTAAGAGAATAATATTAATATAAGGTCACTTTGACTCACTTACCTACCTCTATAATTAGTTAACCAACTACAATATAATAAGAAATTAGATTTCATATTATAGTATTTTCAACGATGATTTGTGATTTAAAAATAATTTTAAAAAATTTAAAATATGATTTAATTATGATAAAAAAAAAAAAAAAAACCTTCAATAGTAGCATGTTGTGAATATAATCCTAAAAAATAATAATAAAAAAATACATTCTTAAAATAATAATCTTCCCATAAACCCTCTTAAGTTATTGACCAACCATGTTGAGCTACAAAATAATTAGTATTTAGTTTCCTCTTAATAAATAAATATGAGAACCTTCTTACCTCTTATTTTAATATTATTTATACGCCGTAGTGTATAATTTTAATATTTTTCCTAATAAAAAATTTTTTTTTTTTTTTTTTTAATTTTTTTTTTTTTTTATTATTAATCCTAAAAAACAAAATTTCGTAATTTTTTATACATAAAATTTTGTCTTTATAATGTTAGATGAAGATAATAAAACAAATATTTATACAATCGAGTCATCGGCTAATGAGATTTGCATTTTTTTAATATGTAAACTTTCGTAAAAGATACGTTTCACCAAATATCGTTGAAAACATTCAAAGTCGATATAATTTACAAAAACATTTCAAATATGAATCTAACAATGTGTTAAGGGAAGAAACACTTTGAGTCAATTTTGTTATAATATTGACACTTGAGATATATAAAAATAACACTAGAAGAAGCATTTCATGAATACTCTTCAAGTGCTTTTCATAAAAGTACTTCTTTGTTCCTTATAATAATGTATCTCAAAGATTAAATTATAATTTATAATTAATTAATTAAGTAGGTTTAATTAGGGGAGGTATTTTATTGAATTAATTAATAAAATTTCATTATCAAAGAATCTTAAAGCATGAAAATTTCAAGATTTGATGTCGTTTTCGTTCAACTTCATAAGACATTGAAATCCCAATTTTCTGCCATAATTTCCGGTGGTTTCTTTCTCTAATCAAGTTATGGTCAAACAAAGTCACCATCTACAAAGCCTATATCTTTAATTCTTCAAAATTATTCATAATTAACGTGTGATTCGTGATTCAAAAATAATTTTAAATGTTAAAAATAGAATTTGAAAATGTGAAGTATATTCTCGATGTTTTTAATATAAAATTTTGATTTGATATAATATTTAAAAACCATTTTGGAAGTTAAAAAAAAATGCTAACTTCTTGAATTGTATCAAAGAATTGTTTTTATTTTATAAATACTAGCTAAAATAATTTCACTAGTGTTATCAAAGGCAAGAGGTTTTTTTTTTTCTTCGACTAATCTCTATAAGTGATTAGTACAACATCCCACCGTTATGATCTCTTTGGGTGTTTTTGTTTTATTATTTTGAGTGATATTTTTGAAATATTATTGGTAGGTAAAGTTGAGTGATTATTACAAAGTAGAATTTTAAAAATTAACAAAAAAGACCTCATAAGTTTACTAATTTAACTTAACACCCCAATATATAAAATTTTTGTAAAATGACAAAAACACTCCCACCTTACACAACTGCTAGATTTCGGCCACCACCGCTGGAATTTGGTCGGAATCTATCATTATGGTGCACGATAGACTAGATCTAGCTGGTCGTGCGTTGAGATAACATTTTCTAACCAGATCCACCATGGATCTGGCCAAAAAGTGTCAGATCTATGGCCATATATGGCCGTGTTTGGTCGTCAATGATGGCCATGTCTTGGCCGTCATTGAAGACCAGCTACGACCAAAGATCTGGCCATGTCTTGGCCGTCGTCAAGATTTGGTCGTAGATCTGACATTTTCTGATCATATCCACGGTGGATCTGGCCGGTAAATGATAAATCGGTGTACTACTAGCCAGATCCAGCCAGTAGTGCGTCATTATACCAGATTATGGCCGCCTTCCGATGGTGGTGATCGGAATCTGGCAAATGTGGGTGGGTGGATGGGTGGGGGTGTTTTATTCAATTTCTAAACTTTTTTTCAGGGGGTGTTTAGTTAAATTAATAAACTTATGGGGTTTAAATAGTTGCATAAAATATAATAGTATTTTCAGAATAGGGAAACAAACGTGGATTTTGGAAATAGTATTAATAGGATAGAGAAAAATAATTAAACAAACAGACCCTTATTTTGAGAGCCATGAGGATTCGAGCTTGAAATTGTGCGTCTTAACCATACATCCAAACGCTCGTCCTACCACTTAAGCTATCCAAAGATGGGTTCAAAGGTAAGAGTTTGATTATGGAGAGATTCATTTTAATAACCAATGACATTGCATTAGTAACATTTAATACAAAAAAAAATAAAATATATATATATATATATATATATATAACAAAAAATAAAAAATAAGAATGTTGTATAATATATATGTATTATATTTTAATATAAACAATATATAATGAAAAATGCTACACCTACAATATTTTTTCACAAACTTTCTTTCATAATCCCGACGTAACAGCTCGTAATAGGTCCTACTTGATAAATTGCGACTGACCAATTGCGACATATCATGTCAAAGTTGTGAGAAGAGATTGTAGGTGTAGCATTACTCAGATATAATTAGTATAATACTATCGAATCAGTAATATATGTATACCCATGTTTCAAAATGGAATATGTCTTAGTCTCAGTGTGGTAGGTTTTTCTCTGGGACCAACTACTGATCATCACTTTGTTATTTGTAAAGCTATTAACAACTGATTTTACCTATTGTTCCTCTCCCAATAACATGTTCTTGCATGTAACCCACTCGTCCTATGCAAATATTTTTTGAAGGGATAAAACTCTTCGTACAAAAAGAGTGTGTACAAATGACGTGACATATCATGTAAGTGCCACATGACATAAAGGCTTACATAACATTAACATGACATTAAGTTACGTGGATCACAATGTCATATGATATGTTTTGTGACATGCTACGTCAATCTGTACAAACTCTCTCTATATAAGAGTTTGGATAAAAAACATTACCTTTTTTTAATATACAGAGCATCTAAAATAAGAACATGTCAGGAAATAGTTGTTGAACAAAAAACATTTGTTGCCGTTTGGGGAGCAAGGCAGGTGGATTTCAATTAGTAATTTGTTGAAAAAATGTTTTTAAAAGGACTAAATCATCCCAAATTATCATTTGTTCCTCAAAATAATGCTTAGAATTGAAGTGATCCAAAGCTAGATAGACCACCCTATTATTGGAGGTCAATATCCCTATGTGAGAAATCAAAAATAAAGTTTTGGGTAGGTAAATCATTTTTAAAAAAAAAAAAAAAAAAATTGATAGAATCAATTCGGTAAATAATATTATTAATAAAATGATAAAACAAGGTTGTTTAGATCTTAAATTCGTCCGTAATAGTAATAGTTATTAATGAATGATAAAGTGTATATGTTTTATTTTTTATAATTTATATGAAATATATCGAAATAAACAAATGTGTAATGTGTATATTAAAAACATATATTAAACCCTAAAATAAAGGGACCATAAGGAGCTTATTTTATATTATCTGCTCTAACCACGTCAATATGGCAACGAGATCGTCCCATGTAACCATTAACATTATCTACTCTTAAACGATGTTACGATATGATACATACTTTCAATCATTGTGTTAAAACTCAGCCTAACACATTCGATTGAATCGGTTTAACCAGGACCTGAAGCCTTCACTGGATTGGGTTACTAATTTATCTATTCACTAAAAACCCCTAGAAATTGGGATGATAATCGGCGACAATTGAAGGGATGCTGGGGCTTTTGAAGAGGAATGGGGTGAGTGCAAAGGTGGTGATGGAGATGATTTCTGGTGATTTAATCAATTAGAAATCGAAAAAACTGGTGACGATAATAGCTGACTTTTGCCAAGGCGAACGAGAGTGGGGTGAGATAGATTTTGGTTAAGAGGCTGAGATGACTATTTTCGTGATGATGGGGGTGAGACGGGTTGGTTATTAAAACATTGCTTTCAATGTAATACATTACAAGTATTACTTAACTTGACGGTTAAGGTAATATTGTTATAACATTTGAACCCTCGACTCAAAATTTAACAGTTGATTAGACCATAAGCAAAGTATTCGAGTGAGAGATAACATTAATTATATGACGCCGTATAAGAAAATTAATTTATTAGATCAAATGTCACATAGATTACTATGCAAATTGAGATTTTAACTTCACACCTATAACACTACACTTCCTATATTATTAAGTCTACTAATGTTACGCACTAAAACAATCCAATATTAAGACAACCTAATGTTAATTATATAATATTGATGAGATAACCGTTGTTAATATTGTTGGTCACGAACAGCAGGACTTGCCTTTTATAATATTATATAATATATATATATATATATATATATATTATAATATATATATATATATTTTGATGACATAAGTGAACGAATAATACTATACATATAATATTTTTGTAATATACACAATAAATATTTCTCATACAAAATGATATGTAAAAGATGATTGGGTATAAATTTATTTTTAATTTAAAATAAATTAATCATTTTTTACTGAATCATATCATATAAGAAATGTTATATAAAAATATTTTACATACAATAATATGCTAAGTGAATTAATTTGCTAAATCAATTACTACATAGGATTATAATATTCACGGTACCACCCTCTCTGTGTTATTGGGCGTGTAATACCACACCGGTTTCTAATGCCCTTTAATCCTAGGGTACCATTGCAAGTACCGAAATCGACAACAACAAAAGCAAGTAAGAAAGAAGACAAGCATCTAAACCGTGTGGGTCCCACCTACGACTTTAAACTTGAAAACAAAAAAATATCTTCTCCCATCTCCCCCTGCGCTTTCCCCCGTGGACTTTTGTGGGCAGTACCATTTTTGTTGTGGGCCACACCTTCCTTTTACAATACAACACTCTTTCTTGTGTACTGAAAACACGAGCTACTGGTAAGCCACACGAGTTGGGTACTTTACACCTGGGGAAGCTAATACGGCGAGTGGTGGTTTCATGATGTTGGGAAGGCGCGTTATGGAAGAAAATAAGGCAGATGTCACGGAACAGGTGGGACCTAGTGTCGAAAACGCCCACCAGAATTGAGAAACTGCTCTGACAGCGATTTCCCGCCAAAGATAAGAATCGAAATTAATTAATTTAATGAGAAAAATTAGATAATAATTAAGCTGTACATTTCTGGCTGAAGCTAGTTTCAGCTGGCGGCTTCGAATTTTTCAATATTTAAATATTATTAGATTTTATATTTCTATGATAAATAACATACTATTATATAAATATTTATTTATTTGTAATTACAACATTTTTCTTTATTCTTTTTATTAATCATCATCTTTTCTTTTGATGCTTTACTAGGTGTATATGCTATATAGTCTCTCATTTATAATAAGAGTGTTGGTTCGGTGGGCCAGGATTCTGTCGTGGCAGAGGTTCGAGGGTTGGAGTCATCTCAAACCATGGGTATAAGGCTGATACCTTAAAGAAATGAGGTTGCACCTATAATTATAGCTTAAACTTTTAGTTCAATGGTAAGCATTTGATTCTAACAAATACCATTAGAGCTTGATCATGGTTATAGTCTCTTGGCAAGCATACCCTTGTTGGCAAGTGTCGAGGGGGGAATGTTGGCTAGATGGGCCGACATCCTAACGTGACGGAGGTTTGGGGTTTGAGGTGACCTTAAACCGTTGGCGTATGCCTGATGATTTAAAGAAATAAAATTATGCTTTTGCTGGTAATTGAATGTTCTTCTTAACATCATTATTTTTTCTTTATTGACTATCACTTTTTTTAAATAATTTTATTTGTTTTTTATTCCTATCCACTAATCTATATTTGAAATTTACTAAGAGAATATTGAATAATTATCATTATTTTTATAATTTAACTCTTACCTAATATTTCGGTTTTAGGGTAAATAATTTTAATACAAAGATTTGTTAATTAAATATCCCAACTAACAACTTCACTTTTTTGACTAAACTTTGTACCTTTTTGGAAAATAGTATTAAAAGAAACTTTGTACCTTTTGGTAAATAATTTTAAATTGTTTGGATTAAAAGCAATATAATTAATTAATAAATGTAGAATAATATAATCTATTGAATTTGTGTTAAGGGATTAAATTATTGTCTCCACATTTGATTCAAACATGTAACATGAAATAATTAATTATATGTTTTTTGTTGTTTTAAACTATATGAAGGAAGGATTTCCATAATTTTTGTAAGAAATTCAACCATTCTTATCTCAAGTTTTAATTCGATATAATTAAAAAAAAATGTAATTTAATAAAATTTTTAGTGATGTCATATATGCAACTGTAGAAGTAGAAATTAATTTCCGAGTCGATCTACAACATTTTAAATATTTATAAAAAAATTATCAATCTTGTTGATACTAGGAAATTGCCATCAATAAAAAGGAAAAAAAAGAAATAAAGTTGCTTTTAATATGAGAATTTTTTAAAAAAAAAAAAAAAATTGAAGAAGAGAGTGGTGAAAATGAGTGAAATAGGGTTGAATGATAAATTTATAAGAGTATTGAAAACCTAGAGAATTAAAACTATCTAGTATCATTAAGAGAGATTATTTTATAAAATTAAAGTAATAACATGTAATAAAATATGAATTTAGATATAACTAAAAAATTAAAAAAAAAATACTAAAATTTATTTTCTAAATCCTCGCCCTCATTTTATTCTAGCATGAATGGTTATCCAATTACGACATGTCATATCAACACACATAACTTTTATATACGTTACGAGCATGAATGGTTATCTAATTACGACATGTCATATCAGCACACATAACTTTTATATACAATGCGATTGAACAAATGTATATACACTAGTTATACCGAAGATTTTTTCAGATGTCTATTGACGATAAATAATTAATCTATATCCTGAAAATTGGAATCTTTTGAATAGATCATCTATAGTATATTAGTCATGTGAGTATATTTCTTGTCATGTCTTGCCTAAAAGGGTCCAAATTCTACTAATTTGTGGATGAAGCCAAAATATTTGATATAATAATCCATATTTATGTGCCTTTTTAGTCTATGAATATTATGGACCAGAGACTTTAATACTAAACTTGTGATATGTAGTATTCCTAAGCAAAATTTCAAAGAGACATTTATTATTGAAAATAACATGAGTTTTGTTGTCTACTTATTATTATAGATAATTGATTTAATTATTATATTAAATATATTAGTTTTGTAAGATGTTAGTTTAAAACATAGCTTTAAAAATAATACATTTTTTTTTTAATATTAAGTCATAAAACAAGAGGGAGGAGTTACATGATTAGAATGTATCTAATGCTTACCTCGGCGTCAAATAAGCTAAAAAAGAAGAGAAATGGAGTTACATTATTAGAATGTATCTAATAGTTACCTTGACGTTGCGTAAACAAGAAAACAAGAGAAAGAGAGTTATATTATTAGAGCGCATCTCGATCTTGAATAAACAAGAAAACAACAGAAAGAGAGTTACATGATTAGAACGTATGGTAACGTTCATAAACAAGAAAACAAGAGAAGGGGAGTCATATTACTAGAGCGTATCTCGACGTTAGTAAACAAGAAAACAAGAGTAAGGGAGTTACGTTATTATAAAGTATCTAGTATTGATTTGGCATGGAGTAAATAAGAAAACAAGAGAAAAAGATTTTACATTATTAGAGCCTATCTCGACTTTGAGTAAACAAGAGAATAAAAGAAAAAGGGTTACATAATTAGAGCGTATTGTAACGTTTAATAAACAAGAAAACAAGAGAAAATGAGTTATAATGTTAGAGCATCTCTCGACGTAAGTAAACAAGAAAAGAAGAATAAGGGAGTTACATTAGTCAAGCGTGTCTCGATGTCGAGTAAACAAGAAAACAAGAGAAAGAGAATTACATTATTACAGTGTATCTTAATGTCCAGTAAACAAGAAAACAAGAGAAAATGGAGTTAACCCCAAGGAGTTGGCCTGACGGTCAAAAAAGTTTCTTCATTTTCTTGAGTTTTTAAGTTCAAACTTTGGGTCATCTACCACAATAACATTATGATTTTCCTGATTCTTGTAGGGTATTTAATGGATCCCACATATTAGTTAATGTATGCGTAAACTAACCCGAACATCTTGGTTATTAAAAAAAAAATAGAGTTACATTATTAGAGCGTATCTCAAGGTCGAACAAACAAGAAAACAAGACAAAATTGTAAGTGGCTCATTAACTCCACCTAATTATGGGCATTAACATTCAGTTTCTTCTATAAGTGAATGTAACTTGTGGTAACCATCTCAATAACCACTTTAGGTCCTAGGTGATGATTATAAAATTAGGGGGTTGATTTCTCTAATTTCATAATATGAGACACAAAGGTATGTAAATGATTATTCCTCATTTTATAGAATAATGATGATAATATGTAAATTCAGTTTTGACTCTTTAAAAAAATGAGTTATATTATTAGAACATATATACTATATAATACTTATCGCAACCTCAAGTAAGCCAGAAAAGAAAGATTATCCCGATCGTACCAAAATATATATATTTGTTTCCTTATTATGAAAATACTATTATATTTTATTCAATTATTTTAAAACCCCCTAGGTTAGTTAATTTAACTAAACACTCCCTAAAAAAGTTTAGAAATTACAAAAATACCCCCATCCACATTTGCCAGATTCTAACCACTATCGTCAAAAGGTGGTCGGAATCTAGTATAATGATGTACTACTAGTTGGATTTGACTGGTTGTGAGCCGATCTAGTATTTTCTGGCAAGATCCACTATGGATTTGACTGGAAAAAGCTAGATCTTTGGTCGTTAATGACCAAAAGCAACTAGATCTGACATTTTCCAGCTAGATCCACGATGAATCTAGTTGGAAAAGGCCATATCAGTGCATGATCGGCCAGATCCACGTGGATCTGGCCACGATGGATCTAGTTGAAAAATGCCATATTGTTGCATGATCGGCCAAATTCAGTCGGTTGTGTGCTGATACGACGACTTCGATTAATGAGTGAGTACAGATGTTTTTGTTAATTTTTAATATTTTATTATAAAAGTATTTAGTAAATTAACAAACTTAGGAAAATGTTTTTATTAATTTTCAAATCCTACCTCATAATAATTATCAAACTTTTTTTTTTTTTTAAATACTATTCAAAATACTAAAACAAACACACCGTATCATTATAAGAATGTATCCCGCGTAAATAAGAGAAAAGAAAATTATATCTGGTTAAGCCAGAAAAAGAAAGGTCACCTTCAACCATGGTTGAAGAAAAGTGACATCACACATAGTTGAACTAACTACTCCTGAGGGGCAGCTCATTTCCTGGCTCTTTCATATTTTGCATGGTTGTATATTAGCTGTCAAATGAGAAAACAAAAACATATTTGT